>NC_135552.1:23157180-23509680 GCF_964340395.1 Glandiceps talaboti
CAGCACTGAGTACTACCGGCCCGGGGACGGGCTCCTTTCATTATTTCATGACACGACTGGACCCGAGGATTGGACGCTGTACATATCAAATGCGGCGGCGCTCGCGGTCGTGGAGCTCAGGGACCGGGGGAGTACATAGTAAACATACTACACATGCTACATGCCGCCGTGCATATGTTGTCGTGTTGTGACAGTAATACCGGCGCGGCGTATGCAATATGAAAAGTATAAATGTCCGTGCCAACAGTGGTACCATATTAAAAGCCCCGGACATAAACCGTAAACAACAATCAATCAACATGCAATGTGAATATATCGCACGTCTGACGGTTTTCAGTTTGATAATGCATGAAATTACACATTTAACACATGTCAGGATGGCCGAGCGGTCTAAGGCGCCAGACTCAAGGTGACAAACCTTCCCATGATGCCATGGGGTTACGGGCGTTCTGGTCTCCATATGGAGGCGTGGGTTCGAATCCCACTTCTGACACTAATTTTTTTATAATCTTTTTTTTTTTATTACCGGAAACTTGCCCAAAAATACACTCTTTTCACTCTTCATTCATATTCTAATTTTCTTTTAGTGAGTTATAAACGTGATTATTAACTACATATTCTTGTTTGCTTCTGCCTTTTGCAATTTCTCCCAACAACAAAATCAATATCACGATTTCTGCTGTAGGAGATAGAAATAACTAAGTACATAAATAATTTCATGTGCATGTGTGTGTGAGTGCATGCCAATAAGTAAATACAATTAACTGGAAAACCAAATAGTTATATCAATTGATAACGGCTCGAGAAATTATGTAGAAAGGGGGTTGGGGGCTATCGTTTACCACATATTTTGAAGCGTTAGTACATGTATATGTATCCTTTTTGTTTCAGTTTTTTTTGTTCTTGTCTGTTTGTGTGTTTTTTTTCTGCCCGTTGTCTCTTTGTTTCTTTCGGTTTTATATTATAAGTATACAGTTCAAATTGATACATGCAACAACGTTAACAATTTTGACATTTATAAAATTATTTAGTTACATGAAATGAAATTCAGCGGTATGCGAATGAGTATTCGGTAAAGCCATATAATCGTAAATTTATAGTTTCAACTGTAAAATGTAGGACAGTAAAGTATATAAGGAAAGGTTTGGTCCTAAAAAAAGCAGTCCGAAGTGAAAAGTCATACATGTAATATGTGAACATTCACCTTTCATCGTTTCAGAGGTTTTTGTGACGTAGGTCTGCGGTCATTTAATGAGTGAAAATAAACATGAGAGAAATGTAAATAACCACCATTTTGACTTAGTACAATCTCGTGGAGTTTTTTAAAACTACTAGAAAAATATTCCCATAGCCTTAGATGTCAACTGCAGAAGTAAAGAAAATACTGTAGTTACTGTGATGAGAGAGGATTGGTTTTGGTTTTCAAGTTTAACAACTTTAAGGTCGGACCGCGGTCGCTGCTACTAAGTCTTTCAATAGTATTCAAGATAGAATTGAACTCTTGGGGATATAGGAGTAACTGGTAATGGGAAAACGAACAATAATTAACTTGCGCATATTTTGCCCCTCTACAATACAGTTTACTTAAAAATACCCACTATATTCCAGTGTAGAAAAAGATCAACTTTTGGATAAACAACTGTAAACAAATGAGTAAAGACTGCACAAAACCAACATTCAATTACGCTTTGATTCAGTTTTGGCGTCAACCTTGGAAGTAATAATCGCCAATGTGAACCTTTTTCGTATATTCTACTTCCTTCTCTATCACGTTTTAAACCGGAAATAAAGTCCCAAAAGTATTACTACAATCTAATTGGTAAATGGATAGGGAAAAAACAGACTGCAAGGGCACATACTAGTACGGCACCTTAGTCTTCATTTATTGAAAGACAACACGATGTATTAAACAAGCCATTAATAAACATTATAATTATGTATACCTATGGGTAACAACCTGGTAAATGGTTAATGTTCGATTTCCTTTGTTGCATTCAGGCTAATGTATTTTGTTTTGATAACTTGAAAGAAAATCCATTCACATCAATACTGACTGACATTATATTAGTCAAGGTATGGAATTAGTAATGTCAAATGAATCAGCAGTCGTTGATCATGATAAGTTATTGTAGTGAATACAGAAATGAAAGAAATCATCATAGGGTCATCAATCAATCAATCAATCAATCAATCAATCAATCAATCAATCAATCAATCAATAAAATAGTATAACTTGAATTAGTTTGTCAGTCTGTCCGTCCGTCCATCCAACAGACAGACATACAGACAGACAGACAGACAGACAGACAGACAGACAGACAGACAGACAGACAGACAGACAGACAGACAGAGTCAGTCGGTCAGAGTTAGTAACTAGTTTATAACTGTCGATCGGTCAGTCAGTTGACCAAACAAACAGACGGAGTCAGTCAGTTGATCAGTCAGTCAGTCAATCGACCAATCGACAAATCAGTCACTAATCGATTGATCAATCAATCAATCAATCAATCGATTAATCAAGCAAGCAATCAATCAATTAACCAACCAACCAACTAACCAACCAACCAACCAACCAACCAACCGAGCACCCAACTAATCAATCGGTTAAGGCTAACCAACCAACCAACCAACCAACCAACCAGTCATTAATGCGATCATTGATGATTTGGCTATCAAAATGGACGATTACAGGATCGGAAAATCAAATGATAGAAATGATAAACGGAAAAAAAAGAAAAGAAAACGAAACGATAACTAGAGAATATTTAGCCTGAATAGTGAGGCTGGATTGCAAAGTAACGTACGCGTTATGCTTTAGAATGACAGGGTAAACAGAGTCAATAGAATTACAAATTGGAAAGATTAGAACATTTCCTGAGGGACTTGACCAATAATTGGATATTGACTGGTCACTGCCATCACATCTTTGAAGTCAAGGACATCACTATACCTATGGAATGCAGAGATTGGAATGTTTATTTCATTTGGGAGTTCAAAGTTCAATGACCAAATCTATTTTTACATGCATATACGCGTGCAAAAATGATGTTCCGTCACGTGATCACGACAGGATCCAACATCTGGATTTTCATCAGATTTCGAATACGTTTCCAAATTTCATTGCACTACGCATGTCAAAGTTGATATGTTGGGCATGTAATACAGTATATGTGTGTGAGGCCTTTAGAAAAGAAATGTATTAATGTTGCTGAAGTGAGAGATGAAACAAGTTTAAGGGAGAGGGATGGAGGGAGAGAGAGAGAGAGAGAGAGAGAGAGAGAGAGAGAGAGAGAGAGAGAGAGAGAGAGAGAGAGAGAGAGAGAGAGAGAGAGAGAGAGAGAGAGGAGGGGGGAGGGAGGGAGAGAGAGGAAGAAATAACTTTCTCGATGCAAATGGGCCTAGAACAGCGCCCTCTACGGCTTGGACCACCTGTCTTTACCCTCTGTTCAGCTGCTGTTACAATGGTCGTAGAAGGCTCCGCCTTTACATGCGTTGCCATTACAATGATGATTTCCATTTCTTTTGCTGATTACATTTTATAATACTAATAAAACTATTTCGTAAATGTAGGCACATCTTTAGTTCCCAGTATGTTCATAATAATTTGCTATCATTCACTAATATGTAATAATAGTTATTTCAACAATCATCATTGTAGTCTAAAATAGTTCATTGTCTTTGTAGTTACTGCACTTACGATTTCAATTCGATGCACGCCAAAATGTACAATAAAATTATTATACATCAGCTATTGTCTACATAAATATATTGTTCAAGTTTTAAAAGTCATTCTACAAGTATTTTTTCAGTTGCCTGTCTTCTGATAACGGTATATTCTTTTCTAATATACAAGTGACGTTAAACACCACGTGATTCTTACCATTGGTTTTATTAATATTTGTACAGTAAATTTGTTCACATGACAAACAATCCATTTGTCTAATTTTGAGTAACAACAACACACCCCTTACCACTTTCCAAGTTTACAATTCACGTTCCAAAATCCAATCGCTATTTTTACAGAGGATAATGCAATGCACTGGCGCCCTCTATGGTCCAGTTTGGAACAGTATTTGTCCTTGATTAGAAAGACGGTGTTACCTCTCTTTAAATGAAGACAGATGCTATTTTTTTTTTGCATCAATTCCTGCAAAGCACTCTGAGCTAAAGCAAAAAATCTGCAAATTAGAGATTTCCAACATGAAGTGTAACATGTAACGTTTCTTGAAGATTTAAAAAAAAATGTTTCCAATCCTTTTGAACCCTTGTATGTGTCTATGCAGAATATGAAATGAAATCACCCACATGCACACACAGACGGCTAACATCATAGAGTTGATAACTTTTATCATACTTCAGATATTTACTGCCATCATGAAAGTTTAGAATCTATCACTCTATCAGCATGTCTGCTTTCATGTAGGCTGTTTAAGGCGTTGTCGAGATACAATGAGGGCTATGAGGTAAGACAAGCTAACAATGTATCTTGACAGCACAGTGAACTAGGCTAGTTTTAATGCAGAAGAAAATAGGTTGAACACTCCACAAAGTTTGAGTTATTCAAAAGTAACTGGTCTGTGGACCAATTGGATAGTGTACTCTACCGAAAGTACAGTGCTCTTTTGCAACACATGGTTGATAGGTTGACATGATGTCCACCTGATGTAACTGGTCTGAGGACTGATAAGTATACTCCCACTGACAGTACAGCACCCTCTCACAACACATGGTTGATAGGTTGACACGATGTCCACCTGTTGCTGCCATTAAAAGACTACATGATGTAAACTCAGCTTACGTTCCACATGAATGACTGAAGTATTTAAGAAGTGTCTTGCACACACAGAGGGACTAAACCAATCTTCTCACTTTGTCCACTTTATCTCCTTTTTTTCCCAACTTAATTCATTAGATTTGCTCATAAAGCTGCACTAGGTGCAACTGGAACATTTTATGCAACTGTTTTGTTAGATATATAACTAACTCATAATATCGTACACCCTGTACAGTAGTGAATCAACTGTGGGTAAACACTGTGTAGTTGTACACATATATTGCTGTACACTAAATCCAATCAAAATTGATTTTAGGATCCTCGCCCTAAAATCAGTACCCCAATGTGATAACGGTTTCAACCCGATACTGTACCACATGTTGATACAATAGACCTCTCATTGATGTGTACAATGTCTTATTTATTGGTATTTTACCAATTTTCAGTGACTCCATTATTGGTTGTCTGATCGAGAAATGAACACTCCAGTTACACAGCTGGTGCACCTTTAATCATAAACCAGTACATTTAATTAAACGGAAATCTTCGGGGTTTATGTCAGCAAAATTATAACCACAATACTTTTGTGTTACACACCATTTTGTTCAAAATTAGCTAAAATAATACAAAGTAAATCTATACATTTCATCTGAAATTTAAAAGATAATTGTTTGGTTTTTTTTACAGCAAGCTAGTTAATCCAACAAAGCTATATCAGGCATGAAAATGTTCTAGCAGAAGCAACCGATGTGTAAAATTTCAGAACCTGGTGTCAAAATGTGGCATTAATTACTTGGCAGTTGATTAGCACGTCTCCATTGTAGCCCCAAATATACTATTTCACACGACTATGTACACTCTAATGCAACCAGTAGCTTATTATCTAGCAGAATCATTATTGCATGGTTATTTTGTTGAAAGATGGAGAAAATGGGGAAAAAAAACACATAACTGTTTTCATGAATTACTTCAAAGGTACTGCATAATGAAAGTCTACTATTGTTTTTGAAAATGATGACTTGTGTAATGAAGTGTATAACATCCCCCCCCCAATAAATTTATGAGCAATTCCACATCAAAGCAGCAAGACTAACATGGAGCCAATGCTTCAATTGAGAGCAATGAATATTAACCTAACTCTGATAGGAGATAAATGAGCATTTTCTTCGCCTAGCCCTTCCATATGATGGTAACAGAGTAAGACACCATTTAGAAAGAGGGCACCCCCTGGTACTGACATATATCCCCAACTGAGCATGGCGCCCTCTAATGTCAATGAATATGCCTTCCTGATACCCTGGTTATCTTCAAATAGCTCCGAGTGTTTGACTAGGAGTTTGAAACCTGCTGGTACATTCATCACAAATGGTATTTCCTTAAATAACATGTTGAACAGTTCTAACTCAAAAAAAAAAAACCATCCACCCCATACTGATCAATAATTTGAATACTTGTTTTGTTATTATGACAAAGGGGCACCCCCTTCCTCAGAAAAGGGGTATATTTACCAACAATGCTGTCGATAGATGGAGGCATTTCTCTAAAAAAGAGGTATGATTACACAAACTACTGTCAATAGAGGGCACTATTTCCCAGCACATGGTATGTTCACACACACACACACACTGGCTCAAGAGTGCAACATTTCTCTCAGAAAGTGGCATGATTATATGGCATTGGAGTGATGTCAAGCATGGACAGGTTCCTCTCATAACAAAAGAGTCACTACTGTCTGTAGTGTTCCTAATTCAATTCAAGGGATAATCCTTCTCGTGGTCCCTTGCATGGAAATCTTGCAAGTGGTGAATAACCCTCCCCCCCTCATATTGTTTTTCAATTGTACTCTTATCATCTATTTTCTTCCTACACTTGGATATGCAAAATGACTAAATAAGTATCATTTTGTCACAATTATCCAACATTATTGATATTTCCCAAATAAAATTTATTTGCTACAAATAACCATTATGGTACAGTTGAAAGATCTGGTGAAATCTTGGCCAACTCATAGCACCATGGTATCTAGTAGTAACCCCATTACTATTTGAAATTTGTAATTTTGTTGATGATTTCCCCTGTTTCTGAATGGTCTGATTCAAGATCGAACAAGCGATCTGTCACAGGTTGGAGAGCCAAGCTGATGTTACTGGATACTACACAGGTGTGAGTCTGTTTGATATGCAAATGACCACCTGTTATCTTTGGTACATAACCTGATGTTACTGGATACTACACAGGTGTGAGTCTGTTTAATATGCAAATAACCACCTGCTATCTTTTGTACATAACCTGATGTTACTGGATACTTCACAAGTGTGAGTCTGCTTACTATGTAAATGGCCATCTGTTATATTCTCGACACAACTGCTATCATTGACCATTACACAGGTGTGAGATTTTGCATATGTAAATTACCATCAGCTATCTTTCAGTGCAAGGTTGATCTGATTCTGTATTATGGATTAAGACGCATTCAGAAAATGTTATTTAAAAAACTAACCATCATCCAAATTGTACAGATCCTGAATAAGTGAAATTATTTTTGTTATAAAATACAAGTGACTCTACACATCTGTAAACCTTATCTCTCCTCTTCTACATGTATTGATGTAATATAGTTTATGTCTATCAGTTACACTATCTTTGGCTAATCTGAGCTTCTTCTGTCATGTCAGAAGGCGTGGCTGGTAAGTTCGATTAACGTTTCAATCACAGTAAACATTAAAACCATTATAATTGGAATATAACTTGTAAAGTCAACCACTTGAAACTGTAAATACTGTTACAAGGCTAATTTTCAAAGATGATTTTTTGCTGGCGGAAGTTTATGCTCCTTCAACAAATAGCAATGTGGCTTTGGACTTGTGGAACAACTGGCTTGAATTTGATTGATGCGGTCAAAACTAGTTTAAACTGGTTTGAGTGGGAATTAACTGGATGAGATGTTCCAATCAACTTTGAACTGGTTTAAACTGGAAGGGAACTGGCTTAAACTGGAATAAAGTTGAGCAGACTGAACTTATTTTGAAGTGTTCAATCAAGTTTGAACTGGTCTAGACTGGTTTAAACACAGTAGTACTGGAATGGGTGCATTTCTGAGGTTGAATAGTTGCTGCAGCATTGTTACATGTAGGTAATTGGTTCCACTGTGATATCATTGGTGACTGCAACATGGAAGTGTCAGCCATCTTGCTTGCTTTATCAAAGGTCAATTTCTATTGGCTACATCAGTTATCACCAAGTCCTGCAACACAAAATGTTGTACTCAATCAAAACCTTTCTTCTCAAACTGCTTCCAACTACACAGTGAAATATCATACACTGTGCAAAAAATGGGTAAAGAAAGCTGAATGCGGTGTAGATGACATGTGGTGAGTATGCGACAAAGTTTCTCTTTTGCTCTATTTTACCCATGGTGATATCTTCCTTGGGTGCTGTAGGAAGTCGAAAGTGGTCACCCCTGGACACAGATGATGGTTAGATGGGTCACAAGTGTGGTAAACATTGGCTAAAGGTGGATAGTTGACGTTTCATATAGTGACAGTGAACAACTTATATTTTCCAAAGTAAATCATGATCAACAATCTATAGTATCATAGTAAATGTACGATGCAATTTCTAGCGATATCACATTGTACGTTCCTAGTGTGAATATTAGGAGTTCACGTGAAGTGGAACTAGCAATAAAAATAAAGACATGATAAATATTGACTTACCAACTTGTTTAAGCACTAGAAAATTGAGAATATCTGAAAGAGATACCACTCCTATCACATGTTCATTCTTATTTACTATAACAAGCCGATGGACCTGTTGATGAGAGAAAATAAACATTTGATTTTAAAAAAAATTTCACTAACTTTTTGATGTGATGTGTTCTTGTCAGAAAGACAAAAGATGCTGTAATGTGGACACTAGGGGTGCTGTTCAGTAGCCACTTTTTGAGACTGGAAGTGAGGCCATTGGAAGTGAGGCCATGATAATTTAGCCCCATAACTTCAGAAAAGTGTTGGGTGTTTTTTGACGAGATTATTCCCACTAGACATGACTTACCTCAGCTTTGACGATTCTTTCTACAATTGTGACTAGTTTTTCTGTAGGTTTACATTGCTGTACACCTTCAAAGTAAGTCTCTCTATGCTGTAGTGCCTGCTTTATTGTGATATCCAGGTTATTATATGTTTTCTCTGCTGCAAGATTCTGTTCAAAATACAGAGTTACAAAATAACGTGAAAAATAAGCAACGACTAAACAGTTCACATGTGATGGATACAAGCACTGTAAACACTTGAAAGGGTAATATCTGTGTACAGACAATAAATTACTTGGCATTAGCCCAACCTTCCCCTATCATTACAACTGTTATTTCTTGAGTTGCCCATTTCAGGGAACCAGGCACACTTTGATTATTACGATATTTACCACACTATTACACTAATTTCATCAATGGAGTTTTAAGTAGATTCTTCATGATACCAACACTGCTGGAAATATAAACATGTGTCTGGTATCAAAACAATGAGACTTGTTATGCTAAGTGAAGTTTCAATCAGCAAAATCATTTCTAAACAATTGTTGATATGCAACACTGTAGCACTGATATTAATACTGTTATTACATGTGTACCACTGACGCCTTGTATCGGTACAAGCACATACATGTACAAGTGGTATTTGCACTAAAAATGATTTCATACCCAAATGTAAATGATTGCAGAATTTGCAAGATCAGTCCATATCCATAATCTCAAACAAAACATATTTACAACTTTGACAACATACAATAACATAAAATTTGGATTAGCAGAATATTCCCTGAACAAAGTAACAAGAGTGCCGAGTCTTCTTGTAATTTCAGGGCACCTTCTTTGTAAAACAACAATTAATTTTGAAACTCAATTCAGTTTATGCAAAATTGGTATCGAAAACAGTCTCAAGACCTCGGATTCTCCCAGTCCTGGATATGGGCTCTGCAACTTACTACAGATCGTGTTATCAATCTCTGAAGAATCCTCCTGTGATAAATTCTAGGGAGAACATTGAAGGGTTATTTGAAACTAAATTGCCAACTTACAATAACATCAAATTTGGAATAGATATCTACAACTTTGCCATGTTCATCTATAACTGGTAACGCTGACACTCTTCTTTCCATGAAGGTTTTCAAAGCAATGATCAGAGGTGTGTCTGGTGAGGCCTGCAGCGAAATAGAAAGGGTATAAAATATCAAAGTCAAGGTCAAAATGTGAGAGAGTCATGGACATATGTATTCTACTACGATGTAGAAGTGTTTTTGTTAGAGGTGGTAAAAGTAGGTTAAATCTACTTGAGTTCCCCAGTCATTTTACCAGGGTTCCCTACCTGTGTTTTTGTTATAAAAGAGTGGCAAGTAAGAAAATCTATATCAGTTCCCCAGTTATTTTACTTCAGTTTCCTACCAGTGTTGTGTTAAGATTGGTAAGTAGGTAAAATCTATCTGAGTTCCCCAGTCATTTTACCAGGGTTCCCTACCTGTGTTTTTATAGTAGTAAGTAGGTAAAATCTACGTAAGTCCCTAGTCATTTTACCAGGGTTGCCCTCATTGTCATTGTATAAGGTATCAAGTTATCTAAAGTTCCCCACTTCAAGTGGCATTTATTGAAAATCTCTTGACTCAAGTTTACCTAAAACTTTTAGAAGTAGACAACTTACCTTTGCAATGTTCCTGTATGTTCCTATCCCCAGTTCTTCCAAAGATTTGTTCATAAAATCCGGTAACCTAATTTCATGTACCTAAAATGATCAATAACAGAAACAGTCAGTTCCTTGTAGAATATCACAAATATTTCACTGCTGTTACAAGTTTTACTACGTAAATATTTCATTTTTTAGTCTCTTCTTGTTGAGATTATACTGCAGTGCTCAAAAAGACATGATTAAACAGTTACATACGTTTGTAGTTTCAAATTCTTCATTTGATATTAGTAAATTGTATAAATCGATTTTACAGCCAGGTCAGGGACCTCCCAACTGGAGTCCTGGATGATATTAACATTCATGAGCTAATTAATATTCATGATATAATTAGCATAACAATAAATACATGGTAATGAAGAGAAACAAAGGGGTGCTATATGACTTTCACACATGTATAACCATAGGTGTCTACAGAAGGACTTCAGGCCAGCTTTGAATATCTCCCTGCTCATTGTTTCAAAGTGCCATTCTCCTCAGATGTGTTAACTTACATGTATTTTCAAAGGCAGGTGTGATAATTAGTATTTATATTATCAACTTAGTAACTTCTAAGAACAATAGAATGTTTTGTAGTGGATGGCAGTCTTTTGTGCCAGCTATTTTATATGAATGCTGGACAGGACCATCCACTGCAGACCATAGTGAGGAGGTCTCTGCCAGGTACATGTAAGATCTTTGTGAATTGGCAAACACACATGGACAATAATACAATGCATGACCCGGAGCCTTCCAACATTCCCCATCAAGGAATTTAGATTATTGATAAATTTGAATACCAGTTCAATATCTGATCATGTGCATTGTGCAGTGAATAAATGCTCATTAGCCCATACCGATAGACCCTATGTGTAGGGTCTATGATTAGCCTAACTTGTGCACTATATTACAGGAGAAATGATGTTGGTGTTTCAGTTACAGGACATGATGTTTTTGACACAAAGATAGACACATTTCAATTCCAGACTACACAATAACAGACACAACACATGGCAGCAGACTTTCCCCAATCACATCAAAAAAGTGATAACACAAAGAAAGTACTTACATAAAGGTACAAAAATCTGAGTATTCGTTTATGTGTAATTATGTAGATTACGTTGCCAGTTGCCTTGTCAATCACTGGAAGCCTGTGGATCTTGTTCTTGACCAGCATATGGACTGCATTAAATAAACTGAAATGAAGAACAGAGGTATTATTATTAAAAATCCTTTTGTTATATTATGCTGGGTTTTGTGCATGTTTGAAAATATAATTTGATGGTGTCTATTTCATATATGACTCCATGTAAAAGCTCTACTGGGTGTGAGACAAGACAAATAGACCAATGTATGTGAAGAGACAGAATGATGGACAAACAGAGCAGCAGTCAGTCAGATAGAAAGAGGGGGAGGGTAGGGTAGAGGGAAGGGCTGCTTACCTCTCATCAGGACCTATAGAAATCAGGGGTTTTGTTCCTCTGGTTTGAAGTACATCTGTTGAAGACAAAATACAGAAGTATTATTTATAGGACTCTGAATACTTAATTCCATATATCATAAATTTGACACTGGCAATCCAGCCTTTGGTTTACTAAGATAGATACAAACTAAATCTATTGTTCTTCAATGTGGTAGATTACACAAATGGGTGATAACAGGTTCCTCTGTTGTGTGATTGTAATCATCCTGTGATCGACATAACATAAACATTGAAAGTCCTAAAACAGCACTGTAAGTTCACAGAACTCTAAATAAACTAGTTTTCAGAGACACCTTTCTACTGAGACTATAATTAAACCAACATCCATTCAATAGCTAATCACTGTTGCATCAACACGTTGTGGCAAAAGTTTTAGTTTGTGTCTGTCTTAGTAAACCAAAGGCTCAACTACCAGGGTAATATATTAGTGTATTTTCTATGAATTGCTAGTGACAAACTAAGATTGAACAAGTCACAGTCCTTTACACTTCAAAGAGACATGTACATTAACAAACATACATAAATGGGCAAATGGTATTATAGAGACACCATTTAGCTACTGCAAAAACTGATAAAGAGCAGACTTTGTTATCTACCACTTATATCTAATGTAAGAATTTGAAATGTCTTTGCAATTGATATCCTAAAAGGTCACTGTATCTGTATATGTGTGAATAGTTAGTTTAGAGTTTTAAAGCTTGGGGCTATGCCATGTTATATTTTGTTAGCTGTCAACAGTAAATTGACTGGTTTACTGACTGGGGCAACTGCTATGTGTAAGTTGATGTAAGCCGTGAACAGTAAAATCGACTGGTCTACAAGCTAGGGGTCATTGTCATGTTCAAGTTGTAAGCCGTGAACAGTAAAATCGACTGGTCTACAAGCTAGGGGCCATTGTCATGTTCAAGTTGTAAGCCATGGACAGTGAAATCGACTGGTCTACAAGCTAGGGGCAAATGCAATGTTCAAGTGTATGTAACTACTGAACATTGAAAGACCTGTCAGCCAGCTGGGAGCCACTGTTCATGTTGTAAGCTGTGAATGTTAAATTGACTTGTTTGCTAGCTTTGGGCCACTGCCATGTTCGTGTTATAAGCTGTCAGTATACTAGCTGGGGCCATACCTTAATTGACTATGATATGTTGTTTGTATTTCATTACCAATACATTACTGTAACATGTTACTGAAAACACTTCTTAGTCCTGGTACAATGTACAAGCATAAATTCAATTTAGATAAGTACAAGGTTTAAAAGCACTCCTGGCTTGTAATCAATGTTGTAATCATGTATGACTACGGTATTGTGAATTTCAATTTGACAGTTTCTATACTTTGAACGCTAATTACACATCTTAACTACAATGTAGCATTACTTTAAGACACATCATTGCACTTTCTACAGTGGATGTTGATGAACTCGACACAACAACCCAAATAGTGATTTGTTCAGGGATGTACTAAAGTAGATAAACTTTAATTTCTAGAGGTACTTTCTTGGCATTCCCCTACAAAGTCATGGTACAAGGTACAGAAATCTATTGATTCAGGGAATTTTATCAGATTTCCCTACTCTGTTCAGGGTGCCTCACCAAAATGATTGTACATGTAAGGAAATCTGTACAAGTTTTAGCAGATATTTCTCTTCTGTTCAGGTTCCTAAACTAAAATTATGGAAATCTATGCAATTTCTAACAGATTCTCTACCTCTATTCTGGGGGGTTCCCACACTACAATTATGGTACATGGCAAGGGCATTTATATGCAAGTTTTTACCAAACCCATCTCCTTTCTTACCAGAGTACCTGACACTTAGTAAAATACACATGTACACTGCCAAATATTTTCTCCTTTTTAACATCTTATATATAGTGATG
The DNA here is from genome assembly GCF_964340395.1 of Glandiceps talaboti. NCBI lineage: Eukaryota > Metazoa > Hemichordata > Enteropneusta > Spengelidae > Glandiceps > Glandiceps talaboti. The sequence continues at coordinate 23,171,023 of NC_135552.1, forward strand.
GATAGAATATAATTCATAGGTCAAATTGAGGTCAGCTTTTCTATGGCAAGAAATGAAATATTCAGAATCCTAAAATTAATGTTGAACAGTAAGAAAATGAGCTTTTGAGTCTTGAAAGGGGAATAAATTTTAAATAATTTTTCAGTTTTATTTTAGCTGCATTCCTTTACTAGTCAGATTTATAAAATATTCACCTTATGATTCATTTGAATATTCAAGAGAACGGAGTGACATAAAATTTGACTCTCACACACTAGACTGTACAATACACCACGTTGTTTCATCGCTTGACCTTTCTGTGAAAGCTGTTGGCTGATACACAAGGGCGCCCTAACACTGCATACCTTCCAGATTATTCATGTACATAATATGACATTTTTCACACAAATGATGGCAGTAGGGCGCATTATCACCATAGCGGCACTTTTCAACAGGAAGTAAGAGCACTGACATCAATTTGATGAAACTATGATAAAAACTGCTGTGTAGCACTGATATCACTTGGAGCAACTGTCTATGTTCTTTGACATATGGCCCCAACAATGAGGATTCAGAGATGCATTTTAATAACTCCCTTAGTCTCAGCTGAGCAAGGCGTCATAAGAGGTCAGCTTGAACAAATTAATGAAAGCAGCAGGCCTTGAAATTCGACTAGGATTAAAATATAACGCAACTCCCTTTAAGTTAGTTGAGCAATTATATCAAATCTATCTATAGTTTTATCTATGGCTGAAAAGGGATTTGTAACCCGAACAACATGCTGAACAGTCATATAATTTTAAGGGGAAAATTAGATTTCTTTAACATCTGCATTTAATAATACATATTTTGTTGTAATATTGCCATTTTGTGAATTGTCATTAGAGCACCCTCACAAAATCAATTTTAATACATCTGGGTAAAAATAGACAAAGATAGCACATACTACTCAAATACAGAGTCATTGCCATCACATCTGAGTCAAATGTGTGTAAGTACTTAGGGTATTAGGAGGTCAAGAGGCCTCGTCTTTTGTACATGCACGTCAAATCCCAAGATATATGAACTGTCACATACAATCATCACTGTCCAGTCACTGCTGCACTAAAAGAGCCATGCATCTTCTATACATGACATTTACTCTTTTTCTTGCCCTGACCCTTATATCTCTTTTATTTTTGTAAATATGGTTTAACCCAACACTATTTCTATGCTGATAATGGACCAACATATTGACAAACAGGGGGTAGGATTTGAAGATTGGAAAATGTTATGTTACATATAGGAGATGTAAAAAGGAAGGGGTGAGGGTGTTAGCACAAACTGAAGCAATCTAAGCCCAAAATGTTTGTTCTATACTCTAATCTGTTTTGTAACCCGAACAACATGAAGAAGACAAGTAATATTAGGGTTAGGGATGTTAAGCATATAGGCTATGTTTATACAATGATTGTCTATTGAGACACAAAATGTACCATACCCTAGACAATGTTGACCAGATATCAGTGATAAGTTGGGATAGCGTGCTATATTCTCAATAATTTCTGTCTCTGTGGAGCATTATTTTATCAAGTACAAGAGTGTTATCATACAGCAAGGCATCCTACAAGTATATGAATAGGATTTGACATCTGTTTATCTTATTTTATTTATTATTTATTATTTCATTTAGGACAACAGGAGTACACCCATTTACTCAAACCTAAAATACACTTTATTTTACCAAACTGTAAAGACTAGTTTCAGTAAAGCGGTATGATATTTTTGACACCTCACAAATCACACAAACAAAATACAGGCATAAAATAGTGAGCATGCACATGAAATGTTAGTAATACATTTTATCTCACTGTGAACACAAAAAGTTTTGTGTGTCAATCTTCCTTGTTTCATCCAACAGCAATGTTGACTTATGTTCACAGTAAAATAAAATATATCATTTTGTAAGTTTGTGCACTATCAGTGTCTCTGTATTTTGTTTTATGGAATTGTAACTAAAACGTTGTGCGAGATGTTAAAAAAAAATGTCATGCTGCCTACTTGAAACTCTATAGTCACTCTGGTTTGGTAGTAAAGAACATCAGGCTGCCTAATTGAAACTCTATGGTCACTCTGGTTTGGTAGTAAAGAACATCAGGCTGCCTAATTGAAACTCCATACTCACTCTGGTTTGGCAATATTTTAGAGGGGTCAGTGATACTATAGGAGGAAATTGGAGTGCCTGGGGAAAGTGCCTAATTACAAGTTACAACGTGGTAAATTGAATCAAAGTCAGACATTACCCCTATGGCAAATGGCAAGATACAAGTGGTTTAACCAACACTCAGTCACCAACAACTCCTTATAGCCAATTAATGGGTCACTACACCGGGACTAAGCACACAATGATTTCTATATGTGTCTGATTTTCATTAATCAAACTATATCTATATACCAAGAGTCTCCCCCTGCTACTTGTTCAGTTTTACTGAAAGGAAAACATTTTCTGAGATAACAGAAATCTTTTGGAAAATCATCATGATAATGTCATTTTCTTTTAAATGTCAGTTGCAAGCAAATAAATTCAAAAGTATATGTTGTTCAGATACATTTTAATAAATGAATGAAAGAATGAATGAATGAATGAAAGAATGAATGAATGAATGAAAGAATGAAAGGATGAATGAAGGAATGGATGAAGGAAGGAATGAAGGAAAGAATGAACGGGTGGATGAATGAATGTCATGTGAATGGATGGATGGATGGATGGATGAATAAATATATAAATATATAGATAGATAAATAATTCAATGTATGTATCTATAAATACATGAATGAATGAATGAATAAATAAATAATGAATGAATAAATTACTGAATGAAAATCAAAATAAAAGAAAAACTATACTCTGTTTTTGAAAGGAATGCAACTCAAACCATTCATACCATACATTGGGGGCCTATTTTCATTATTGCCTTCATATATTATTGAATACAGTGACTTTTCAGTAGTAATCAAGTGAGACTGAGACTAAGCTACCCCACCGACATTCACTTCACAGAGATACATCCTATGTATGTACCTGGTAACCGTTATATGTATAATTATGTAAATCAATGCTATCATGCTGTTGTGAAAAACATTTCAACTGATCCTGTTATTTTATCATTAGTTATAAATGTTTATAATTAGAATGTCATTCTTGATTACAATGAAAATCAACCAAGCTGTAAAAAAAAGGAAATGGGTTGAAGAGTGGTATTATAGGAGATAATCACAGTTTACAAAAAATAAGTCCTTCCACCTGTGATTTGAATCCCACTAAAGTGAAATAATTGAAACAGCATGTGATCTCACTGTGGATATCATCATAAAGTACCCCGACGTTTTAATATGAGGTACTTATCAACCATGTCTATGTCTATAAATATTGGTGTGGCCATTCCCTTTTTTGTATCTCAATCACTACTTAGTATTACACAGTAATCTCTAAAGCTACACTATATTATAGCTACAACTCGAATATTTTTAAAAACTTCTCAAGAAAAATTTCTTGATCCCTGTTGCCATGTATACACTTGTAAATGACATATACTGTAATGTATCCACAGGGTTTTGCATCTCTTTGGGTAAAATTCAGATTCTAAGTTTCCATGGAAACAGGATGTTACTTATTGGAGGCTTTCTAATATGTCAAGGTCTCTGAAAGCTTAGGTACAAGTACATACATTTTTAATATAATAAGTCCTATGTGGTGTATTCTTCCTTTCAAGGACAGCATACAATAGTAATTTTTTTTTACATAGGACACCTAGTGACTGTGTCTATTCATAGCTTCAATTTGGAATTCACTTTGCAGCATTTCATTTTATTAAGCAAATTGATTTTCAAAAGCACAAATTACAAATATACCATGACCTAGGGGGTCAGACATGACTTTTGTTGTGATTTGTATCGTGTCTTTTTTATAATGGTTCGTAGTTTCTATAGCAATTTAATTCTACAGTGTGTGCATGCTTACATGTGTTTGGTCTGTATATCACCAGGGGTACAAACTAGACTAACTTAACTATGCTATTTCTTGAACCCTGTTGCCATGTATACATTTGTATACGTACATCGTTTACTGTTATGTAGCCATCGCTATGACTCTACATTGTATACTGTTATGTAGCCATCGCTATGACTCTACATTGTATACTGTTATGTAGCCATTGCTATGACTCTACATTGTATACTGTTATGTAGCCATTGCTATGACCCTATTTAATCATAATGCTGAATACATTTTATTAACTAAGAATCATCACACCCATTTTCTGACACCATGGCACGGTTACTGATGTTTCTTTTTTTTTAAATACAATATGTGTAGTGTTTTTATTAAAGGTGGTAAGTAGGTAAAATCTACCTGAATTCCACAGTCATCTTACCAGGGTTCTCCCATTAAAATTACAATATGATATACAGGAATCTTATGCCATATTCCCCTCTTTCTGTTATCAGGTTTCCCAAAATTATTTTTTGTTTATATTATGGAAGTTTTGACAATGCAATCGCTTTTTTAGAGTAGTATAAATATCAATGTTTTAATAAAAGATACTAGAAAGTCAGTCTAATGTTATAGACTGAGGAATTTGTTGTTGGTGGTGCTCTTGTTAACCACAAATAAGGAGTTTTCAGTGTAGTACAAAAAGACAAATTTTTAGGGTTGATGGTGGCTGAGCAGTTAAGCTTGTATGCCTCTTACTTCTGTAGCCTGGGTTCTGTACAGGTCTGTATGTAAGAAAGGTGACGCTCAGTTTGACCCTGCCGAACAATGCAGGTTACCCCGGGCACTCTGATTTCTGCTACTTCAACACTAGGGCGCTGCTCCTGTGGCAACTATTCAACAAATTTCCGAATATATTTTGACGACTAAAGATTTAATTTATTATTATTAAAATGTTTCAGTTTAACCTAAAATTCTAGTTTTGAAGTCTGATAATATTCTATTTAAAGTAAAGAAAACAACCTACCTCTCCAAGTCTGTATTTTGTGTTCTTCTAATTCATCCATTTTAACCTAAATAGAGACAAAATAAAAGAAACTTTTAGAGAACTTAATATTCATATCACAGTCAAAGCTGCCACTAGAATTCAATAGAGTAAGACAGTCTGTGCTGTGCCACCTTGAAAGAAGTGTACATCATTCTAATAATAGGAATCCCATACCTTCACCTTCATAATAGGTGTGACATTTCCAGACATGCACAATAACATAGCAAACAAGGCTTCTTCAAATTTAATGAATTAACCATTTAATAGTTGCAAAATCAGTCACAGCTATGTATCAATTTCACACAAACGTTGAGAATAAATTAGTAAGTACTACAAAATAGACACAGTTTAAATGAATCAGTAATTTAACCCTTTGATTTCGAGTTCAACATATTTACATTCTGCTGTAGCAATCCATGACGAGTTTCACTGAATAGAGACTGTGTGTGTGGAATACAAATTTATATTTCCATCGTCAAACTACAGAAGGTTGTCAATTATTAAATGTACTGTTATTGTCGTTGTAGATCTAAAGCCCCTTCACTTGCAGATAAACACAAATCCCCAGTAGTTGGATGGAGTTGATAGTTTTCCTACTGTTTTTTAGTATTTCAACTTCTTATATGTTGTTATGACTGTATAATTAGCTAGTGATTGAACCCTATCAATAAACATCACATTAATTAACTATCTGTTGAAAATTGTTTAGATTGTACTATTTACACATGGACATCAAGCCAGTTTACTGTTTACAACATGTACATCAAGTGTTTTACTGTTTACACATGTACATCAAGCCAGTTTTTACTGTTTACACATGGACATCAAGCCAGTTTACTGTTTACACATGGACATCAAGCCAGTTTACCCAATACTTTTAACAAGGAATAAAAACTGTCAGGTAATTCCACTAACAAGGAAGATTAAACACTTAAATCAAGACTGGACCAGTACCGGTACATGAACACTGTGTACGGGATTATATAACAGTATAAGGTTTTCGTCCATGTCTTGCCACCATGCCATGGCAATCACGTTAAAATTTACAGTAATATTTTTGTGTTTTTGAGCAAAATCAATGAAATATACACAAAAATACAGCTCCAGTCAATCAATCAACCAGAAACCTTGCAAGCCAAGAATATTTTTCCACAAAAGCCAAAAGCCAAAAAAAAAAAAAAAAAAAAATCCTCTTCCATGCCTGTCGTAAGAGGCTAGCGGTTAATAACAATGGAAAAATCTATAAAGTGTCTCATCCAGTATACAGTACTATACTGTTCAAAAGGCAATTACACATTGTATTGTTCAAAGGCAGTGTGTACATGTACATGAAAACCCTGATGAAGCACTCTCCAAAGAGATGAGGCTTTGAAAATCTAGATGCTGGGAAATAAGTGAGCAAATTACAGGTGTAGAGCACAACAAAATACAATGTATTCAATAGTATTTCTGTCTTCCTCAATGCTCATTATTTTAAAGTGCTAGCAAGTAGTATTTGTACTGTGATTATAACAGGATATAAGAACAACTCAAAGTGGAAATGGTCAAAAAAGAAGACGACCTAATTGAAAATGATTGAACAATCTGATTTTTTCATCATAGGTAGCATGGTGAGTAGACAAGTGGTTAAAATGCAACGAATACAATATCAGAAACCTGGTCTTAAATAATTTCAAATAATTTGCAATGTTCCAGATGTATAAGGCATACATGCTTCTCATAGCATTTATTCATACAGCAGTAATCTATCAAGTTTTGCTTCTCCCCGTACAACAGTTATATGGTTGCGGGCATTTGAACATTTCTTTAATGGTGCCAAAAAGTCGACAGGTTAACTGTCTACGTAAAATCTATTCTGATATATGATACATTGAATCACAATTGGCGCATTAGTCTGTGTGACATGTACTAGAATGGATTATTATTATCAAAACTGGCACCTTCAAGAAATTTTCAAATGCCTGCCAATAATAAATGCTTGTCAAGTGAATGAGAGATAAGTTCTGCAAAGGTTGCATAATGCTAAATAAGTTCTGCAAGGATTGTGTAACACGAGATGAATTCTGCAAGTGTTGTAGAATGCTAGATAAGTTCTGCACACAGGTTGTATGTGAGATACGTTCAGCACAGGTCGTATGTGAGATAATTTCTGCACACAGCTTGTATGTGAGACAAGTTCTGCACAGGTTGTATGTGAGATAAGTTCTGCAAGAGTTATATTTCGAATCTTCCTTCTTTTTTTGTAATTAATTGGCTAATTTGTAATCGTACAAATCGGACAGATAAGATTATAGAGACTGACTTTTAGAATCTAGCCTACTTTTTCTTTTCCAAAAATTAACAAGCTGTCAAATATCTCCTTAAAAGATTTGCCATAATAGCAAACCAGCAGCCATATCCTCTGAGGATTATCTTCAAATTGCTCTTAATACATCAATGTCAAGACATTTACTCAATGTATACAAACAATTATCAACACGAACTTTTGGAAATAAACCCATAAAAATAACATTCACCTAAAGGGTCAATGCATCTCTTGCATGCGTATCCTGGAATTATTTCTCCCTTTTTTTGATCAACTGAAATCAAAGTAAGGCAGGGATTTTTGAATATCTAGATGAACATTCATCACCATTTAAAATCAAAATAAATTTGGTAAAAATGTAATATTTATATATTTTATGATATGATATCACATTTTGATCAGTTTGAAACATCAAATATATTTATTTTTATCACTGGGAATAATCATAAAAATGATAAGAAATATTGTGGACTGTAACAATTAGTAGATGTGGGCTGTAATAGAATTAATACGGTTAAAAGAGTGTTCAAGGGTATAAGCAATTCAAAATCAAAGACACTGCATGGCATAATAACAAACATAGTTAGGAGTGTTCAAGGGAATAACTTCAATAAACAATTCAAAATAAAAGATACTCTATTCTGCAACAAACATAGTCAAAGACTGTGTTATAACAAATATAGTTAAGAGAGTTCAAGGGAGTAAGCACTTCAAAATTAAAAATGCTTTATATTAATATAAATATATTTAAGAGTGTTCAAGGGAATAAGCAATTAGTTAAAGACTATATTAATACAAATATAGTTAAGAGTGTTCAAGGAAGTAAGCACTTTAACATCAAAGATGCTTTATATTAATACAAATATATTTAAGAGTGTTCATGGGAGTAAGCAATTCCAATTAAAGACTGTATTAATACAAATATCGTCAAGAGTGTTCAAGGGAATAAGCAATTCAAAATCAAAGATGCTTTATATTATTATTACAAATATAATTAAGAGCGTTCAAGGGAATAAGCAATTCAGTTCAAAAAATCAAAGACAATGTACATGTATACTTACTAAAGGCGACTTGTAATAATATTGAAGAATGTTAATAAAATCTGTAATTGTTAACATTCCTACAGAAGGAAAAAAACACAAAAAATGTGTAATATTCATGGCAATAGTCATTTTTCATACATATATTCACAAACCATCATCCCATTTACAAATGTATCAGCACACCGACAAAGCATTAACAGTGATTTGTATGCAGCTGTGTAGATAACACTGGGAGAATAGTGATGTGTATTGTTAAAATGGAAAGTGCAAAGTTGACCTTTGACCTGCTGCACAGGGAAATAACATCAATGAAGAATTAAATAAGGCTTGAAGATAAGGCTTGTGACCCATAAAAGCACATGATACTTGTACATACGGTATGCAATAATCCTTGAATTAGGTACCTGCCCTGAATGAAAACCATCACTTCACATGCCTGTGACAATTTCTCTGTTTGCACAAAATCATGTTAATTGAATACTTCTACTTCAATACTGTAAAATATCCACCAATTTCTGCATTTGGTTAAAAATATTTGTCAAACATCCATCGATGATGAATTAGTTATGTACAATATACAAAACATACTTAATTGCCTGTGGCTAATGTTTGTCAAGATCTCTTAGATATGCTCTAATTGGAACATTTTTTTTTGTTTTTTCTTCAAATTAGTACTCCTTATCATGGCATATTCTCAAATTGTACAGAATTGGTAAAATTGCTTTGACAGAAAATTTAGAACAAATGTTACATTGTAATCCTCTTTTGCTCAATTTGTATTTTTTTTTTGCAAACAAACAGATACCCTCAGATAGAGAGAGAGAATTCATCCTTCTTAGGAAGCAGATATAACCTAAAGGTAGTTCACACAAGGTAAGGCAATATTGGCAATGTTTTTGTTACACCAAACAATACAATGGAGCAAATTTAAGATTCTGGTTGAGTGAGACAATGTTCAGATCAACTTGATTTTTGTGTACGTATAGCTGTACAAGGTTGTACATATAAATATAACATGGCAAGTCAACTAATCTCACTTTGGGAGAAACCACAATGATTTTAGCTTCTTACCTTAATTTAGAATTACATGTAAGAAGGGATTTATTGAGAGATGAAACATGTGATGTACTTCGCCTATTACTTAAATGTAATTTTGAAAGAAAATCACTCTTAAACTGATATTAAATAAGGTACTGAGAAAGGACAGGGTAATTAAATTCTTATTGGAACAATCCAATGTAATAAAAAACTTAAAAAACTGTCATTTAGTCAAAAGAAAGCTATTGATTGTTAAAACGTGCATAATATATTTTCTAAACATATGCAGATATAATTATGTTTCACTTACATGGATGTGAAATATGAATACATTTATAAATTATAATTGCTTTTGAAGATGCAGAATCACAGACAGAGACAGACACAGAATGACAGACAGAAGGGCATAGACAGACGGATAGATGGATTTAGAGACAGAATAATATTAAAAGGACAGTTAGAAAGACTGGCTGACAGACAGATGTAGAATGAAAGAGACATATGGATGAACAGAACAGAGACAGAAAGATAGATCACATTCACTTGTCAGTACAATTGTACACATTAATGTATATGAGCTACATGTACTTACCTACAAAATCTTGCTTAGTGTTATCCCATAATGGTGCTGCTCTAACACCATTGTACACTAATGCGAAAAAGGCTTTCTTGACCTAAGAAAGACAAGCATAGAAAAAGTTATAAATTAATTTATTTGAAAAAGAAAATATGAGACAAATGGATCATAGCTATAATATACACCCTTGGATTTATGTTTTCAGTCGAATGGCATTTAAGTTACAAAACAAAGGGGAGGGGGGGGGGGGGTTCAATGTGAACATGTTGAGCTGAATCTTGGTTGGACAGTTGGGAGACATTCAAAGTTGGGAGAGTTGCACTTAACACAATAGGAAGAAATTTTTCAATTCTCTGAACATGAAACAAAAATTAGACAAAATTAGAAAAAGGTGGGCGTCAGCAACCTTGCCTTGACAGCATCAATTGGGAGACATTTCCGAAAATGGCATTCAACACATGTCTGGTGGCCTTAGGCAAGAGCAATCAAACTCAGACATTTCAACATGAGCTAGTCATCTTATGTTAAGTGATGAAAACCCATCGCTAGGTGACAAAAGCTCAGGGATGAAACATGATTAAAGTGACATTGGCAAGTAAACACACTGTCCTTCTACATTCTATATCCTGTAAAGTGCTGCAGGGTATATCAATGTAAACCTGTCAAAGTGATGTGATAAAAGGAGATAAAAAAAGACCGAATGCATTAACACAGAACAATGTAAACACAACATCAGACAGAGTACCAAACAAGCTTGATTTGATAATTAAATATTCATATTTATATACATTCATAATAATAATTTTTTTAAAATATTTATAATTTTCAACACACCATAGTTTTGATTACATGTACATCTTTAAAATATTCATAATTTTCAATATACCATGGTTTTCATTACTTATTTAAATATTCATAATTTTCATTACTTTAAATATTCATAATATTTATTACACTATAGTTTTAATTGTTTATATAAATATTCATAATGTTGATTACATCAATCATTTTTAAATATTCATAATTTTCTAATATGAATTTTTCTAATCAACTAATCAATCACACTTTATTAAGCTATCTCATATTGTATGAGAATTATTCACTATTTTGTTTGCCACTTTCTAAAGCAAATGCAAAAAGTATTAGCAAAAGATATAATATTGCATGCCATATAATTTTTCTTCAAATCACATGACATTTGTAAATATTACATACAACGCTTTGCAGGTTAACGTTCTGCGGCTCTGTATGATACAACCACACAGAAACCAATAAGAAACTGTACATTCTACATTTCAAGATAGCAAGATTGAATGATTACAGTTTGTTGCTACATTTTGTATATCATGAAATGAACTACGACGCCACACCATGCAGACGTCAAAACATTGGTTTCAGCCCTTGGTGTTTGTGTTTTAACTAGCTACATTGGGTTAGGTGGGCCAGATATAGAGACAAGTATAATTATTAATAGACTAAGCAAAATAGTATACTGACAAATGGGTTACTCTAGACAGTTTTCAGCAATGTCTGTAATCCATAAGTACTCATCAATCAAATTACAAATGAAACTACACAGTAAATTGTCTGTAAAGGTTAAAAGTGGATTATTACATCTCCCACCAGCAAAAACTCAATCGATTTTTACTATATGCAAATCAGTTTCCAAGACAAGGATAATGTTACACATGCCTTGTGGCAGTGCAGCATACAACTGTGAAAATTATCAAAACCACCAGTCGACTTGTTAATATTGAAGAACACAATATATTTGGTTCTTTTATTACATTGAGACTCAGACCCCCAAGCAACAGACTAGCAACATATTTTTTTTATACTAGAATATTTATGCCTTTTTAAGTTCACCAACATATTTTCTACTAGAAATAATTTATTGGTTTCATTTTAGGCAGATGTAAGTGACCATGGTTTAATGATCAAGCCTCTGAGTGTAAAGTTTTCTCGCTAAGTTGAATAGCTACTTTTATAATGTGAGAATGAATGTTCATGGACTCGGGGTTCATTCTTAGTAATGAAATTTCTATTCACAAAGTCAACAAATTTCTTGGAAGCAAATTGCAAATTTCGCAGACAGCAGTGTCAGGGTACGGATGTACTTCTACTTTTATACTCTTTATGAATATGAAATCTTGCACCATGTACATGTATGCTACATGACTGCAGCACTAATGCAGTACCTGTGCACAATGCAGCTCAGAATAGCTACAAGCCTGGGTTGTGCTGCTTATGCACAACTACATCACCTGTACATCACTGGTGCAGCACTACATATTACAATGCCGCTCAGGAAAGATAGAAGACAGGCTTGTGCACAAGGTGTGCTGCTAGCTGCAGAATTCTTTCACTGTGACAGTGCTACAAATGTGTTCTCGCTACTTTTGGAACAGAAGAGGTAATCTTTGGCCAGGTCTCAGTCTATTCAAGGAAGTTTGTAAGACAGAGTGAAGGTGATATGTTGTTTCATGTATAAACAGAGCAAGGAATATTCATACATGTACATGTAGGAAGGATTATGAATATCATTTATATGGCGAGCTGCACAGGATGTAATTTCGTGCAAGACCTTGGCAAAAACTCTGTGTGTGGCAAGCTGCACTGAAGTAATACTGCATGACACATCTAAGTGAACAGTCACTGTGGTGATGTTGCATGACACATCTAAATGAACAATCACTGTGGTGATTTTGCATGACACTTCTAAGTGAACAATCACTGTGGTGACTTTGCATGACAGCTATGTTAAGTGTACAACTGCTGCTAGTTGCAGGCAATTCAGCTGGTGTCCTTCCTTTTCGAAGTGAAGGTTTGACATTTACAAACTAAAAATAACAGTTTCTAGAGCACACTGAATGTCTTGTTATCATTCGTATCCTACACAAATTGATTGGAAATGCAATTTCCACTTGATAATAAAAATCACAAGCTGGTCCCACGTCCCTTGTTTAGGACTAATACATTACAGTATATAGCTGTGTTATCACTATAAAATGACCTAAATTGATTCAAAATACACTTTCTACTTTATGATAAAAATTACAAGATGGTCCCTTGTTATTTCTTCAGGTCCAACACATTACAGTTCAGTGTTTTGTTATCACTGTTGTATACTAAATTGATTCAAAATGCAATTCCAACTTTTTTTAATAATAAAAACACAGTATGGTGTCCCTTGTTCAAGACTAAATTATTATGGTATATGAATAGTATTTGCAATTTATGGCTTTGAATACAACTAATTATGAATACAAAGGCCATACAGGTCTCAGCAGAGACTATCTCTCATCTTTACATTATCAATTAATATGAGACGAGTAAATGCGTTTCCTTTACAATTTAGTTTTTATTAAACTGAATGAAAGAAGCCAGTTTTCCATTCAAAGATTACGTACGTCTATCAGTAATGTCCACACAACATATCTTTTCACTAAGTGTTTTCAGAGATTTTAAAAATACCCAGTTTCTTCAATAGATCATATATGCTGTCTGATGGCATATCTTTTTAAAAGGCTCTTTCTCTACCTACAAAATGTATTTCATCAGATTGTGTATTCATTATTAACTACAATATTTATTCAAAACATTACCCATAACTGTCAAAGATGATCACTTTAGAGCTTGACAGCAATTTCTATTTTTATCAAATATTTTTCCACAACTTACCAATAACTGAGTGTCAAAAACAACCAACTTTGAACTCGTAGGGATAAGGTCATAACATCGGTGGCCTTTCATGAATTTAACAAATGCAAGATGTTCATCTGTAAGATTCAAATAAAAACAGAATTTAACAAATGTTCAATCTGTAGAGTAAGATTACAGTAAAATATAAAAAAAAATGGATTCCTAATATTGCATAGATGCATGCATTATGAAACACTATGATAGTAAACATTACAGCTACCATAGATCAAGTCAAGACGTACATGCTCAAACAGAGATGAGTTATTTTCTGGTCATTTTCTGGTCAGTATACATGTCACTACAACAAATGTCTACATCACTGGTTCTGCAGTGCTTGAAAAATTAGTCAAAACATATTCAGAATAATCATTATTTTCCCATTATTTTCTTTAAATTAAGGTTATGCAGGTATAATTATATTCATACACAAGCTCTCTTCTTCCACTTTCGATTGAAAAACACACACGTTTCAAACAAATCACTAGTTCTTCACCAGTGTCTAATTAACTGGATCTGACAGAATAATCCAAATGTTTTGTTAGAAATATATGTCTGTTTTTCAATAGAAAGTGGAAGAAGGGAACTTGTGTATGAATCTCAGTGCTTCCATCATGAATATACATATAGCATTATAATCATATTATGTCCAAATATGTGTCTTCATTCAGCAGTACATGTACATATATTTGTATCATAAGTGTTTTATCACTACACATCTTCAACCAAAAGTGACAATGCCCATATATAAGCCCCTTATATTTTCCTTGGCAGAATGAAGACAAATATGAGATTGGGGAATACTAGTATCACCTAGTAATAGTACGTCTTCAGTCAATCTACTGTCATTAATTTTGATTGCACTACTTATTTGTATACATCACTCAATGAAATAACGGTTTCCTGGATTATACAACTTCTCATCAAAATGGTCTTGCAAGTTTACGCATCAATGAATTCATTTCTAAAGGAATAATGATGTCAGTTTGAGACCTATTATTAGTTTCACAGAAATAACATTGTCAGTGTGTGTGTGTGTGTGTGTGTGTGTGTGTGTGTGTGTGTGTGTGTGTGTGTGTATGTATGTATGTATGTATGTATGTATGTGTGTGTATGTATGTGTGTGTATGTATGTATGTATGTAGGTGTGTGTGTGTAAGTATGTATGTATGTGTGTGTGCATGCGTACGTGTGAGCGTGCGTATGTATATATGTCTGTGTGTGTGTATGTATGTATGTATGGATGCATGCGTGCATGTGTGTGTGTGTATGTGTGTGGGTATGTATGTGTATATGTGTGTATGTGTGTGTGTGTGTGTGTGTGTGTGTGTGTGTGTATGTATGTATGTGACTCACTGAAAGATTCAGACATTTCACGATACACATGTACATATGTATAGGAAGATGAATAATATGCATACACAAACATGGATACACACCTAAGTACTATATGTGTGCATATGTATGTGACATATGCTATGTTGTAGGACTCATATTATCTTGATTTCGTCATTTAATACAGCACATGTATATAACATCATAAATGATATAGTCTAAGTCAATACCTTAAGACTATTCAAGACTGTACAACAATCAGTATGGACTTTATTATAAAAGTAACTGTTATATAAATTGAAAACTACATACCGTCCTCATCAATGTCCATATTTTCAAGACATGGATCTGAGGTGGAGAACTGAAATAACAAACATACAAGCATTGTGAGCTCAAAGTGAGGCCTGGAGTGGGATGTTATTGGGCTACTTGATATTTTAAGAAAAGTCTGTCTGATGGCCACTAAAAAGATTTGAGGCAAAGGGAATTTCATTTCAGATCTATGTAATGGACCATTTCCATGATAACACAATTCAATTTAAAATATGGTAGCTAGATAAGGGCATAGACAGTCCGCAATCCACACTGTCCTGCCTACTATTCCCTGGTACAGAATTCTGATGGCTAAAACAGCTTTTTCAGATTTAGAGGAAAACTATTTTCATTTCTGATACAAACAAAAGAATGCTGAAAGAATTCAATAGTAGCTAGATATAACGACAGTCTGGAATCCATAAAGTCCTCAGCTCACTGTGTAAAGGTTTCCTCTTTCATTTGAATACTGAATGAATCTTTCTGATGGCCCACAACGATTACTCAGCTTTAGGACGGACAAAGCAAATCTCATTTCAAATCAAACTTTAGAGTATTATCACGATAAAAAACACAAATCACTTCAGAGAACAGTAGCCATGCTAAGGTCACAGCCTGGAATCTATACTGTCTTTTATTGCAGAGTATATGTCTATGATTTCAAAGCTAATAAGGTCATGACACAGAATCCCCTAGTAGACACTTCACAAAGCCAGGTATTTCACCAAACAAATTTAAATAAGAATGTAACCCATTCACAGTGGGATACCTGCCGACCCCATTCATGTCCATTGACCTAATTCAGTGGCAAAGATCAGTATGACCTTAGTTCTAAATAAAGGTAGATATTACAGATTTAATGATATATCTTTAAGTTTAAGAGATCTAATGCTTTCTGATGCGTGTGTATGTGTGTGTGCATTTAATGAAAGTTTATACAGTTAGTTTTTCTATCAAGACACAATATACTAGTCTATGAGAACGATGACCTCTCAATAACCTATCATGATGCTGTAAGTTTGAAATTGTGCCAAGAAAAACAAACCCACTAGAGACGTACAATTCTTTCAATCTGCATTATGATTAACTCATCTTAACCATGAAATTTATTCAGTATATATATATATATCTAGGAGGTATTAATCTTAGCATGTCAATGGCTTACATTAAATCCATACTTGGAAAATCTCAATGTAACAAGATCAGTTTTTTGTTACTGTTTAGACGTTTTGATATTTGATTTATCAAACAATCGTTGATGAGTAACCAGACTTAATCTATGCAGTGAACATGATCATGCAGTGTGATGTGACCTGGGTGAAATCATACATGTCTGATAATATATAACATAGTCAAATAGTTGGTGGCTTTGTTTGATATTCATGGCTTATACTTTATACAGTGTACTAGTAGCAATAAATTACAGGGGCCAGACACCTACAAAAAGGAGATTTGGCTCATCGACTTAAAAACACAGAGCCACTGTTTCTTGACCTACATATCATACCATAGAGGGATCATGCCCTAGAGAGGAGGTCACTCACCACAGCATCTTTGCTCTGCATAGTACCATCCACTTGTGAGTTTGACAACTGCCCCGAAAGTGAGCGGTGTGTAGTCACCGGTCGTCTACTCGAAGGCTCCTTATTATAGTCTTGAAGTTTCAACTGCGCTAGTTTTTCAGCTGTAATAAATGAAAAGAAAAAGTCATCAGATATCGACTACTGAATTTACGAGACTTGGGTATGTATGAGGTAGGGAAAGCATAGGAGATCAGCTGTATACTGTACACAGTGTGTATGTGATTCTAGTATGTTAACAATGCATGGTATGGCCCAGGGTGATCAGATAACTCGCCAAGGCTTAACCAATTCATTATTCGTTTATTCCTGCTAGTAAGCAATTTAGAAATGTACAAACCTTGCAATATAAAGGTTCTCAATAATGGAATGAGTGTAATACAGTGAAAACCAAAGCTACATCTGCAAATGGAAGCTGACAGTCTGCTAAAACACACTCTGAGTATGTATGTCTGTATGAACTGATGTTGGCAACTGTCCCATTACTCTCTGTGTCTTCCTCTAGCTATAATACCAGTAAGCTAAGATTTCAAATTACCTGACACTACACACGAGGTAAAGATTGATAAGCTTCTAACACACAACTACCGCGTGGACAGGCAACATAATCTTGAGGTAGTCAGTCAGTAAAGCCGTCAAAGTAACAGAGTCCGAGTTAAGATGTAATGCAACCAACGTAGGTGGTGCTGTGTTCATTTCAATGCTGTGTTACAGAGTGTGCTATAAATAACTCAGGTCATGACATCATCAGGTCAGTTCATTTCAGTCTACGGGATGGACCCCTTAAGTCCACTTCAAAATATCAATCTCTAAATCATCCTTTTGACTTATTTGTTTTAACAATAAATCCCCAAATGATACATTCCTGAAAAGCTTGATTGAATTTGATAATTTCTGTATTTATACTGACTAAGATGAGGGTTTTTTTCTTCAGAAATTTATCAATTCATTACGCCTTAATTATTTTAACTTAGTTAAAGTGTTCATTTAATCAATATTTGTAAACATACTAGTAGTATGTGCAACACTATTACTTCACACAAACACCAAATTTTCCTAAATTAAATTTATTGAGTTTAAATCATTTAACAACCATGTAATATGGTTTTAAAAAAAACAATAAATAATTCTCATTTTATTAAACCTAATAAATCATTCTTATCAAGGTGTGGACAGCAAAGAATATTTTCATCCCACGTAAATTATCTACAACCATGCTGACTCCCCTAGAGATTAATGGTTACTCCCAATCTCTTGTTATTACCTGCAAAGTGTAAAATTGAGAAGTAATTTTCTTTCCATAGAATGCACTATCCTTGATGTGGTACCATATTAAAAATTCACTCGATATTATTAGATTTGTTAAGGTTAGTGCGCTCAACTTTCCACTATGCAGTATTAATCCTATGGAGATATTGAGAGTATATGTGTTGGGAATAACAGATAGAATTGAGATCAGTATTTAATACACTCTCCTACTACATCTCAGATAATTCTTAAACTCTTTGTGTAAAGGCCACCCACTAGAAATCATTTGCTGTTCTATTAATAATACACATGTAGGTGGTTTCTGACTCATCCATAGTCAAAAAATGATACATGCAGCAGCAGAACCAAAATCTTCCAGATCTACCATTTTCCGATTTTTTTTCTTGTGGGAAAATGTAGTTTAGGATTGACAACAGACAAGTGATAGTACCTTCTTAATAAACATTTATATCGGATTTTAACCAAAACCCTTTAAGATCTGCCACTTTCTGTTTCATTTTCTTGGCTTTCAGTTGGAAAACAGAATTACATTTATGACTGGGAAAGTAAACATACATGTGACCATAGAACCCAAATATGCAAAATCTACCATTTTCTATTCTTCTCCTGATCAGATGTACAAATTACATTTTGTGATCATCCTCAGATATGAAAGTCAGAAACACGTGGGTTATAGAACCCAATCTCTGATCTGTGATATTTTCTATTTTTCTCTCGAGGAAAAACGAGTCAAAACTGAAATTAGTTTCTCAAGCATATATTGTTGTTATCTAGAGTATTATCAATTCCCTTACTGTTAGTTATTATCTAAACTAAGTGATTAGGTGCTGTGAGTTGTCTAACATCAAATGAATACCTGAGAAATACACGTCTCTCTCATCAGAGTTATAATCGCATTACCTGGCCAGTGGAGTACATGGTATTATGGTAGATAAATACAGGATACATTTCACCTTAGAGTACCATGTACTTCTAAGTTTTGTACTATACTTGTTCACAATAAATAATATGGATTTTTGTAATAACATTAAATCTCTGAAACGTCGTCATGGGATTTTTGACATTTTAATATTGCCTTCAAATTAAATAATATATTTATATAACATTACATTACATTGTAATTTGTACATTAGAAACAAATTACATGACTGTATAAACATAACATTACATTAAATGTAGTTACATAATACAATTAAAAATGTACATTAATATTGCACAACATAACAAATGTACCTTACATTACATTATATTACATTGCATTATATCATATAACATTACATTACATCACATCACATTACATCACATTGCATTACATTGCATTACATTGTATTCCATGTACATTGCATTGTATGACATGACATGACATGGCATGACATTACAATACATGTGCATTACATTACATTATATTATATTACATTACAATACATGTACATCACATTGCATGTACATTACATTACATTACATTATATGACATTACATTACATTACATTACATTACATTACATTATATTACATTGCATTGCATTGCATTACATGTAGATGCACATCAATTCACATCACATCACATCACATCACATCACATCACATTACATCACATCACATTACAGGTGAAATAGCAGTAAAGGGTGTGTCTTAAACTTTGATAAATAATATAAGTGGAGAGTAGACACTACATGTAAATATCTCATCCAGTCAGTCTGTCATATTCAGTGCAACTGTTCTTGACACCTTACACAACAGTTGAATATAGAAATACACATGTATGGCAAATAGTACGTATGTTAGCAAGATTTCTATCCCTGGAGAAAGCCTGTGTGCATATTCAGCTATCCCTGGGGAAAGCCTGTGTGCATATTCAGCTATCCCTGGGGAAAGCCTGTGTGCATATTCAGCTATCCCTGGGGAAAGCCTGTGTGCATATTCAGCTATCCCTGGGGAAAGCCTGTGTGCATATTCAGCTATCCCTGGGGAAAGCCTGTGTGCATATTCAGCTATCCCTGGGGAAAGCCTGTGTGCATATTCAGCTATCCCTGGGGAAAGCCTGTGTGCATATTCAGCTATCCCTGGGGAAAGCCTGTGTGCATATTCAGCTATCCCTGGGGAAAGCCTGTGTGCATATTCAGCTATCCCTGGGGAAAGCCTGTGTGCATATTCAGCTATCCCTGGGGAAAGCCTGTGTGCATATTCAGCTAAAATCAATCCAGTGCCAAAAAGCACACAACTACAGTATGTTTGAGTGCAGTTGATTTAGTGCTGGATTCAAAGGATATACAAATGTAATCTGTACTTATCAGTCTACATCTTTAGTGCAATAGCAGTTTTGTACTCATTTATTGAACAATAGCTTACACATCACACAAACACACTCATATAAGATGTTGGATATTCAAACCACTCTATGTGAAAGTGTGTATGCAAATACCTCTTAGTGTTTACATAATTCTAAGAAATCTATTCACAATATAACCAGGCCTTACTGAAAGTGTGTATGCAAATACCTCTTAGTGTTTACATAATTCTAAGAAATCTATTCACAACATAACCAGGCCTTACTGAAAGTGTGTATGCAAATACCTCTTAGTGTTTACATGTAATTCTAAGAAATCTAGGCCCTAGTGAAAGTGTGTATGCAACTATTGTATGTTTACATGTATTATTCTGATATTTCTATTCACACCAGGTTAGGTATGCCCTAGAGTACAACTGTCAATCATTGGTAATGTTCATAATGGCTAATACAGATTCCATGTGCAATTTACAAACATTATCAAGCTGAAAGATTTGTTTGCAGTCGTATATCCACCTGAGAACTACATATTATACACTTCTCTACCTTTCACTCACAATGCATATGTCGTCATCTTTTTATTATCACAACAGCTTTTCAGTAGAATTTGAATTCCCTGTGAAAATACTACCTATTTCTGTATACGGTATATAATGCCTATGTCAAGAAGAGATGAACTCCTGTACACAAAATTGTTGCATCCATCCATCCATCCATCCATCCATCCATACATACATCCATACATACAGACAGACAGACAGACAGACACATGTATAAACAAACAATATATTCATGCATACATATAGACAGACAAATACACAGACAGACAGACAGAGACAGACAGACAGAGACAGAGACAGAGACAGAGACAGAGACAGAGACAGACACAGACACAGACACAGCCTTATACATTGTACTTATAAAGACAGTTTAATAAACTTTGTGTTCACTTGTGGTGAAAACAGGCTGTCAAATCCTGTCACTAACATTAATATATTCCCAAAGCAATGCTAACCTAACCACAGCTGAATCAAAGCAAGACAGCAAGGCAACAATATATAACCACACCATCCATCACCTAATTACCCAGCTTTTGACAATCAACTATAAAAGATTTCCTCTAATTAAATCAGATTCAATACTACTGGAAATTAAATTCAATGGCGACAAATTAAAAACTTTAAGAGAAGTAATTATGATATTTAAAAACAAACGAATAACTCCTAAATTATGACATTAATGAGGCCTATTTTCTTTTCATTGCAAAATCTATTTAATATGCTGCAGATGTTTTAATTGGATTTTACCTTTGAGGCAGATATCTCTATTATACTCTGATTAACTGTCTGATTAATTGTTGAAATTGATATTAAATGAATGAGTTGTCTAATCACCCTGGTGATCCAAAAACTGTTTTTTGATGTTTTCAATCAAAGAATTGAAGGACATTTTATAATACAACATGGCTACACAGCACCCTCTATAGTTCAACATCAGCTGTTATTTGACCTATCAATGAAGTCCTCACTTGGTTGCTATGGTGACATCAGTAGTCGACCACTCAATTGTGTTGATGAGATTGTGAATTAAATGGTGTTTATTTTATATATCAACTGTATTGCTTTAATACCTATATGATATGCTGAATTTGGCTGCCAAATGTAATATGGTTACATTACTGTTTTCATTAACTATATGAATTACATTATTTTGTATTTAATTTCCTCACTTCAAAATTGGCTATAGTATGATAAATATCAAATTTGTGTCTGCAACCCTCTCTTAGAACAATTATGGAATGCACTAATGGCTCTGGTAACACATCCACTAATATTACTTCTAATGACGTTATGAATAATTATTAAAAATGGTGTTTACTAATACATCAACAATATAAATTTGCTGCATCACTTTGGTGCAAGACCCCCCCCCCAAAAAAAAAAAAATAAAAAAAATAAAAAAATAAAAAAAAAATAATAAAAAATTACAATACAAAATGTACATGGGTCTATTGCCTTAAATTATAAGTATACTGTATGAACTTGTTCAAATGTAAAGACCCGGTTCAAGTTAGCATTAAAATTTAGTTGTGAAAAAGTTGGTCTGGAACAACAGAATGATCCTACATCATATATGTATGTAATCCTTGTGTCTCCATTGAGAAGACGGCACTACTGTGACAACCTAGGATTGAAATCATAGCCTTACGGGGTAACTACTGCAAAACCGTAACGCAAAATGACTTCATATGATTTCTCATCCTTCACCTAAAGTAGCGTAACTGTAAGCCTCTGTGCATGTCAAGTCATATAGAATAGGATAGGGTGAGGGTGGGGGTCAAAGGTGAGGGCTAGGGGAGGGGGTATCCACATGCACAAAACATAACTTTGGTCACAAAGTGGGTGAGGTATGACTTACATGATGTACAGTGTAGTAGACTAAATGGGGCCACATTACTAAACTGAGAGATACTTCTACACTTGGACCATACATGTACATGTACATAGCCTGTTTACTGCACTTACATGTACTGTGACTTCAAAAGCTGTTGTTTTCGCACACTCAGAAGACAACAGTTATGAAAGTCACAGTCACAGGCTAAGCCATGCAATATCATCATCCAACAAAACACTGGCACGATCACTTCAATCAAAGCAAACTTTCTTACATTCTACTATTTTAATCACGGTAAAACGAGTCATTGCTCTGGGCAGTGTACATGCACATAGGGGGCAGCTGTATTTCTAAATCCTCTACAGTTTGATAAAATCCTTTTCACCTTATCCCACTAGAATATCAGCTGATTCAGAGGCGCTACTCAGATTCTACAAATATACATGTAATACCATGGAAACAAGGAACTAAATAACACAATGTTCTAATCTTCTTAGTGCTTCTGTTCCGGAAACATTCAAAGAAGATGCTCATGATACAAGTCTGCAAACTGCTTATAGCACTATCCTATCCAGCTTGAATAATCTAGGTCTTATGACTATGATATCTATCTCTCTCCATCAACTGCCTTGAAGGAAAGTTATCGAAACTCATCTACATTGTAATATGTATCTTAGATCACCCTCAAATGGTTACAACCTGTCATTATCCAGCAGCAAATGCACCAATCATACAGTTTGTTTCACTATCCAGCAGCAAATGCACCAATCATAGAGCTCATTTCACTATCCAGCAGCAAATGCACCAATCATATTCATAGAGTTCGTTTCACTATCCAGCAGCAAATGCACCAATCATAGAGTTCGTTTTATATTCATGTATGCACTATCATTGTTGAGTGATTTTCCAACATAGCTGCCACGGTCACAAAATTTAACTTCAAAGTTGTTGAAATGTGCCAAAGTTTCACATAAAGACACTGACATATCTTCAAAAAGCAAAGCATTCAAAATATTCTTAGTGAAAAGGATGGGTTAGCCCTACAGGTAGCAGAATGTCAATTTGCTTTACAGCAAACACAACAACACCCCCCCCCCCCCCCCTTTCCCCACTGGGCATCGAGTTGTACATACATGTAGCAGTCAATCGTGTTAACTGTTGAAGGGTGATCTCAGATATACAAGTTTCAATGCCGCAATATAGTTGAGAGAGAGAGAGAGGGGTAGAGAGGGAGGGAGGGAGTGAGGGAGAGAGAGAGAGAGAGAGAGAGCGAGACAGGGGGGAGGGGGGAGAGAGAGAGAGAGCGAGACAGAGGGAGGGAGAGAGAGAGAGGGAGGGGGAGAGAGAAAGAGAGAGCAAGCGAGCAAGAGAGAGAGAGAGAGAGAGAGAGAGAGAGAGAGAGAGAGAGAGAGAGAGAGAGAGAGAGAGAGAGAGAGAGAGAGAGACAGAGAGAGAGACAGAGGGGGGGGGGCTGGGGCAAGTGGCCTAGATCATAGACATAATGCCTTGATTATTCAAGAGGTATCACATCTAATGTCAATCACAGTGTTACCATGATGTAGTTTCTTACAAATTATAATACAGCACAGTACTGTATCTGAACAGTGTATACTTAAATACATGTATGTAGGAACCACTTTATGTTCACTCTTCCAAAGAAGCAAATCAGTACAATATGTAGCAGGCTTTAAGTACTCAACAGTGAAATCTCATGAATGCATAAAATGAATGATAAACAACTTTTCTAGAGATTGTCTTATTAATGCTGTCTTGGTGTATCTTACCCTATAGGCTAAAGTTGTATGGGGAATTTGACAATGGTCTCGGACTCCTGAGTTATGTTTATCCCTATGAGAAGCAATCATTGTAACACATGATGAAAACAGTCTACATATACCCTACAGATGACAAATCTCTTCTCTCCACCATTTCAAAGGTTTATCTTACTTACTGAGCCTTATACCAAGTTATACCTGAGAGGGCGCTGTTCACGATAAAAGCCTAAAGTAAAACATTATACATGTACATGTATGTGTACAATGTTAGAATATGTACAATGTAGGTGACTGCCTATTACCAATATTAAACCCGATAAGTATTCCTTGAAATGACATCAAATGAAGAACTGGATAAGAGGAAAGATGGGAACTAACCAGATATTTGTACACCGAAATTCACACATTTGTTAAGTTATGTGTTTAAGTATTTCGTCCTCAGTATCACACACACCCATACAGCCATACAGTCGTTTTGAATGAATATTAGTAATAGTTTGAAGATAGCATTGTAGCCTTTTTTATATAGCATATCACAATGAAAAGTTAGAATTACTGGATTATGAACTGATGCAAGGTGTTGTCAGGAGGAGATGATTTTTTGTACATCTTTTCATAAATTGGTCACTTACCCCTGAACTTGAAATACTCTCCTGTGAAATAAAGGACGTTAAAGATTACTTTTGACCTGAGTACTGTTGTGACATGTATACCACCAAATGCATGCTATAAATAATATGGGTTTCTCTAAGAATTTAACATCCTTTTAAGCTACACCATACTAAAATTGACACCTGTATTTTAATACCTATCACCAGCATTCACAAAACCTATGGATGTAAGATTTAAAAAAAAAAAAAAAAAATCTGAAAAAGTATTTTCATGTGGCATACAGTCTTCAAAGACAACATTGGCAAGCAGAAAAACTTGTACAACATACAGGTAACTGCCATACATTTGTAATTAACAACCCTTAACAAAACTGTCTACATGTCCACATGTTAAAATGTTTCTACATTTACACCATGAAATGCAAAAATACATTTGTACTAAAATAATAGGACAATGAACCTAATTTGAATAAAGTATACCTGGGCATGACACCGAAAATTATTGCATGAGTCAAGCATGCGATTTCTCTATAGCAACAGTGTGCCCTCTAAGCCAATTTGACACGCCACTGATGCACACAATTTCTAGTGACGTACCAAAATTTGGTGTTCCCCTATCTCTTACTATGTGGTGACTTACAAGAAATGCCTGTTTTTATCATTTTGACTCACAACAACAAATATTTGGCTATGATTAGAGGGCACACTGTATAGTGCTATGTACATGTTAGTCTTGTTTATACATACATATGTATACAGTATACATGTATGATAGCACTGCACATGTATACAGAATAGAAAACCATTGAAAAATTTAGTTTGCTACAAATTTCAATGTACATGTCATGCTGATGATGCAAGAAAGTAAGTTTGCCAGATCATAGACCCTCCACCCACAGGGTCTATGGCCAGATACACCATGATGAAGCATCATAACACATCAGCCTCACCCTCTCACATGAAAGAGAAGACCAAGACAAGAGGGAACACAACATGATGTAATGAAGTCTCATACAATTCATGTTAGAAATGTTCACTGTATAAATATCACAACCTCAGTCTCTGTCTCTTCAATTTTTTGAACATTCAGATAGTAAGTCAGTTGATAAGGTATTAAATTATCTTTTCTGTTCGTGACATATGGCTCAGAAAGTAATACAAGGATCGATAAGAGTATTCCATGACTGAATGAACAGGGCTGGCTCAAGATAACATCAAAGTCAATTCAGCTTGCTATGATAACTTCTATCTCAACTGTAGTCTAGTGGTACTAAAATTCATTGAATTATTGCAATGTTATTATTGCCATCAAACCCTGGATTACCATGGAATTCAGACAACATGGGATAAAAGAGTCTTTCATTACCAAGCAGTATTTTTATCTGACAACAACACATTTATTTCTGAAATCTGAACGATTCTCCAAGCTCAGGACTGTCAATTCTGTATTTTATTTATCGTTATGTAGGCCCAAGTGAAAGATTTCAATTCTCAGTACCTGCAATAAAATTTTATCTCTTGCGGGAAGGTCAAAATAGAAGAAGAAGAAGGTCAACATATTCTCTAACAGGAGGATCGGAAGTCATACTGCGACTAAGAAATCTATCAATTTTTATGACGCATGCAGGTGGTAATATTTTATCTCAGGTAACTAGAATTGTCAATTCACAAGACTACAAAATGTAGTGAGTATCATTTCAATGTTCAACTGATAAATTTGTGTGTGAATCAATTGCATTACTGTTTTCACAAACTGCACATTATGATATATAAATACATGTATATGAATTATGTAATTTCCTAACTTCAAAATTGGCTAATGACAAATTCTCAAATGAGTCTGCACAAACCCTCTCTTGGAGCAATTATGGAATACACCAATCGCTCTGGTGACACATCCACTAATATTACTTTCAATGAGATTATGAGTAATTAATTAAATGGTGTTTACTTCATACACCAATAATAATATAAATGTGATGCCTCAATTTGGTGTCAAATTTCCTCCCAAATTAAAAATTCTATCTCAGGTAGCAAGAATTGTAGACTATTCACAAGACATAGCGAGTCTCATTTCAATGTTCAACTGGTAAATTTGTGTGTGAATCAAATCTGATAAATCAGTGAATTTATTAAGCCTATTTTTTTCATTCTGTACATGTGCTGTGTTGTGATGTTATAATGCATAGAAATCAGTCATGTTCAATATTTTCACTGATGGCATAACTAAAGGACAACAACAAATGATAAAATAATAAGAGTGGAACCCTACCATTTATCGATCTGTAATCTTTCAGAAACCAATAATTTTTATTAATATTTCATATCTCGACAAATGTAATTCAGATTATAAAAATGTTCTATAAATTTTAAATTCCATAGCTTACAAACAATTATACAGCTAAGTTCTTTCAGAATGTTGTTCATATTTGTATCCAATGAATACACAAGTATATTGAATACAATCTGGACATCCTGTACCTTGAAGGAATGACCTGATGATATACAGCCCTGAAATTAATGTGAATACAAACCAATGTCCTAAATTACATTGTACATGTATACGTTCACCATCTGTTCACCTTTACCAATTCAGGATGACCTGTGACCTATCTGAGTAAAGTACCATGCCCTTTGACCTTTCATAATTATATTCTTTTCAGTAAGATGAGTATGTCAATGACCTGTACACAACAACGACCTTTTCCCCCTAAATTTTCTTTTTATCTACATGTAATAAATATACAACTCTTTGAACCTTGCGAAGTTAAGACCACTCTCTCTCACATCACTATTATTATTATTAAAACTAAATGCAGTTTTCACAGGTAACAGCTTGGCTGGCAGGTTCTTTTTTTTTTTTGGTTACATTTTAACAGATTTTCTATCTTTTTGACCAGGTATCTAAAGTTTAGAATCCTGGTAGAACTTAAAGAGATAAAAAACATGCTAAAATGTAGGGTGGTACACATATTTTTAAAGATGCCCTTTATTCTGTGAGATGACCTGATATTAAAAAACAAACAGAGCTGAACTAATGGAGATATCAAATTGTAGACAGAATGCAATCAATTATGCATACGCTGCAGATATACACATGTATAGTTTCTGTGCATGAAATTCTATCAGGGCGTAAAACACGGTATCAGCTTGCAATATGAAATAAAATATACTAGAGTGACTTGTTTTCCACACCACTAAACAACTTGATTAACATCGACTAGATGACAATGCCTGAATGCTTTCACGTATTGTTTTTTTTATAATTACGTGTATTTTCTGAGATGAAAGCTAAATAAGGTTACCACCCAAAAGACTAAAACAAAATATTCAGCTACAATTTTGATGACTAAATGTAGGTTTTTTTAACACTTTTGAAACCTTAAATATTAAGGTTTGTTCTCATCCTTACTGCAAGAATTACTTCTTGTTGACAAATAGAAAACTATATAAAACTTTAAATTTTTCATGTTTCTTCTGTTGTAACAGTTTCACCACAATGAACAAAATACAATCTATACAATTATATGCACCTCGATTAGCCAATCAGATATGGCAGTAATACTTCATTTACATATTATGGTGTCTAATGAACAAAAACATCTGGTTATCTAATAATGTAAAGCAAAGAGCACATTTCTCTGCTATTTGCCAAGTAACCAATCAGAGTTAATCAATTTAGTTACTTATTATTACATCAGTTTCAAGTGTAGTAATTCTAATTCATAAAGTGTACTAAATATATAAACCTGTAAATTGACCAATCAAATTGGACGTGTGTTTAATTTGAATATTATTATTACGCTAATCTTCCCCATCTCAACATTAACTACATTTGTAAATTGTCTAGAAGGCTCACAATATAATCAATCAGGACCCTTTTCATACAGACCCTCCCTGAATTGACAATCCCTCCCCTCCCCCCATACATGCAAACAACATAAGGGTGAATCAAGACCCTTTTCACACAGACCCTCCCTGATTTGACTACATTTTGTATCACCCCACCCTACACATGTACATATAAACAACATATGGGTGAATCAGGTGACCCATAATAAACAATATTCAATTTACAGGTGAAATCACAAAATCTATTTTATTGATTGTACCATACTGTACCCGACTGTATATACATGTATACAATTAACACTATAATAGTATGACTAGCCATACAATAAAAGTGTTTACTGTATGTAAAAGAGTATTTACATGCTAGGGATATTTTATTGATTTTAATTTCACTTTAATACTGCAGCAGCTGTGTTGGATACACTTTATTTAAAATGAGTTTTAAAGTAACAAAATTGTGTGGAATATTAATTTCTATTTTGATATTTATCATGGTTCTGATGCAGTGACTGTTTTGATATTATTTTTGTATTTTAAATCTATTCTTTTTATCATTACCATATATCACAAGGCTGCTCAAGAATTACAAAAAGGGTTTGGTGTTCTTATTATTTTGTCACTATATCTGTTTTGCATTTTTAAACAAACACCAACTTCTGACACACATACTCCTAACCTATCTACTACTGTAGACTTGAAGGACTAAATGCTACTACACTATTTCAGTTATCCTAACCGCCATTTCGATATTTTGAATTTCACTCGTTAAAATCCAAAATGTCAGTTATAATTGATAGCTAAAATATAATTGCAGTTACATTAGTCCTTCAAGTCTACCAGTAGACTAACATACTCCATGACTGACCATGGACTGGGGACTGTCTACATAATGACTGCATGTTGTACTTCATTTGTAGGCTAGCAATGTTTTTTTCTAATAATCTCACATAAGAAGCAAATCACGCTTCACTTTATCCTGTCATTAGTTTTAATGCTTTGATACAATACAGTGAGTTCCAATTAATTCAATGCAATGTTATTTCCCCTATATAATCCATGTATAAGAGATAAAACATGCTATTCTAGTTTCTCCCATTAGTGTTCAATATAGAGTTTAAATCCCCTCTTAAACTTACAATTTTGGTATACCACACTAAACCAATTTCAAGATTACCTTTAACATTCATCTCCCTAACATACATGTGATTACTACATCTATCACTTTTACTCTCCTCTGCTTAGTACCCTCTAACACCACTCATCTAAACACCATTTCCTTGTCTTCCAGCTTTCTTATTCATGTCTTGTCTTTTTCCAGGTAAAATGGATTTTATGTGAAGCCTTTGAAAGGGTCCAAATGATTGGAAAGCATTAGACAACTAGAAGTACACTTTCTTATAATTAACGATATAAACAATACTGGTGTCATTTCCTCCACCGTTTTCTAACCAATCAGACTGTGATTTTTAAAAGGCTTCAAAAATGATGAAGTGAAGCCCTTGGAAGAGTATCACTGATTGGATGATAACAATGGGTGTAATTTTCTCTACTGTTTTCTCACCAATCATAGTTAACTTTCAAAAGGCTTCACATTACACCGGAAATGGGGATAATCTATCATTCTATGGGACAGGTTGGACATTATCACATAATTTATATACAATGTACCAGTGATTACTTGCACTGGTGTGCACACACATCCATTGGTACATGCAATTGCGTTTTAGTGCAGTACCGAAAACATCATTGCATGTCATGTACCTGTATGCAAATGGACATGACATCATTTCATGTACATGAAATAACATGACCACATAAAACTTGCTGTAATACTATAAAACACCTTAATGTGTGAGTGTCAGTCGATGGATCCACGCTTATGCACTTTCACATGTACCTGTGATTGTGAACATACGGCCACTGAGAACACCCATTCAAATGCTCAGAGTGCACCGCACTGACACTCATGCATCATGGAGTTAGGTCATATTATTATAGAAGTATCAACTGACCTGTGGGTACAGCATATCCAGGAGATCCAGGTAACTGGATGTTTTTAGGTGAAATGGGAGATCCTGCCACAGGAGAACCTATCCGTATAGGTGCAGTCTTAGATTGAATTCCTCTAGGACTCATACAAGTAGGAGACATGGGAGATCTGGTCGATGGTGAACCGATCCGTCCACTTGTCTTTTTCTTCTACAATAGTGAAAAAATATCAAATATATAGTCACATAGTGTGAAGACTTAAGTGATTCAATGGAGTAAATCTAGTGAATTGTGAAGATGACATAATCATGCAAAAAGGATAGTAGCATAGAATCCTACAAACTAGGGAAATGTGGCACAGATCCAGAATAAAGAACACAATCATGTATTATATTGTTGTTATCCCATTATAGGCATTTGTACATTGGGAACAAATAGTAATCTGTCCGACAGGAGAGGACAGATCACATATTCGAAAGGTAGAAATGTCCATATTGAGGCGGTTATATATTTACTGCATGTCATGTCAATGGTGAGAAATATCAGGATTTTTGCAGTTGCAAATGTCTTGGTGTATATTGATGAAGTGTACTGTAAAAAGATCTCCGTTTTGAAACATCACCATTCATAACAGGAACGAGGGGATGTAAATGTTGGTGGTATACAACACCCTCAAGTGTACTTCATTGAATCGTATACAATAAGATCTAAAGAAGACAGACTGATTTAGCCAAAATATATAGTCACGTAGAAGATGTAAATTATTTACGCTCTGAGTAACGATAACACAAAATCATCAATCTTTTGTTAAATCAATCGTGAGGCATGTATGTATTCAGGATACTAAATTTGATATAAACTACACTGAAATGCAAACTTCAAGATAAACACAAGAATCACACTACCTACTAACTTAACTAAGTTACTGAAGTGCCTCATTTCATTCACAAAAGTAAATGAAAGCTTTCTGCCTGGTTTATTTCCTGTTCAATGCCCTAAAAAGCTGTGAATTTAGTAATATGTATAATCTAATTACCCACAACGTGAAGCAGACAAATTACTGGGGGTTGCTTTCAAGACTGTTTTCATCAAAATGAATTAAAACTTAATGGATTTTTCTGTATCTAGTTTTTGGTTTGTTGTCACTATTTGAACAGAAAAGTATGCGACAATAGAATCACTGCCATACCTTAATTCAAAATAACAACTACATGAGGGATGAAGTTATTTGGATAAATGAAGCAAGAAAGTGGGCACCATGCTTCATCTACTTTCCTAACTGTCTTTATCAAGAGGTATAACCCTACACAGGCCATAATATACAGAAATAGCATGCACCAAGGTAAGTTGCATACACGTAGTGATGGCTGCTGCCTAGCCTAGACTCACTGCTTGGTTGATTTCGACATCATTGTCCTGTCAACAGTTGCTTAGACATTTGCCCAGTGGTGCACAGTTTGGATTCAATTTAAAATTAGATTACGATTTCCAATAGCATATACCCTTCACAGCATTTTGTTGTTGCAATATATGGCTTGATATAGCATATATAAACAAGTATTAAACGATAGACTATGTTGATACATGTAAATGCAAATCCCAAATATATAACATTTTATATGTGCATTACAGATGTGTATCAATAACACAATATGCAAATTTTATCTTATCTGATGGCCAATAGCAGGTGCATTCTTCATTCAATATCTAAATGCTACTAGAGTCAAAACCAAACTATCAAAGGATGAGAGAGAACATTCATCCTGGTCACCAGGCAGTGAGTTTCAGTTTGAATAATTTGCCACATCCAAGAAGACAAACTGGCTAGTAAAATAACTTTGCAACATCCACTAAAATTTAGGCCTCTCTGGTATACATGTATTGCTTTTGCCAGAGGTATTTCTGTACTGATGGTGTGTGTTATCCTACCCATCTCCAGTAGCTTGTTATCATTTTATCTCCTTAGGGTGGACGTCTCAGATGCAATAATTAAATTTTGCTGTCCCATGATAGGGCTTGTTAAGAAGATTTATGGTAATTAGAGTAGACACACATACAGAGTGCATGGACCTAGGAGAACGTCTGGTAAAATATTGACGACAATGCTCTTTCATTTTGGAATCATTGCACGTATTGTTTTTAACTTTTGTCTTCCTCTACAATTACTGCGGGTAATATAATACGTAAATGCTGTGTCCTGAGGTATCCAAGTAGCTAATTGAAATGTATATATACCTTTTATCCGACTGTTTTCGACAGGGTACCATGAATCAAAACTGTTCTCCTTGTGGACTGTCTTTTTCTGTTTGTTTGTTCACCCAAATTATATACCGAACTAAAATGTATACTGCATTCTCTCTTGGTTACTCTTGGGACACAACATTTTTTTGCCAGCTATGAGGTAACCAAGTAATGCTAGGTATGGTTAACAATGGTTGATTATCTGTGCATGTACAATAGAGTATTCACATCTCAGGAGGGACAATAATCTCAATTTCAATACACTAAATATAGCAATTACGGTTAAGGCCTTGAGTTGAGACTTTCATTATGAAAAGTATTTTGAGATGTCAATGCAAATGTGTCATCCTTTTGTTGAGGTTTATGCTATGAAAAGTATTTCGAATAAATCTTCATGAAAGCATTTTCATCTCTGAGCTAAGACTTCTAAGATAAAATGTATTTTGAACAAAAGAAAGAATTTCATCTCTACACGTCAAATGTATATTGAGCAGATCTCAATCAAATTTTCCATTATCAAAAGAATTTTGAAATTTGAGCAGTTTCCGGGCTGCAGTCGGAGTGTTCAATCCGTCGAGTTGAAATTGCAAAGACAGAAAAGCATTAAGAACAGATTTTGCTGAACATATAAGCCGAGACCGAAGATTTCTTTCATGAAATGCATTCTGAGCAGATTTCAGTATATACATAAGAGATTAATCTTGAGTTAAGAGTTGCATTTTGTAAAATATTCACAACAAATTGAGTGAATCAGCTTCTGTAAAAGGCAGTATTGTGAGTCCTTCTCTGGTAATGGCAGTTTATGGCATGAAATTATTTGGTATGCATTTAGCTTGTTGAAGAATTGCTTGAAACTTGAGTCTAACAACATGCTTGTATTACAGGATGTTGAAGTTTTTGACTCTCACTGGCTCCCTTGGAAGAGCTTTCAAACTTTTTACATCAATCCAGCTTCTGTATGAAGCAGTACTTTGAGTCTTTTGCTCTGAAAGGCAATATAAGCCATGGGAATTATTTGTAAGCATCTATGATTTAGCTTAAACTTGAGTTAAAAGCATTCTTACATTACAGAATGTTTGACTTTCTCACAGACTCTCCAGGAAGAGCTTTTTAACTTTTTATGTCAATCCACTATTGTACCTGTTCAGCACTCCAAAGCATTACATTATATAGGATTTGGCATTATGCAAATTCCTTTATTGATTGACTGACTGATTGATTGATTGATTGATTGATTGATTGATTGATTGATTGATTGATTGATTGACTCATTGGCATATTGACTGACTGACTGACTCTGATTGATTGATTGCTTGATTGATTGATTGATTGACTGATTGGCAGATTGACTGACTGACTGACTGATTGATTGATTGATTGATTGACTGACAGACTGATTGATTGATTGATTCATTGACTGATTTATTGTTTGATTGATTGATTGATTGATTGATTGATTGATTGATTGATTGATTGATTGAAGAACACATTTCAACACTGTCAAAGATGTAGTATGAGGCCAATAGAATGAATTTAACTTTTGTTCCAAACACAACTTTCAAAATTTTACACAGTGAAATTCCATTTGAAGAATTGTTGGTTGTTACATCCTCTATTGTGGACTTGTATTTAATTGAAGAAATTGTGATTTTTTTTGATGATGTGAAATCTGACAAATTGAGTTTGAACCTAATTGTAAGTGAATGACATTACATAATGATAAAGTTTAACTGTATTCAAATTTTAAACTGAACAGGGAAATTTCCTAAGCATCCCAATGTGTCCTATGAAAGGCTGATAAGAAATAAGCCAAGAATCTAAACTTTGTTTTTATTTAAATGTCGCTCATTCCTTTCATTAAGACTGGTAGTGTTCCCCATCTTCTCTTTGTGAGTGTATGCTGATAAAGTGGCTAGACACACCATATCTTACAAGTTACAGACTAATCAATCCTATGACTGAGATTGTACAGTAAATTTTCCAAAAACTTGATGACTAGCATTTTGGGTTTTTGAACAATTTCTTGGTAATTAATGGATAAATCTGTCTACCTGCTCTCTAAAGTACACTTAATTTTCTGAATGAGAAAACAATTTGCATCTCAATAATGCCAACACATCTGTAGGGATTACTAACAGCTGACCTACAATGACCCCCAAGTTGACCTTAGTTGACCTCAATATTGAAGTCTGTTCTGATGTCATACCATTGGTGACATCCCTGATCCCATTTGCCTGATCCAAGCATGGCTCGTTTTTTCTATCAATCAAGCTTGAACAAACCGATTGTTATCTAAATGCAAGATGATGGCAGATTGGAATAATAAGTTATAAAGAAATCAGTCAGGTGATCAAGTTCACAGGTGTGGACGAAAGCTTCAGTTTTTGCTTTCACTATCTATATGTGTGTAGTGCCTCAAAATATCTATGTTGATAAAGTAACTGACACAGATGAGCATGCATCAGTAAAAAGAATCCACACCAAAATATCCATTATTAATATGATATCATGTGGTACAGTACTGTAGTTACAACTCAAAGCGTAAATTATTTACCCACTATAGTTTGCCAAACTTTGGTTTAAGTACGGGTGATTGAGCCATGTAATAACAGCCAAAGAAGTCTTAGTGATTTTAATAGCTGAAATACAGACTCCAGAGCAAGGAACCATGTTTTTGGTTACTGTAATCTAAAAAGCATGTGAGACTTATCAATGTTCAGGAGAGATCACGATAGCCCATGAAGTATAATCTGTGTTGTCAGTAAAAGTCTTCACGAATTCAAAGGAAACAAGATGACACTGCAATACTGTATAATCTGATAAAGGAAAGAATTCACTTGCTCTTGAGTCACATTTCATATCATGCTCTTTCTGTTTGCCCTTTTATGTGCACACAATTTCTAGTCACACACCAAAATTTAGTGTTCCCCTACATTTGTATCTCTTACTACATGTATGTGGTGACTCACAAGAAATCCCAGCTTTTCTCATCTTGACTCACGACAACACACTTTGGTTATCATTGGCGGGCACAACAGTGGGCACCCGCATTGTATACAAATGTATAGGGGCTGGCTGCCTAGACAGATGTATCTAACAGTCAGTGTCTAATTGTGCATGTTGAATAATTACATCCTTTCTTAATATGAAACGTGAAGGTACGAAAAGATCAAATAATCCAACATACACAATGAAAGATACACATGGCAAAACCAGCAGATAAGTATTTAGCAAATGAAGTCCTTTCTCTTCACCCAATTTTAATCAGCCAGCATTTCATACACAAGGCAATTTCTTTTGAAATCTACATACATGTAAATGTTGTGGGCCATAAACACAAACAGCAAAGAACTCAAAGCAATATACAAAATGCAAATTATTTACCCAGTGTATTTCAGTGAAGTGTGAGTGACTTGAGCCAAGTACTATACATGTAGATAACTGTCAAAGAGAGCTACATGTAAGTGATTTAGCTGAATGTACAGGCTCCAGGGCAATATACATACATGTATCTATACTGCTTACAGCTACATTGCCTTAAACAAGTCGTGTCTCATACGAGACTCCTAAAGTTTAGTTCACATTTTCCCTTCTACACATGTGCATGTACTAGGATTTTTATCAGATATTAACACTAACATTTGTTTCAACATCATTTACTTAATCACAATGACTTACTGGTATATCATACGGAAGAGTAAATTTCTTTGGAGAGGTAGGGTTATTAGACTGCCTTTGGGCTGAACCCTGATTCTGGTTGCCATAGTTACCAGCTGCCATCTTTACATCTTGTCCCTCATTATCAAGGAGTGGCATAGCAAAGGAGCTCAAGTCCTGAACAAAAAAATAAAGAGACAAAAAAAAAGAGAGAAAAGAAACACAGTAAGAGCAGTGAACACTTGGTGCATAAAGTTTAGCATACAGAATAGAAATATTGTGACTCTGACAAGTAATAGTGTTGATCATGATGATATAATATTATATAAAATAATAAAGTGATCATTTTTTTATGAACAAGTGCACTGATGTCACTGACATTCCAAATCAGGACTCAAATTTAGCAGTAGTCCAAGCCACATAGACTACTAAACATTGTTTCTACCAAAGTTATAAGGTGGTAGTCTGTTTGATCAATGGAAATCAATAGAGAAATCAGTGGCTGAAACAGTTCACTTGGCTAAATCTAAAAATTTTACAGTACAATACCAAACACCAACCTCTGCAAATGTTGGTATAACTTCCATAAGATCCATTTATATTTGCATAGGATTAGATGAAGTGGACATACAAATGTACATGTACATAACACAATGTAGACAAAACTTGCAATTTGCAAAGTCATTTGTCAAAATTTCAGTATGATTTGTAACTGAATGCATATTTCAAACTCTATAGTATGAATACTTTTTGCTGACCCAAGGTTGCACTGTGAAAATTGACAGTATTTCATACAAGCCTATAGTCGAGTTTTGTTTAGAACAATTACATGTAGATTTCACTTTTGTTTATAAGTTAATAACAATATAAGAATGGACAAAACAATGCACACGTAGATTTCACTTTTGTTTATAAAAATGAATAAAACAATCATGATCAACACTATACTTTTCAACAAGAAACACTTGTCAAAGTCTACTGCTGAAAGAGAAACAAGCAACAAAATACATCAAAAAGTAAGTAATGTACAATACAGTACATGTAACATTAGTAGTACATGAATAAGGCGCAGTAGTAAACACATTTCAGTGACAAAGAATAGTATGATAATAACCTGTGAAGTACAACTGAAACATCTTCTTTTTTTAAAAACATATTTATGTTGTGCTCATATCATATATAAAGATAGTGAATTATACATTGACAAAGACTGAGTGGTCTGCATGGGTGCATATGGTTCTTATATACAAATACATGAAGGAATAATGTCAGGTGAGATAAAGCAAGAATAGAAAACAATGTGAGTGTACACAATATTGACGTGCCTGAGCTATGAGAGGTACATTTTTTCAAGGAGTTGCCACTTACAATGTGAATAACTTGTTGTGAAAGTGTGCAAATTCTAAGCAGCTTGATTGCAAGTTAAGTTTTGTTATTTTATGACAGGCAAAAATCATTGACTTCATCATGTCAAACAGTTACAAACAGTCAAGTGAACTACTATACATGTAGTACTAGTAACTGGAGGGAAAAAAGTTAGACAATGCATCACTACATTGTGTACATTTAAATTGAATAACAAAGTAATCTTTTAAATACAACAGAAAACTCAAAAAAAAAAAAAATTCCAAAGGAACAGGGAAAGAAAATTATGCAATCCTATGGTCAACTGATACTTTAGACATATTGAAAGTACGTGTACTATTTCTAGAAAGAAATGGGGCAAACTGGATCAATTACAAGCTAAATAGACCAATGACAGTTCATACAAAGGTCATACTCTGTCCCTGATGATTCTGTATATCATGCATGACATCCATGTATTGTATACACAGACAGTATATAACCATATGTTAAGTACCAGTACATTCAATGCCTAAGGCACCAGAATGAGGAATAAGTCACTGTCAGTAATGGTAAACAAGTACTAGCAAGTTTTCTTTCTATAACTTTTCAGGGAGTAAATTCTCCCAAAGAGTATCCTAAAGTTCTTCTTGTCTCTCAATTTTCTTTTCATGTCCTGGATTACTAATTTCAGGAATCTACCCCTCTCTGTAATACTGACTGGAAGGTGTTTTTTTTAGCTGTTTTCATAAAGGTTACAATGTCTAAACTAATCTTGATGTTATACATACAATGTCAATGTACATTATCATGTACATGTTGTAATGTATTAAATAACCTTAAGGTAAATCTATGTGTGAAGCAATACAGTTCACATTACACATCTACATGTATGATATACCTGTAAACATGATGAAACAATACAATAACAACGTACAGCTACACAAGCGACTGGAATAAAAAAATGTTTACAAGTTTTGTATCAGCTTAGACAATTTCAGTAATTACAACTTCACAAAATAACAAAATTGTTATTCACTATTTACTGTATTATTATATATATACATGTGTCATGGTAAAGATATGAGAAATAACGACAAACATATACATATATGGTACTAGCCCAGAGACTTTGCTAAGGGCTAAAAGTAAAACTTACAACATACAAGTATTATGAAACAGAGTTGATACATGTACATTTGTATTTCTTATAAAGACAATTGTGAAGAATTACATGAAATACAATATTCATATGAAATATTAATATGCATGGCATAAACAATACATATTTCTTCATATAGAAATATTTGAATATTTCAAACATTTGCAAGAAAGCATAACATGGCAGCTGGACAATATGAAATTGACACTTGTGGTGTCCATGTACATTTGTATGTACGTCATGTTTCAGATATTTGCATATTAGGTATGTTTTGAATCACATCATAGATCATGCATGATTCACTTCAGTAGTGTGCCTTAAATTTGACGTGCCACTGTTGCACACAATTTCTAGTGGTACACCAAAATTTGGTGTTCCTTTATCTCTTAGGATGGGACGAAGAAGGGTCAACGGTTGAGGGTGCTCAGTAGAACTAACTCATAAATAATTAATAAGGTAGTAGTAGTAAAGGTGGTTTACAAAAATCACATTTTTGTAATTTAGAAAGAATGTAAACAATAAACAAAAAAACTATTTGTAAACATATATGGCCAATTTCAAACCCCTGTGCTAAAACTATGTGGTGACTCACAAGAAATCCCAGTTTGATGCACAACAAAATTTGGCTATCAGTTAGAGGGCACACTGCATTTCATGATAGGATTTATGAAAAGGGACATTCTTGTATATCAAACCTTCCCTTCCTTAGTTTTAGTAGTAACTTCTACAGTTGATCTCCAGCACTACTGATGTAACTGAGTTGGATTTCGCTTTCACCTTTCAAGGATATGGAATAAATTCAATAGACTCATATCAGCCAAATTGCCTTCCTAATACAATCATGGTAGAATAGATTAGTAACAGGCATATCACCTTTCTAACACATTACTAAATTAATGTAAGAAATGGTCTACCATCATGACAGATTCATAACTACCTCATTACCTTTATAATACATTTAATATACAACAAGATAAGATTGTCTATAATATTTAAAAATACAAGGTATTCATACCATACAATGTTCTTCTGACACATCGCCTTCCTAATGTGACACATTCATAACATACATGTAGGAAATAATCTAGCAATACCATCATTATTAATATTGGAATAACTTCATAACTGTCTCATTGACTTTCATATACATTCATAATACAATAGATGATATGTACCAATGTACTGGTATAGGAGGACAGGGTTATAACTGCATTTCTCATGCATTCATAATATTCATAATATACATGTACTATGATCTACCAACGTAATCCAGGGCACATACTTTACATTATAGACTAAAACACTGTATCTAGACTTCCAAATTTATACATTCTAAGGTGGTAGTCTGTTAGATCCACGGAAAGCAATAGAAAACTGTAGCTGAAACAGTTCACTTGGCGAAATCTGACTCCCTAGCAAAGTAAAATACAAGTCATCAGTGTGCCTCTAAGCATGCGCCACTGACGCACACAGTTTCTAGTGACGCACCAAAATTTGGTGTTCCTCCATCTCTTACTATGTGGTGACTCACAAGAAATCCCAGTTTTTCTCATTTTGACTCACAACAACAAAATTTAGCTATCGTTAGAGGGCACAGCGCAAGTCATGTAATAAAAGAAATTATCTTCTATCATAATTAATAGTAGATGAGATAACTGTCACACTGTCTTCCCTTGCTGATATTCATACTGGAAAAAATAATGATCTATTACCTATTGGATGCATATATATTATCACTTTACCTGACTCATTTACCATATACTGAATATTTCATCAGAAAAGGAATAACCTATAAAAGTTAAAACATCTTACCTCTGTTACCTGTAGATGTAGATTTATATCTCTGGCAGTGAATTAATGAGATCTGATATGCTGAGCAATGATATAGATAGGGATAATACATCAATGTATAATACAGTGCGATTGAACATTTATCTACAACCTGTGAAAAAGTACCAGTGCATTTGCTGAGCCAAGGAAAGACATCACCACGTACATGTAATGACAAACTTGGTAAACTCAATACATGTAAATACAACTGATACAAAAACAGCAGTGGGTGCCTCTGATGTACTGTAGGTTCACACACTGCCTTCATCAGCTTCTTGATAATTCTATCTGTGGAAGTTACGGTGTAACAATAAAAGTTGTAGTCAATGACATAATGTGTATAGATAGCATTCTATCGTTAAATAAATGTCCAGTCACGGGATGTGGGTTCTTTGATGAGTTACTCAACTTACTGGCTCTAATTACATACTGTATGTCTGCATAAATCCTGTCTCATGCTTGCTTACCACAAGCAAGCAAATGCACCAGTTTTTTTTCATGGGTTGTATCAGCAAATTAGGCCAACTAGTAAATTGAGAGTTATACCCTGCCTTATAGGCAAATTTATAGTCATTACTGGGTCTTAAAGATGCCTCTTATTTCAAAGAATGTTAATCTCACTCCAATAATTCAATAATATGAAAATTTACTACAATGGAATACCTAATAAGACCAGACTACATTAATTTTCTATTTAGTGTTATATTTTTGTGAGCGTATAAAAAATTAATTCTGGATATCAGACATGCTATATTAGTCTATTTTAAACAATGAAGCTTGGTTAGTTTTCATAATTTTTCATTTTAATGATAAGAAATATGATATAGTTGACAACTTGCGTCATACGGTACATTGTATTACATCACCACAAGCACAGGTGATTAATTTGGGTAGCCGGGCTATTTATTCTCCTGTTTCTTCTGTAATGTAATCTTTACTTTTAGTGAAATTTTTAACAATTAATAATTTAATGGACCATAATTGCAACAATTTGAACATTTAAAACCACAAAATCAAAATTAATTTGGCTATTCCTTGTCCTGCCTCGATCCTAGACATATGATATAATCTTTAATTTGTAATTTTTTTTTTACAATTAACAGTTTATCTGTAGTAACAATAATTTAAATATCCACACCATCTAAATTAATTCGTGTATTCACTTTTTTGCCTCCACTTCATGTAATCTTTATGTAGTGAATTTTTTTATAATCAACAAATAGGATATTAAAATTTAGCAATTCCTTCTCCTGTCTTCTCTACACATAATTTTGATGTGGATGACATTTTTAACAATCAGTAAGTTATTTGTGACAATTTGAACATTCACAACCACAAGATCTAAAACTATATATAGATCTAACAAAATCAATCTTATTTGTATATCAGTCGTGTTTGACGTCAGTGTTGGCCAATTTTCAAGATACTGTATCTCTGATGTCTGGACTAAAGTGACCCTACAACCTATGATTGAAACAGGAAGTGAGTGAAACAAGCAACAAGCTAGAGATGTAGAGACAATAACAAAACAATTACCTGGCAGGTGACACACCTGTACTACATCCATGTATGCATATAACAAGGCA
Organism: Glandiceps talaboti; assembly: GCF_964340395.1. Taxonomy (NCBI): domain Eukaryota; kingdom Metazoa; phylum Hemichordata; class Enteropneusta; family Spengelidae; genus Glandiceps; species Glandiceps talaboti. Next base: position 23,213,905 of record NC_135552.1, read on the forward strand.
ATGTGATACACTTGAACTTTTGGATAATTGCCTTGCTTGCAATTATTTTACAGCCAATAGTGGAACAGAATCCATGTATGTATTTCTCATTATTCATAGCATGTGTAAATGTTGGCAACTTTTCAATAATATTGCTGGTCAGAAATTATTGCTGTAGTGTACAATTATTACCCTTGGTGCAAACCTATAATAGTGCAATTGCCCTATGAACTGAAGTCTTCCTCAACTCACTGCAGAACACAACTTTCAATTCATTGCAACTTGTGTAAGTGCAGCATTAAATCCAAGTTGATATAGTACCTGTTTTCCCACCAGGTTCCCATTTATACATTTTTTGGTTGAATGAGGCACAAGGGTGGTACAAGAATTTAGCCATTCTGAATTCCAACCTGCATACTCTACTGGTAGGTACATGTACATGTAGGTAGTAGTGTAGGTAGGCAGGCAGGCAGGTAGGTAGGTAGGTAGGTATGTACATAAACATGTACATGCTTGTGTGTGTGTGTGTGTGTGTGTGTGTGTGTGTGTGTGTGTGTGTGTGTGTGTGTGTGTGTGTGTGTGTGAGTAAGCTTGCACACAACATATCTGTATGTATAATCATCATGAATTTAATAAAAAAAAGACAGAATTTAATCACATTAAATTGCAACATGTGTGCACAATACTATGTCAATATGAGTGCCAATATATTATATAGGCAATCAAAATCCCTGGCTGAAATAATGGCATGTCTAGAAATCATTCAGTTTCATGGCAACCTTCTTATTACACCAATCCCCTAAACTCCAAAGTAAGATGGATAACATCACGTAAATGTTTATTGCTATCAACTCACTGAAACATATATAATTTTTCTTAAAAAAGAAGTGACCAGATAGCACCATAATATTATCATTCACATTGTAAAACTTACAGCACATTATCAAATTATAGATTGAATTTAAGAATATCATATTTTTCCTGTGATATTATTTACATAATAATATGGCAATCAGATAAGTTTCATTGACCCAGAAATCTGTCCTGACATATTACAATGTATGATTGATAGTGGCTGTTTTCATCACACTGTGTTAATCCATAGTGTCATGTGACATGTTGAGTCATGGAATGTAAATACACGACACAGCTATCCATGTGTAACATCCTTGCACCATGTGACTACTAATGCAGTCACCCTGCTTCTCATAAACTGTACACGACACACAACTACAGTAAGACTGTTATGCAATATGTGTTATGAAACTATCTCTTTCACCTTTAAACTAGTATATGATATACTGCATTCTGCTATAAATTTGTAATCGCGAATGCCAATCAATCATATAAATCTATCAAGCGTATTTTTCAATCAATTTAACACATTTTAATTTCTTTTCTTAATCACAAACTGTACTTGCATATCATTACAAATATAGATATCCATCACTTTTACGCCTAAATTTCTACTTTTTCAATGAAACTGTACAATAAAAGGGCCATAAAAATTTATATTTCATTAATATTGATTGATTAATCTACCAAGCTGATGAATATTTTGGTAAATATGATGCCAGCATATATGATTTTATACTTCCCAGTTTACCATATCGGTCAATATGGTTTATAGTATACCCGTAAATTATGACAGGTGACAGAAGAAAAAAAAATTCATCGTTTTCACCTTTTACTCTGCCATTTTCTAATAACTATTACTTGTCATACATTTACTTTATGTCTTATCAAAAATTTTGTGCAGCCAACTGATGCTTTCAGATTTTGTTGACAAATAAATATGGCTTATGTTCCATGCTGCACACCAACAAGCTTTCCTAACTAAATATTCATAAATTTATCAAATATTTAGTGTTTAATATAATCCTTTTTTATTTGGCATTCTGTGCATCAAACATATGTGCATATTGAGGTGTTATTTCAACTAGCATGTTATGCCAAGTCAGTTGCTCTCAAGTCAGTCATTATCAAATATAACTGTACGTTTTCAGAATTACAATGCTCGCACTATTTTAGTATCTAGATTCTACAGCAATTGAAACTTGTATTCGCACTGTGAGAACAGAAAAGTTACTCTCACAAAAAATGAGAGTGCTCACAGACTCCGAACACTTTCTACATACAAGTACATGTACTAGAAAGTACATGTACTGGTATGTAGGAAGGGGGAATTTAGGGTCTGTTGGCTATTGACAACATAATTTTTACACAAAATGAAGTCATCAGTACCTGAACGTTTTCAGTCATGTGCTTTTTACATACATTTAGACTCTTTATTTACAGAAACAGAAACTTGTATTCACACTTCAAGAACAGGAAAGTTACCTCACCTCAATCACTTGTATGTACTACATTTATAATTTTTTTGTAGACTTGTAATTTTAGCAAAATGAAGTATTCTCAGGAGAATGTTTTCACACGAGTGCTCACAGACTGTATATGTATATGTACTAGAAATTGCATAGAAAGGGAGAATCTTGGCTCTGTCGGCTCTTTTGATGTAATTTTTACACAAAATGAAGCTAAGTGGTTTGGATAATAATTATATTTAGAAATCACTCACAAATTACAAGCGGGCTTTGTTCCCTAATTGTTAGAGAACACTAAAATATGTTTCCTGCTGAGGTGTGGCTAACAGTTTACTAGTCACAGTTTTTAGAAACTTTTAATGTTAGAAGATTCCTCCTTTCCGTCTTTCAATTTAGCAAGCTTTGTAAAATATAATGTTGGTGTACAAGTGCTTGTTGGACCACATCCATATCCAATGTGGGCACTCATATGTGTACATGTAGGTACATAATAAACCTTTGATACCTACATGTACAGTACCATACTCATTGTGAATAATAATAATAGTAGATAATTATTATGTACATTGTACATTGATCTTTTCTCACCGGACAGTGTTCAAAGTTTGTCTATGGTTTCATAATGTCTGTATCAGTATGGTTGAATTTGGTTGTTATCACATAGTTTACATACTGTGAAATCCTTCCTTTCCCAGTACTTGGTTAGTATTATAAATGTACCAGTAATGTCGGTCACATGTAACTGTTATTATTTGAGACTCATTGAACATTTCACATTGTCACTTCCCTTTGAGATGACTGGTCACATACTCATACTGACCAATGACATACATATAACACAATGTTATACTATAAATTGTGTCGGTGAACTTTGACAACATGTCTGCAAGTACATGTACCTCATTTGTAGCATAATCAACCACTTTTGATTTGTATAAATGAAATGGGTTCTGCTCCTACATGTACATGTACCTAACTAAATTAGTACTTGCCCTCCTATGTGAGTTGATCAACAGACCTGCGGTAGAACAAATTCAAGGCTTGGTCATGCAGGTTCATGTAATTTGGTGTGTCCTGTTTCTGTAGAAATATCAAAAAAGTCTTGAAATGGACACTGAACCAGGCTAGGTCTATGCCCTCCTGTGTGAGGCAAGTGTCATGAAATGGACACTGAACCAGGCTAGGTCTATGCCCTCCTGTGTGAGGCAAGTGTCTTGAAATGGACACTTAACCAGGCTAGGTCTTTGCCCTCCTGTGTGAGGCAAGTGTTTTGAAATGGACACTTAACCAGGCTAGGTCTTTGCCCTCCTGTGTGATGAGGCAAGTGTCTTGAAATGGACACAGTTCAAGGCTAGTTCCTGTCAGTGATACTTCCATGGTCCTATAACCCAACTTGGTATACATGTATGCCATAGTAGTTGAGAGACCTGAAGTGCAATGGACATCAGTTCAGGCTTCCTATCTGATGCAATAATGTTATCACACCTGCCTTCTATGATCAAAACATACCAATATCCCAAACTTACTCATTGTAAGAAAACTTCACACTCAACATGGAAGTGGGTTATATTTCCATGGTCAAACAAGGGCAACACTTCACATGTACATGTGTCAATATTTTGGTATACTTTTGAAAGTACAGTTAAACACATAGCCAAAGATAAGTACAAACATCAGTGACAGGGCACACCAGTAATTTACCTAAACCAGGTCACTGGTTCCTTTCTTTGTATCTAATTGGTCAATCCATATATAAAGCAATATCTAGCAATTGACAGCGATATTCTATACCTTTGTTATGGTCTACATGAGTCCATCAAGAGTGCATTATGCAACAAAGGTTTTTACTTCAAAGCATGTCATTGCTATGAAAAGCTAAGCCTAAAGTTATGCCATAGTATTGATTGGCAAGTGCATAACCATACACAACCAAACTGAGTTTCAGAATTCACACCATAGTAAATGGATCTTACCTTGTAAAAGATGGCTTACAAACCATGGAAGCTGAATGAAAACTCTCCTTTGTTGTGGTGTGGAATGATTCTGTTTTGTAAATAGAATTACAACATTGGATCTAAACACCTCTATACAGAAACCATGTACACATGTACTGGAATGTGTTTTCAGATCAGTCTGAAATTCCACCAATTTCTGTATGTTAAAGTACACATTAATTGTATCCAGATCACAAAGCTTTTCTTCAGAATATTCTGACTTCCTCTAATCCCTGGAATTACCAAAACCAGGCTCCAAATAATCTAGTATTTCCAAAACAAATGCTTTGAGTGAAGTTCCCAGGCACACCACACTGCACTGTTGACACTCACAATCTGGCACATTGCCAGTGACCTAACCACCTGACCTTTTGACCTACAGAAATGCAAATGACATCACATGACCACTAGTTTCATTCCAATAGCTTTATTTATCAATGTGTAAGGAAGCCACTTACAAAACATGTCAACACGTCCACCCAACAAGTTTTAAACTTTAAGACAACAGTTCAGACTTATTTTTAAATGGTTGATGTGATCTGTGCAGGTTTTCAACAGGTTTCATGATTCTCATTCAAGGTGTACATTTCAAGAACATTCACCATTTTCATATTTATGACCTTTCACTGCAGAAACTAGGTCAGCATGCAAACTCTTGACTAGCATTTCGTAAATAAACATTAACATAATGTTATATGCACTTGGGTGAACCATATATCTTAGAGCAGTTCACCCCTGGGCATATGATGAACTGATGAACTCTCACTTCAATTGTGTTGTTGTTTTTGTCAAGGGTGGTACATTAGATAAAATCTCAGACGAAAGCACTGTTACTTTCTATCGTGGCCTAGACTAAGGTAAAATTAGTTGAATTAGTACTCAAACCTAAAAACTACAGCAAAATACAAGACAAAGTTCTTCAGATTCCCCCTTTTATTAGTTTAGGTCTAAGAGCCAAATTTCACTGCATTTATAAGGCAAGTACATGTATGGTGTCTAAAAAATCTTGGATGTTCTCCACGAATTTTGAAAAACTGTGCTGAAGCTAGCCACCTCTGACAGGACGTCAGCTGCAGGTGTTACACCTTTATAGTGCAGTTAACACTCTCTACTTTTTATAGGTATTCCGACTTAAACACAAACTGTAAATCATCTATCCTACAACTAAGTAAAGAGCCAGGGTTGATGAGACCTGAGGCATGCCTATATTTTTTGTCAACAAATTAGTGTCAATGGACTTATTCAACATTTTTGCTTGCTTTGCTACTTACGAAATTGGCATCTTTTCCCTACATACATACATGTATGTTGTATATGTACACACTTGTATATATATATATGCGTGCACACACATACACACACACACACACACACATACAGTGACACATACATGTATTTTAAAGAAACACCCTACATAAACTATATTACCAAATATAATTATTGTTTCAAAATTTAATTGGCTTTGCAAAGTAGGTCACATACACATTTTTAATTATTACTATTACCATGGACACGACGTCCATGTCAAAGTTCACTATAGTCACACTCACTCAGAGTATCTGAAACATTGGAAAGTTTCAACTATTCAGTCTACTATAAAAAAAAACTAATCACTTCAGATAATTCTGTCTCCTTTTGGCTTTTATAATGGGACTCCATGACAACATGCATGAAATGTACCAACTGCAGAATGGATTTTATTATTTTTATTATTATCTCCACACCAGAACTGTCTACTATAAACGTGTTACTATCATTCCCTTTTATACTTTGTATTGATTTGTGTAAACTCTTGTAATGGAGAGGGCTATCAGCTCAGATAAATCAGGTCTTTTGAAGCTAACACAGCCTACAAACAGAGACACACATACATGTATAATATTTAAGAATTACAGTACTTTGATTAAATTACTGCCATGTATAACTGTTGAAAACACTATATTTGAACCTCATTTTACTAAGATTCATTACACTTTCCTTGCATACATTTGCATCACTCATAAAGTGAGTCATAAACAAACTGTGTATATTAATTTTATCAGGGTTCATAAACTTCTATAGCTACAAAATGATACAATTTTTCATCTCAGTGATTGAAGGTGTATGAAGTTTGGCTGCAAATGGCTGCATATAGCAATCTCGTTCATACCTTTTATTAGTACTGGTCTACAATTGTTCTCCCTAGCTTACCACATACTTAGCACACAGATATATTTCTCGCTGTCCTACACAGTTTACACAGTTCATAAAATTTACTATCTGGAGAACATTCTTACTTGATGGTATTGATGTATGTATGCATGTGTTTCTACCCTTGAATGCTCCAGTTGGCATCATTACAATAATATTTGTATATCTCAAGAAACAAATTGAACTTTGTACAAATGTACATTGTATTTCATCACAAATGACTTGCATTCCTTCTTGTCTTATCATTCCAAATAGATAAACTACAGGACAGTAATCCAAACAACTCAAGATTACAGCCGTATTACGACAAAATTCTTTACTAAACCCTACTCATTATATCAGAAGGCAACAAAAGTGTAGAATTCATGGCCTAAGCTAATGCTTTCAAATTATTTGTTCTACTGCATGCACTGCTATTTTTATACTGAATAACTTGATAAACTTGAGAGTAGAAATTCTTGATAAATACTGCATCATGTGAATAAGGAATTTAGAATTTAATCAAATAGACTATTTGGTATATCTTCCCAATGTCTACAACTACATACCATGTATAATGAAAGCTCATCTGTGCAAAAGTTCCGTCTAAGTTAATGGATTTAATTTCACATTTCACCAAAATTTACAATTAGTTCACCAAAGCTTTCGGCAGGTATCCACTATGGCTTCATCAGTGTTTTCTGTAGTCAGGACGCATGCATGACTTCTGACGTTTGTCCCAAATTCTTGGAAGTTGGTAATATCCCAAAATATATGATTGCAAATGAAAGACAATTTTTTCGATAAATTTCATAAACAAATGTTATTTTTGAGTCACTACACATACACAAAGTAAGGGTTAGGGAACACAAACTTTTCAGATTTGCTGTGTATCACATTATCAGCAGCCAGGAGGTAAAATTGGCTCAGAAAAAAACCATCATATTTGCTCTTTGATGATTTGGGCTCTTACCCACAACTCTACATTTGTTAGTAATTTAGCATATTACCCACAACTCAAAGCCTGTGAGTTGTGGGTAAATTAGTCCAAATCAACTAAAAGCATAGAATTGTGGGTAAATTAGTCCAAATCATGACAAGCATAGAATTGTGGATAAATTAGCCCAAATCACCGACAAGCATGGAATTGTGGGTAAATTAGCCCAAATCAATCACAAGCATAGAATTCTGGGTAATAACCCAAATCAACTACATGTATATAATTTAGGCTACAGTAACCTGGGTTTGCATTCAACTTTCACATTTCTTGGTTGTCAGATTTTAGCTGCTTTCTCTATTGATTTCACTTGGTCTAACAGACTACACCATACAAATCTAGTCTACATGTAGATACCATGTTTAGCTATAGTCCTTATATGCCATGGACTACTGCTAATTCTGTGTCCTGGTTAAATGTATATGTATACCTCTCTCTATAGCCTATGTGCATACACCCAGGCATCTCTATCACATGCAAGTTGTTGATTCTCACTATAATAACTCAGTTTTAGTGTGTAACATGTATGCTGAAAATTGGGTCTCAATCACAGACATTGTGGCTCTTTAAGGTCTACTAGAAAGGAAATGACATTTTCTTGCACTGCCAATAGATTACAGCTAAAGACTAAAAACTCATCAACTGTATGCAATAACTTGGCTGAAACATCCCTGTAATTTAAATGCAATTTCTTATCTTGATACAATCAGTCGTGATGAAATTTAAGACTTGACTATACAGAAAGCTGCATAGATACAAGTAGAGATAATTTGGTCTTTTGAGAATAAACATTGCAAATTGATCATTGACTATCAAGCTGATACAGTTCTATGCAACTCTTGAAGCCTACAACTGCTAACAGCAGTATGGACTGCCGTAGCTGAAACTGTTCATTCATTCTTCTACATTTGGACAGGGTATCTGAGAGCACATTTTTGACCCACCTTTACAGTAAAGGGATTCTAAACTTACATATTGGGATATAAATTATTTTGAAAAGATGCAAATTGAAATGGAAAGGATGGTCCTATGCGTCTATGCATGTATTCACTCTGTCTGCCTGAAATTATATACTAAATTATACAGTTTCGATTTTAAGCTCTATTGAAGTGAATCTATAGCACAGTATGATAATAATACTATTACTAATTTATACCACCTTCTTTTGGTATTTAAGTATCTCCAAGAAATAACATTATGAACAACTTGTATTATCTGATTATGTACATATGTACTGGAGAAGGTTTTCAAAATTTCAATTAGGACACAAATTTGACCTAAAATGAAGTCTTTTTATGACAAGTTCTTTGTCTATAGATACGTGTAAATTTAACAAGTTTGAAGACTTAATATCTAAATGTTATAATGTTCAAAAGAAGTAATAACTGACTGGTTGATTTTTGAAAGAGAACTGGATTGTCTCAGAAGGCACTCGTCCACAAAGTTTCATTTTTAGATATCGCTCTAATAAGTAAAAAGAAAAATAATATGAATGGGTGAAAATATTACAGCTACAAATGTATGCCCTACCTTGTATATCATTTCATGGTATCCTGTTACCTGTACCCTGTATGGTGTAGTATTACTGCTGATATATGGATGGTTTTCGCAGAACACCAGTGGAGATTACGTGTAATGTCTATATTTGTACCTACAGTACCTCTCTACTGCCTAATATTCTGAAAATTATATTTTTCAGATATCTGTGTAAATATTTCCTGGGTTACAGAGAATATAATCCATTTCAAAATGATCAAACAAAGTAACTTGTAGACTACACAGTAGTCAAGGTGGAACCAAGGTGACAGGGATCATGCTGGATGTTAACCATGGAATGTGCCAGAAGCAAAAGTTATTGAAACATTTAGCGTCATTATCATCATCCTTGCATTAGATAAACACGTTTGTATGTATCGAATCAAAATGATGGTATTCAGAGTAGGAATTATATAATAATTAATAATATTTATCTAAATTATACAAATTGCATCACTGATAGAAGTTCTGTGTAAACTTCAAATTTACAAAGCAGTAGAACAAATTCACCAGTTGGAATAGCACAAAGACCAACTACTTGTATCGTAATCGTGAGCATGATTGACTTGATGTGTCAATAACCACTTCTTGTACATGTGCATTTTACTTTGATACAAGTGTATTTTTTTATAAGTCTTTGAACTGCTCATACTTTGCATGTATGTAATTTGTAGAGCCATTGTTTGTACATTGTATACATGTAAAATGTGTGTGTAATTTGCTGTTGTTTGTATGTATGCATTTCAGTGTACTTGGTAGAAGAGCTACTGCTCACACACTGTATACATTTTACATGTAATTTCAAGCCACTGCCTTGCACATTGTACATACATATGTATAATTTGCAACTGTTTGTACATCATATACATTTTCTAGGTGTGTAATTTGCCACTGCTTGTCCATTGTAAGCATCTCTGTGCAATTTGTAACAGAAGGACTGCTGTACATCTGTATGCATTCAACATACGTCAGACTGATATGTGTGTAATTTGAAGTAAGAGTTAGTGCTTTAATACAACTCTGCTCCCTTACAAAAACATTTTATTGCAGTCAAGGGACTGTGAGTTTCATTAATTGTACAGAATAGACATTACCTCATAGCCTAGACACTTATTTCTTTATAAATTACATACATGAAATAAAGGAATACTGTTTTCTGTGTACCTGTAGGCACTTTGTACTGCTAATCACCCAATAATCCATAACCTTAGCCACTTTATCCAACACGTTCACACCTGAGTCCTCATCTATACCCCATTCCGTAAAAATGTAGTGATATATTTTTGATGAAATGACATAGGAATTTTCAATGGAGAACGTGCAGGTATGATCCAGATCCCTTGGTGTTATACCCTCATCTGTTGTATAATTAGTAATGTGTTTTAGATAGCCTACCCAAGAGGTGTCATGGTCTTACTATATTGCATTTACAGTAGCTATCCAAACATGTCTTTCAACATGGATGCATAGATGTGGAAAACTAAGTGCAACACCTAATCTAACACAATTAACTTATTTATACATATGTACCTATAACTGTATACTTGAACTCCTACAACAAGTACTGAAGATGTTCCCACAATGCTCCAGGAACCAAAGTTTGTAACTTTGAAGTCATGGTAACTTGTGGGTGGGGAATAAACTATGATGCCAATTTTATTTTTGTGGAACACAAGGAGCTAGCTTATAGAAGTTCATAGAACCTTCGCTGATATTGACTAAGTTCTCTTGACCAACTCAAGGCTCTAAGCTATATTATCACAGCACCCCCGAAAACTGACTGCAACTAATGGGGTTGGGATTTGGAGGTGGAGGAGTTATGGGGACCCGAATCTCAATATATTCATCTTATGTACCTATAATAAAGATCATTGTTACAGAAATTGTAACGTATCCGAAGACAGCAAGAATATACAAGAAATAGGCATATACATGCATGTCCATTTCTAATCAAAATGTTGCTTTCAAGACCTACTCACATAAGTGTAACATTGTTTTTGTACTTTGGAGGAAAACTGCTGTGTAGATTTATCTACAAATAATTATCAATACACATGTACACATAGAATTCTCAGATACAAGTTACATGTATGATTTGTTTTAGGAATATTTGTTTTGAAATTGCGTGGTTAAAACTGGAAAACTGTCATGTGTTGTCTGTAATTGTTTATTTACTAGAATGTATATGAAGAAAGTATAGAAACTGTTCTATCACCAATCTGATTAAAATCCGATGTAGATGTCGGCTAATCGTTCATTAGCCAACATCTGCATCGGATTTTAATCAGATTGTTCTATCACATGCTATCCAATACTTTAGCTGTATACCATCATCACGTTCCAATGGCTTCACATTGGCTCCATGGTTTGTTGGCTACATCATGTAGTACAACAACGTAGGTATACACACGTACTTGAACTGTATTAAAGAATGAGTAGTTTTTATCAACCACAAATACTAGATAACCATACATTGTATACATGTTGTTAAATCAATGTATTTGACTATTAAAGGACAATAATAGAGGTCTAATCAACCACAAAGTTAGTACACACAATACATGCTGATATAAAATGAGACAGATATGCCAGTTTTATCATTGACCCTAGAGCAGACTCTCCAAGGTCTATCTGTTTTATCAAAATACAGTAAACACACACTTGGTAAATGTACTTGACTACAACTGATAGGAAGGTTTTATCAACCACAAATAAAACCACAACACTCAGTATAAACTCTTTGTACATCAAATAGTTAAAACTACAATGGAATCATGAATTTGAGTTGTATTTTCACTAGTAACACTGACTTGTTTGTATATAATATTATCTCAATATTGCATGTCTACATTCTACTTTAATATGCAAGTTCTGGTCCTTCAAACTCCATCTCTTGCACCCCCATCCCCTCAACATGCAATTATACTGTATTGTTATCGGATGCAAGGTCAAGAATTATAATAATGACCTTTTACATAATTACAGTCATGCACCTTTCAAGGATGATATATTAATTTTTCTGTTATTCAAATCCCAAACAGCACCTCTAGCATTAGTGTGTATCATGACATGTCAATCTGATGGTTTGTTTGTTCAGCGTTACACAGTAAATATTTGATATCACAACAGTGTGTACTTGTGTAGTGCATGGCACAGCACAACTGTCACATGGGTTTATGGAGTAGGTCAGGGTTACACTACGGTACAGTATATGTACATACTTGATATCTGTGAGGGTTTGAGATTTATTATTTGTATAGTTATACCAGCCTTGGAGCAGAATTGAGTGGATGCACAGGTATGGGTCAATATAAAATATTCAGAAGCATTCGATTGATTGGAAAACAAACATACAAATCCACTGTGTACCAACAGGCTCCAGGGATTATTCCCTCTTACTCTTAGAATGTGACCAGGGGTATCAAAAGCTACCTTTCACCAATGAACCTATGTGCCTATGGAAGAACATGACAGTCAAGTTTAGAAGAGCTGAATTTCTGAGATTTTCTGAATTTCAAACTTCTGTAACTGGAACACACAATTTTTATTTATTACAAAAAGTTAAATAACGTCAACAATACAGGTGACAGATGTTACTTCTTCCATTGTTTTCAAACCAAATTACTATCAAAGTCAAAACCTTCAATGAGCTTTTAGTGTAAATATAATGTGACATTGAATTTACTTTATCACAGAAATGTAAATATTGTCATCTGATAAATTTTTGTCATCATTTTAAAAGTGTGAAATTACAGCTGTCTAAACTATAGTACATGTATGTATGGTATGTGTTAGCAATGCTAAACGATATTTTCAATCTACAAATACTGTACTTTAAGATCTTAGCTATAACCCTCCTATAGTATAGAGGCAACTGCATTTTAAACAAAATTTTCATGATAGTAATGGGTTACCAAGATATGAGTGCATGTACCATGCAAATCTCCTAAGCTACTTGCAGAATTTGCTCCTTAGGTTTTACAAGGATAAGGGTAGTGATAAACACCACAAATTGGTAAAAGAAGGTGGCAAAATAATGATATTTTGAATAAAGCATCTTTACCAACATTTCAAATAGAAATGTTAAAATTATGGAATTACTGGTAGTTGACAATTACTAACAACCTCCACCGAAAATCCCATCTACTTGTGCACCATGCATGACATATTACCGTATGTCACCTTTGTACCAGGTTTGAATGAAATTGGATATTCAATGAGGACTGACACTGAGACAAATGGATGGATAGACAGAGCCCAAAAATTGGTAATAGCCCTAAAAATACAATGTAGATATGTCAGCAAATATGATGTACATGTAAGTGTCTTCATGAACTTTTCAAATACAAAATATAAAAGAATGTATGTACTTCCAATAACTTTGGTAGTAATCGCACATCATCATCACACCCACACAAAATCTACAATTTAAACAGATTCGTACAGATTAAAAGCATGTCGTTTATAGCAAAAGTAACGAGAATAGCCGGATAAGTTATAAGTAGTTGTATTTTCTGAAAGTGTATGTAAACTTGTAAAGAAAAGCACTTTACATGTAAATCCATAGGATTTGATTACAAAAAGTCAAACAGACTAATATGTTAATCCAGGGATGTTTATAGCTCAGTATTAATATTTCATTAAAAAAAAGTAACCATATTCCAATCTCCATGACAACAAAAACACTTGAAAGTACATGCCATTTTTAATCACTTCTTTAAATCTTCTCTGCGAAAAAGTTGAGAGGTGTATTTTAAATCTACAAGAGTGTATACAAAAGATCAAACCAATATCAATCCATGGATCTCATAGCAGTATTTTTATATTTTCAATCACCATGATTACAAATAGACACGTTTCTCTGCTAAAAGTGTGTAAAATAGTAGAAAGGGAATTTAAAACCAATGACATAGAAACTAGTACATTTTGTATTTTACGGCTGTGGTAACAAAACCACCCAATTCCAATCAGCATGAGCATTACATAAAACTACCTTCATAAAGAGCTAAGCATCCCTTCATAATTTTCGTCACTACTTCAAATTGTTCTTTGCAAATTTTTTGAAAAGAATGAATTCAAAGGACAAAAGTAAAGAGAAGGTCAAACAGATAAATTTAATGTACAGATTTTATAGTTGCTTCTACAAAAGCAATCATACTCCCATCACTATCATTACAATAAAATAGTTAAAAAATAATGAAAAGGGATTTTTTTTCGCTCTGTTCAACACCATATCATATCACATCGCTATAAAACACCATATGTCAAAGGTCACAGAGTGTAGTATAACAGAACACTATAAAGGCATTTGATCAAGTGTTTGCAGTATTCTCTGAAGTCACTCTTTCACAATTTGTATAACATGTGCAAGTACTCCGAGTAATGACAGTAGAACTCACAAATCAAAGGGTTCTGTTATTATTACATGTGTTTATCCATAACAGCAAATTTTGTGAAAAGTAAAACTGTGTGTTCAAGTGATTTCACATACTTAGAATGATCGAAAGGTCATTTACATGCTAGGTATGCAATAAAATGTATTTGATGCAAATACCACTAGTATACCACACCCATACACAAGTAATGAATGGTACATACCAGTATATGTAATAAAGTAGTTAGTATACTGGATTTCATTCTAGTTGATCCCTATGTCATCATAATGTCATAATACTGTAGTGTTTTTTATGAAGTCATAAAACTTGAATAGGAATAATTCAATGATGACAGATATAGATTGATGACATGATTGAAATATTAGGATATTGTTGTACAGTGTACAGAGATTTGGCTCTACTGTACTGTTATCTGTACAGAGATTTGACTCTACTGTACTGCTATCTGTACAGAGATTTGGCTCATACTGTACTGCTATCTGTACAGAGATTTGGCTCTACCGTACTGCTATCTGTACAGAGATTTGGCTCTACTGTACTGCTATCTGTACAGAGATTTGGCTCTACTGTACTGCTATCTGTACAGAGATTTGGCTCTACTGTACTGCTATCTGTACAGAGATTTGGCTCTACTGTACTGCTATCTGTACAGAGATTTGGCTCTACTGTACTACTATCTGTACAGAGATTTGGCTCTACTGTACTGCTATCTGTACAGAGATTTGGCTCTACTGTACTACTATCTGTACAGAGATTTGGCTCTACTGACGGTCTGTACTGCTATCTGTACATAGATTTGGCTCTACTGTACTGCTATCTGTACATAGATTTGGCTCTACTGTACTGTTATCTGTACAGAGATTTGGCTCTACTGTACTGTTATCTGTACAGAGATTTGGCTCTACTGTACTGCTATCTGTACAGAGATTTGACTCTACTGTACTGCTATCTGTACAGAGATTTGGCTCTACTGTACTGCTATCTGTACAGAGATTTGGCTCTACTGTACTGCTATCTGTACAGAGATTTGGCTCTACTGTACTGCTATCTGTACAGAGATTTGGCTCTACTGTACTGCTATCTGTACAGAGATTTGGCTCTACTGTACTGCTATCTGTACAGAGATTTGGCTCTACTGTACTGCTATCTGGATTGACTAATGTTGTTTGTTTGAAAGCCAACCAAGATGTGTCAGTCTCAGGGTTAGGATCTACATGTATGTACCATTTGCTTGGTTGGCAAATTGGTTAAAACAAAATGTTAAACTCTCTCCAGTTTATTTTCATTCAGTTTTGTTCATTTTATTCAATTCAAACATTAGACTATTCTTCTTGGCTGGGCTTTCATTTAGTTCCTATCAGACTACCACAATTATCTCTTTCAGTCTCAGTCTTTTGTTACTTCAGTATTTACCCTGTCATTTTTTAAACATTCATTTAAAAGGAAGGGGTGGGGAGTGTTATGTGTTCCATTATATATGTAGTTATGAAGTGCATTACATTATTTATACAGAAAACAATATAATTTTCAAGATTTCTAGAGTTGAATAAACCCATCATGGGTTTATTGAGGCAGTTTTTGACAGTTTAGTATACATCTGCATGTAACCCTAGCAACCACCTGTTAAAATGATATAAATATGTTATAATAGAACTGATACAAATCATTTGAGCAACTTTTTAAAACATGCAGTCAGCATGGAATACAAGCTAAAAATAGTTCAATATGTACATTAGATTCACTGGTCATTCAATCTAAAATGTTTGTGTTCACATCCATCACTGACAAATTAATCTTTAGAGTAAGTGGCTTGCCAATACCAGCACAGTCTTGTTTTGCAATAGTAACTGAAATGAATGTTTTATAGTTATGTGTAGGTGTGTTATATTATTTCACCTGGAGCTTTGCTTCATTGCCCTTTTATCTAGCTTCATTATTACAGATTTTACAAGGTAAGCTTGCAGTTTTGATGAGAGAGATATCAAGTTACCTATTACGATTTCATTGCTATCTTCCGATGAATATGTTAGCCTTAGATTTATTCAAAGATACACTTCCAATGGTTATATTACACAGGGTTCTGCCTAGGTTGAGAGTCACTAATTAATAGTCATGCTAATTTGCATATTTAATATTTATGAATAAATCAATAGTCATGCTAATTTGCATATTTAATATTTATGAATAAATCAATAGTACAATCAAAGTAAGTTATGTACAATCATTTCATAGCCAACAAAAAAGTTAAAGCCCAGTTTTCTTTCTCTGCAAATTTATAACTCTAAACTCAATCTTTGCATGCACATCAGTTTTTTTTCACTGTTTTCGGTTAGTTTTCTCGGGAAAGCTAAAATGATTTCAAACTAAAAGTCCAAAGGTGAGTACAGTTACAAAACTTACCCTAGATATGCTGCAAACAACAGTATTAGGTTGTCACTTTTACCTATTTTGTAATGCAATATAATACTTAATTCCTAGGTAACTCTAAATGTCAAGCATAGTAACATGAAAAGTGATATGCTTTTTATCAATACAAACATTTGATATGGTGTTTAGTTTCTGATCTTGTACTACAAGTTGTAGTCCAGAGAATGAAAAATTCATCGAGAATGGCTACTTGACAATAGTCTGTTGTTGTACAAAAATTCATTTTATTCATGCAGGGCTGAGTATTAACAGTAAGTTCTGTGTCCATAAACTAACAAATCTTGTTACGGGGCTACCATAATTTGCAGCTGGGAGCCCACTCGGACTACCGGGTACAACTGATTATGTGATGATGTAAATGATGGAAGATTTACAGACATAAAAGTCCAAAAGAGGAACTCTGTTTTTAGTTTAGGAATAGGACCACTGGTGACCATCAGTGTGTGTGTATATATATATATATATATATATATATATATATATATATATATATATATATATATATATATATATATATATATATATATATATATATATATATATATATATATATATATATATATATATATATATATATATATATATATATATATATATATATATATATATATATATATATATATATATATATATATATATATATATATATATATATAATACACACACACACACACACACACACTTGATCTTTATGATATCAGAATCCATTTTTCAAGTGATATGTTTTTGCCAATTTTTTACCTCGGGGGATATCTCTTACATGATGTACCGGGTATATCACATTATCAGTTTGAAGTGATTAGAAAACTCTCCAGGATACAGCTTTCCAGGTACATAAAGTCGGAAGTCCACAACAGGTGACAGACCATTAGGGATGAAGTGGGAAAATAAGGAAACTTAAGGTATTGATTTACTCTGACTACATGCAAATAATCACGTACACAGTTAGCTGAAGCCGTATGAATTTCCATCACAATACTTCCTGCAAATGACATGTCTGGTGATCATTTTGTGCATATTGTTGATGAATTATAGTAAATTTGACCTGCTACTGGGAAACCCTTAAATGCATCATGTAGGCGAGCATTTCAAGCAATCAACACCTTTAGAAAATATAAGGGGGAAAAACATGTGGCAAACTCAGGGGATTTCATGGCATTAAGAAATTATGGAAAAAATGTGGCAATCTCATGGGATTTCACAAAAAAATATGAAATTATTGAAAATGTGGTGATGTCGAAACCAATTTATGTTGATTGCGTCTTTTAGATTTGATTGGCTATAGAGCCAATGATCTACTAGGAATTACCTTGGTTGCATAATCAACGTTGAATTGGTTTTCCAAGGGAACTCACACTACTTTGAAATTATGGAGAAATGTGTAGCAATCTCATGGGATTTCACACTAATGTTATTGTATTAGAAACAATGAAGACAAAGCATTTCACAAAGCCTATAGATCAGAGCAGATGAAGTGCTACTTACAGATAACATTAATAATAACATTTACAGTACATATTTATGAAATTATCACCCTTGGTAAAGTCCTACATCAGCACAACCACTGGAGTAAGCAGATAAAATCTATCTGAGTTCCCTTGTCATTTTACCAGGTTCCCATCAAAATTATGGTACATGTACATGTAGTCTAATGTAATTTGGTAACTATGCCAGTTTGGCCATATTTCCCCTTGCTGTTACCAGGGTACTCCAACCCAAGCCAAATATACAGACAATGCCCCTATACAACTTCCCAAACTACCTGGGGAGAATACAATCCATTGTAACCTCTGTACGTACCGGTAATATACATACGATAAAATCCTTCACAAAGCAACCTTTATCCTATAAAGTTCTCAATTGTAGAGTTGGATTGACTAATATTAACATTTGGTCATGCTTAATAGAGAGGTATATATATGACAGACATGAGATGAACAAAGACATACATGTATCTCTAGTAGGTATCATCATAAGTGTTGTTTGCTATATGGATTTACCTATCTCAACTCAAAAGGTTTCCCTGGTAACTGAAATATTGACAATCATAGCAATATATCTATGACTTTAAAAATTGATAATAAACATCACAATCACTATGTAATCAGAGGTCAGTATTTAATACCTTGTTATTGTATATTTGATGTCATTTTCAACAGTTAGGACACTATATATGTAAGCTAATATCAGTGTTATTCTAAAATGACAACAACACTGCCCTGACTTCATTACGTCTAAAGATAACTAAGCTACATTTGTACATTATACATTTTCTTAGTGATGTGATATACATGTATATTCCTATACATGTACACGTATATGTATGTTCAATGCTAACTATAAATATCTTTGAAGCCATTTTTTTCTTTCATCAGTTTTTACACAATTTTTCAAGCACAATAACAGCACACAATAATTAAAAAGGGGAACACCATACAATACAGCCTGGAAATAATGACATTTCATAAAATTTGAGATTTGGAGAATTATATCATGATTTTTCATCAGTCAAATACATTACATCATGTAAAATCATGAAAATGATTCTCTGAATTTCAAAATGTCTTTATTTCCTGCCATAGCGTTCCTACCGGAATGTCTTATCAAACTTTTAATTAAGCAGTAAAGGACACTGATTTTAAAGAATGTACATAACTTCCTCTGAACCCTAACAAAGATAAATACTGCCTGTTACTAATTACTTCCAAGGAAATCAGAAAGGTTACATCTACTTTCCACTTGTCACAAAGAACATACACACACTAGTATAAACGGACATTACACACAATGCATGTACCTGATAGTAAGCACGTACACAGGATATACATAAAAGTGTTTTTTTGTTACATGTGACAGGTTGTATGTCGTCCATAGCTTACTATCTAATCACACACAGTTAATGGGGCAATTATCTGATATTGGGATAGGATTTTCTGGGTGACCAGGGCATAATGTATGTATTTAATACGTTAAAATAGATTTTTAAAATAGGGTATCATACAATGGTGGAGTAGAGATGTTATCCAAAAATATAACACTGTATAATTTGAAAGAAATTTATCATTTGGATATCATGCCATTTGTCTGCATAGAAAGTACAACATTCTTCATTATGTTCAACTTTATTTTGGCTGACTGATTTAGTTTACTGCAATAAAATATAATACTAGTTTGTCTAGGATACAATGTATTTATACATGTACATAGTCTACCTAATTCTAAATCATAAATTGTTATTATACTTATAAAAGGTTTTTCCTTCATATATAAGTTCTTCATTCTGAAATGAGATATAAATGTAATTTTACTGTTAATAGCGTTATGGCTAGTAAAAGCATTGTATCTTGTTGAATATGAAGCTAAAGTCTGTGTGTCTATTCCACTGTGAGTCTCTGTCTGTGTTCAACTATAGGCCAGTGTTTGTTTATTCATGTCTGTCCCTGTTTGTGGGTCGATCTGTCTGTCTATCAATTATCTATCTATCTATATCTATCTATCTACCTACCTACCTACCTATCCATCTATCTGTCTTGATTTGTCTGTCTGACTGCCTGCTTGTGTATGTGTGTAGGTATGCCTGTCTCTGCCTGTCTGTCTCTCTGTCTATCTCTATGTCTGCTTGTGTCTATCTACATGTGTGCATGTATTGTATGTGTTTGTGCTCCTTCTCCATGTTTGTCCTATAGACCCTAATTGTATCTCAAACACCATGAGTTTGGTATCTGCAACATGTTATTACTAGTGTTAATACACCCTGACTTTTTATACCCAAAAAATTTAAATCAGGTCTAAACTCTTGCCCTCTTTACAACATGGGTCTGTTACATAATTTAATTTCCAATTAAAGATCTTGATGTTTACATAAAAAAACAACATTTCATTATTTTAATCAAATATTCATTCTATCAGCATATCAGTTGTTCCAGTCAACTTTTAAACATACACATTTTAGTTTGGAGGTAGTCTGGATGCCAAAGTGGTTTCTAGTGGAGGTGTAAATGGTAATGATACTGTATAGGAACTAGACTAGTTTGGAGGCTGGTCTCGTTATTATCAATAAATCAACATTTAATTGAAGATTAATAAAAAGATCACTTTTTTTTCAAGTTAATATATTAACTGTGTATAGGAGGGGTGGAAGTTGCCCCTGTAGGCACAATAAAAACATCTTGCTGTGTTGACCTTTTTGACCTCTGCTGGATTTGAAGGGCATTGTGTAATTTGTATTGTAACAGCTGTACCATGGTTCAAACTTCTATGTGCATTCACTCAGGGTAACAACACCTTACCATTGTATGTACACAGTTATGTGTATGTGGGGTGCATTACAATTTAGTGTACATGGAAATATATATGAATGAGTCTCCTTGGTGTCTGGGTATCAAGTTGAAGGAGTAGACATGGCATATAGAAAGGGAGCACGCTAGAAGCGCTAACATATGGGGATGTCTACGAGACATTTACTAGTACAAGTTGTCCATCTGTGTGAAGTCAAAATCAGATTGTATTCTGTAAATCCAAGCTTGCTTAAAAATGATCCGTTACCCAGGCCTCAGGTGAAAAGACATGAAGTACATACAGTGGCCATGTTCAGTGCTACTACATCATGGTAAACATCTACATTATCATGGAGAATATATTGTTTATGGTTCCAACAGTCAATACGACAGTAAAATAAAGTTCCTTTGGAATGGTAACTAATGCATTTGTTTCTAACTTACTGTTCCAAATATCTTATTGTTCTACAAAATCAGTTCATGTTGTCTTTGTGAAATAAAAAATTAAAACTGCATTCTGTAACCCAAGATGGGTTAAAATTAATCTGAAACATATTTTGATCTTGATATTCAATTTTTGTTTTTGTTTTAAGGTATGCCAAAATTTGTCACTATTTATTTCACAATTCAAATACATCCTCCAACTTTTAATACCTAGTCCTAGGGTTTAGGCTATCTGACTTAATAACAAACTGGCTTCATAGTTCTCACATACCGCAACATTTATAAGCAGGATAGCCAAGTCTTTGAGCTACCTACAACACCACTCGGAAGACAACTGTCTACAAATTTTTTTCCACAAAATTCATGCTAATCATACAATATTGTATTTCCAATTATGACGCTATATCATGCAGATTTCCACAACTACTGCGTCAGTCCTATATCAATCACAATATTGGAAGACACAGTCATCAACACCCCAAGTCATATCTTGGTACCAATCAACAAGTGGGTGACCCAATAACACCACATCATCGGTCAATTTACAGTTGTCATGAAATAAGGCATTAGATCTGATAGACAAACAAACTGAAATGAATTTATAGTGACAGTCATGTACACATGTACTTAGTCATCACCATGCCATAAAAATGTCAAATTAAAATTACACCTTATCACCAAATCACCTTGGTTTGACCCTGAGAACTCAACACCTGTTCAAGAACATACCAGGAATGGAAAAATCCTAAAATATTGTCAACATTACAGACAACTATTGAAGGACACACATCATTGCACACACACACACACACACTTACTCCTGCACTGTGTTTTGACAGACAAACCTATTTACCCAAGTCAACATAATCTGCTATGTCAACTTTACTCATAGAAAATGATATGCTTTTTCTCTCAGAGTCAGTGGAAAATTTCCACAGCTTTCATCTATTGGAAGCAAAAATCAAGAAAGATCTGGTACAATATTGGTTGTTTTTAAGGCACTAATGTCCGGCGCCCATAGAACTATTTTCTGTCTCTCGTACTAGAGCCCTGGGACATAATTTTTTATAGAGCACAAACAATAGATATGAAAATGAAGAGACTTAAACTACTATGTGTGGGATTAATGGCCTTACTTACAAGGTCACAGACAGTACCTACCTCTGCCACATTTGGGGCAACATCATCATCCACCTCCGTTTCTAGAGTCTTGGATTTTTTCTTCTTTTTGATGAAATTCATATTTCCTGCCTATGAAACTTAAGTGCGTATCCTAGAGTGCTACTCAGAAAGAAAATGTCCACAAACAGCCTCACAGTCAGATGCGCAATCAAAACATGTCTGAGCTGTCCAAGAAGTATATATGTACTCTTCACAAAAACTCTCCCACAAGAATGAAGTCTTCCAACAATTAATATGCAGGCTTGGCCTTCAGGAATCCCTGGCTGGAAGTAAATCACAATTCCAGCTGTCTATAACATGTGGTTGATTAACATAACAACACAACCAACAATGGTACTCACAGACACACAACAAAATGCACAGTTCTGTAAGTATGTAAACACAGTGAGCACTGACTGTGTGGAGAATACACACTTCCAATGAAACTTCCAATTGGGTACAGCCCTCTCTGTGATGTCACTAAGGTCAAAGGTCATCAAAACCACATGGCTAGATTTCATCATCATCATACCCACACACTGTGGGCAACAACAAATATGAATGGGTCCAGACTTGAATTAATTAGTACGAGTCAAATATATTCACACATCTGTTTTTGAACATTTTAAGGTCATTGAGTGTCATTTGAAGGGTGGATAGACAGTAAACACAGTTTAATTAAACATTAATTACCCATATTTTAATTAAATATTAATTACTTTGAGTTACAAGTATTTAGTATTATAGTTAGGAGTATTCTGGGAAAAGAACAACTTTATTACTATGAGAATTTGAACATGATAAATGACATTGAGAAATAGACACTACCTAGCAACACTTGATACATCAAAATAGTAATTACAGGAAGAGTGTATCTTGATACATGAGCTCCAAAGTGTTGTCTCCATTCCTGAATAAATTTGATTTTACTGATTACATCTAACATTAGCTAGGTAGCCCATTATTAAATTGTGAGAACATCATGCAACTGAAATATCCTAGTGAAGCTCATACATAACATTTGTAACTAGCCTGTCTATTCAGTGGATCTGTGACTCTGCTGTATGTGTTCTCACATATGGATTAAAGAATAAGCATAGCAGTCACAGATCCAGGGTGTAGACAATTCTACATAATAACTGACATCAACAAGTTCTCTCTATCTAAAGATATTCATGTGGTAATTAACAGCCAGGATAGTTAATTATCTCAAACTATAAATTTAAATATTAATAGATTATCTAAGTAATAGCATGTGTCCTTGATCAATGCTAGAAAAACGTGCACTATATGAAACTCACTTCCCCACATGATGATGAAATAAATTGGTCTTTGGGCCTTGGGGATATAAACAGGCAATCTCTGAGGGAAATACTATTGATTCAATTTGCTATCTGTTGTCTGTAGCAATTATATCAATGGTCAAGTGAAGCAAATGGCTTCATTTGTCACTATAACACTAATTTATAGTCATTTCATCTGTAAGTCTATATACATCATTGTGGTTTGTAGTTTCTATGGTGATCACTATCATAAATAGTCCGTCTGTCTGTATGGATGTGTAAGTTGGTTGGGGGATGGGTGCATGGATGGATGGAGGAACGGAGAGATGGCTGACTGGCTGGCTGGGGGGTCCCAGGTGGATGGATGGATGACACGATTCAGACAGGTTTAACAGATATTCTCAACATAGCTGAAGACACATCAGTGTTTTACAATTTGCTAAAATTGTGTAACCTTGGTAACAAAGAATGGAAATCTGGTAGAATTGGATAGATTTCCTGCATACATGTACGTTGTTCCATAATTTTAGTTTGTGGACCCTGGTATAAAACCTGAGAGAATTAAACAGATCTTATCAATTTACTGCAACTGACAAATACAGCACAGGTGATTCTGAACCCCTGTATAAAAACCTGGGGAACTCTAGTAGATTTAACCAATTTACTGCACCTGACAAAACAGTGCAGGTCTGAACCTCAGTATAAAACCTGGGAAACTCAAGTACATTTTACTAATTCACTATGCCTGACAAAAACAGTGCAGGTTTGAATCTCGGTATAAAACCTGGGAAACTCAAGTACATTTTATTAATTCACTATGCCTGACAAAAACAGTGCAGGTTTGAATCTCGGTATAAAACCTGGGAAACTCAAGTACATTTTACTAATTCACTATGCCTGACAAAAACCTGGGGAACTCTAGTACTGTAGATTTTATCAATTTACTATAAATAATTTACGTTCAAGAATAAGATAGAGGGCATACTTCTAAGGATAACATGGAGATGAATGTAAAGTTTATATACTTAGTAATTGTGTACCTATGAAAAGAATAGAATCTTTATTGCATCCAAAAACTACATTTCTTCATTGCATTTTCTGCAATAAGTGTTTACCTACATGTATGTATGTATGTACAATCCTGTGTAGATGTACTTACAAATGTAGCCCACCACCACATATGCAAAAAAAATGTCTCTGCCCTTGACTGACTTCAGAGCCAACATTGTGAAACAATTCAATATCCATCTGATGGATAGATGGAAACTGGCAAGCATTTATAATAGCTACAATGTGCAGGTCGAACTAACAGCATGGTGTGATCACATTATACTCAAAACCATATTTTGAAGACTATACATATTTCTATTTGACATGTTTTTATACTTAGAGATAAAGTATCTACTTCCCTTAATCTATCATAGACAGAGAAGCTTATATTGATATTGATGATTTTATTGCATACAATAATACAAGAAAATACAACGCATTTGACAGTGAGAATGACAAATCAGGACTTCCATGATAAAGTAAGGGCCAATAAAGAATGATTTGCCCCACTTATCAGCCATAATACAAATCATGTTAGTTATGTATCCCTATGATAAATTGGGGCTACTGAAGAACAGTGTCTACTAATGATGGGCCTTGATACACATCAGATCAAAGTTAGGAGGTCTAGTTGTGTTCATATCCCTATCCTTGTTTGTCCTGACCACCTAGCTTGGTCATAGTTATGTAACTATATACTTACTTCCATGTGAGTCTATGATTGTTATTCTTGCCATAGATCAGCCTTAGGGAATAATATGTTAGCAATTTATATGAGATAATAATGATATAGGGATGGGTTAATGATACCATATACATCATGTGGGTAATTTATCTATGCAGTGATCATTAACTTGCAATAATTTTGTTTTATTACTCACACAAACCTATCCATTATGTAGTTTATGAGATGATATCAGTTACCCAATACACAGTAGTCATGTACGATTATGTTCAGTGTTTTGTGACATCATCTGAAGACTGGAACATGAAGTATTTGTGAAGATATTCCAGAGATTCTGCATACAATGTACTTGCTATCAAGAATGGGCATGTAAATTTTTTTTAAAAAGAGAGTCGCTGAAAAATCATGTCTCCTAATTTCAACATTTATCAATTTTTTTGCTGGCTACTTTTTACTCTTTCTAAACATTTACATGTACCTTATTGCCTACACCTGAACCCATATATACATGTACATATGTACTTCTGAATTGCAGTTTTTACCTAAAGGCCTAAAACAAAAATGTGTATTTCCGATTGTGCTCAATTTTAGAAAAGGTGTCGGTAGGTAGATTTTTTTTTTAAAAATTAAAAAAATTGTATGTGAGTGTCTAGTTCGGGTAGTTATGTTTCCGTTGTTTTCCATATGATCACTGTGTTATTGGTTTCTTCTCATCAGACGTACAGCCATTACAGATGGGAGGAACAGTTTTGTCTTTTTACGTTGAAGTCAGTTTCTGCATCCACTACTTCTCAAGAGACTTTATAAATTTCAAGATTTTGTTTTTTTCTTGAATATGTAAAAAAAGTTTAGGGTTGGCAGTGGAAAACTCGGCTGGTTTGGGTAACTGGAGTCAAACAAATTGTTTGGCCTAACCAGAAATCTGCAGATCATCCATATAAAAGTAACTAAAATATGATTTTAGAATGTCCTGGGACTGACTTAGTCTGTGAGGTGTGCTGCGACAGGGCTCCCTCACACATCAGTCAACCACTCGTGAGAGGAGGAGGGTGGTCAGGGCGGAACGACACGACATATCTTACAGTCTAGGACTGACTACATGCAGGCTGTCTAAAACGAACCTAAATTTTAATCTCAGACTGTGGAAAACATACTTTAATTATATATATCCATCATAAATTCTGGCTACATGAGTACCATAATTGAACACAAAGATAATGCGCAGTGTATTTTCTCTTCTTCAATTAATCTTAAGATATATGCTACCATACTATTTTACTTTCTGTTAACTATATATGTTACCCATGTTATAAATATCAAACAACACTGTCCATATTGAAAGTACATATAATTTATATCAAAACAGGGCAAGATAGAAGAACACACCCATATATGTGCTAATACAGTTTGAGTTACCACAACTTGTTTTCAGAACT
This sequence comes from Glandiceps talaboti, assembly GCF_964340395.1. Taxonomy (NCBI): domain Eukaryota; kingdom Metazoa; phylum Hemichordata; class Enteropneusta; family Spengelidae; genus Glandiceps; species Glandiceps talaboti. The sequence goes on from NC_135552.1 coordinate 23,241,063, forward strand.
CAAACAATATAAAAGTAACTCTTACATTTGGGTTGGGGATGTTTAAATTCAGAATCAAGTTGATATAATGGTTGCTAGAGGCTTGCTTCAGCCAGTTTGAAATTGTTATACATTGAAGGTTTGGCCCTAATGTCCAGAGGTACTCGCAAAGGACATAAAAACAAAAGTTGTTATAATATCATTTCTGCCGTCAGAGGGCGGTATACATTTTATGTACTGTACCATGGTTTAAAATTTACAATAACATGTTAGAAAGATTTAATAATTTTGTCTTGTATTGTCTGTCTAAGATGATAGTAACACAACCAAACAATAACAAACACACAAAGTAGCATTAGGGTTATAATATAGACTGCCACAATATTGTAATTTTTCAGAGTTACATTTTCATTTTGAATTTGTATATAAAATATAGAACATAAATTGATACAAAATAGAATAACATAAATTGATGTTAGACATGTTAGATGAATATGGATGGCTGGAGTTGTTAGCGGTGCAAACTAGTTATAAATGATAGTATTTATCCAAACCAACTGAAGTAGTAAAGCCTTTATAGCACTATTAAATATTCATGGCATGCATGCAGTACACTGTATTACTCAGGGACCGTCGGGTAATTTCTTCACTGTTCAGTTGAACACATGGAATACTACTTTAAACATTTCTACTTTTCTGGAAGGTCAAATCATAACACCCCATGCTTCTTCAGCAAAAACGTCTTTACTCTGTTCTAGAAGTTGTGACTACTGTTTGTTCTAATATAATTGATATGTATGAAATGTCATATGCTGTACATTGTATTTTGTCAAGTCTCCTTTTCTTCCCTTCTTTTTTGTAAAACACATGAAACTGTCCTCCATGTAATTACAACAATCAAAATTTTATATCAAAATATAAAACCTGCCTGACGTCAAAACTTGCAAAATATTTTCCACCACACACATTAGTTGTGCTTATACCAGGAAACAAAATTTTAATGAGTTCCGAAAGTTTATGTTTTATGCAATACATTAATACCAATAATCAACTCATATTCTCTGTGTTGTGCATACAAAGTCAATTTTAAAGTTATCTATTTCATCCAACATACACATAAATTTAAACACTGAAGTTTCCACAACAGCTGGTAAACAAAACGGATACAGTAAATGGAATATCTGTCGATGTCAAAGTCATAAATCTTCAAAAATATGTCTGCTATGTCCAGTTTACTCGATGTAGAAGATAGGAAATGCCTTACAATAGTTGACTTTAAAACAAAAGCACTTCTTGAATGTAGTGCTAGAGGGCGCTATATCAGAAATGAGCCACATCAATGTCAGATATCTGTCTTAGAATAGAATTATCATGGGACTCCGCATGTACCATGGCAACAACTGTGCAAAGAATGGATATTATCTAAACCTTCCTATGACATTTAACATTATACTGAAGATGGATGCCTTGGAGTTGTAACATCCAATGAATTGAAAACAGTTAAAATTCATGTCAAGGATCAAGAACAATCATTGATATGCTGCCATATTCCATTGACCAGTAATCTCCAAATCCCCTTGTTTTACATGGCTTCTTGATACTGTATAGGTACACTGATTTCACAACCTTTTACAAAACACCATGAATTAACAATCATAGGATGTTATTTAGGTCAAATCTTTGACTAAACATATATTATTTTTTGATGGTTACAATTTTACAGAGTTTTATGATGTAGGCAACTATTTCATTCTTTAGACTTATTTCAGTGCTTAGAACTGATTAGCCAAACACATATTATGTTTAATTAACAACTGACTGGCCATAGTGGTTAAAAGATCAGAGCTATTAAGCTACACATATTGTTCAATTTAATTTTTGAAATATTGAAAATGTGGTCATTCATACATAAATACATACATACATGAATATCTATAAATTCAAAATTGAAACATTTTCTGAAAAAAACCCACAATATAACACAGTATTGCTTAATTTATACACTTCAACAACAAAAAACTTGTAGATCCTGAAATATACATTTTTTTTTGTATATATCTAATTTAGACTAGGAATGGTTTGTTCTACTAAGACATTTAATTTTCAACTCACGCAGTCTTTAATGAAATTGATATTCCATATACAATACTTTCTGAGGTGTCAAATTTCAATATAACAACTTGAAGATAGAAAGCCTGACAAATATATTGCAGTTTCCTACATTTGTACAAATGCAAATTTTCAATGTACATGTAAGAACTCATTACAATTATTTGTCTCCTCTCTGGTACATCAATATTGTAGTTGGACTGCTGGTAGCTTTCACCATATATAAAAAAACAACAACATTAATTTACACGCATAAGATCCAAGGTTATCTTTGAAATGATGTACACAGGTTTAGCCATCAAATAAATGTTATGTTCTTTGGTACTGTTGTATATATGTCGCCTGGAGGTGAATTGTGGAAAGGAAATCCATTATCCTGTGACAACATTGTAAGTCCTCTTTATCACCTGACTAATCTTGGAGAGTTGACACCTTGAAATTATACCCCAATGTACTTTACATCAAGTAGATAAATGGGTTGCTCCTACAATTTGACTCTAGCAAGATAGAGAAAACCACTTTATTTCATTTAGTATACGTGTACAGTCAGCTCTCTCATCATTTGTACGATTAAGCATTTATTTTTTGGAAGAGTTACGACTGCCCCTTTTTTTCTTTCTTGATTTTTGGAAAAGGAATTTTAATCCAAATAAAATTAAGAAAGCCTAATAATGAAATCCATCATAAAATACTAAAAAAAACTGCAGATGTGTCCCTGTAATATTCCTACATGTGCATTCCCCATATGCAGGAAACTACAATATATTTGTCAGGATTTCTATCTTCGAGTTGTTATATTGAAGTCTGACACCTCAGAAAGTATAGTATACGGAACATCAATTTCACTAAAGACTGCATGAGTTGAAAATTAAATAACTTAGTAGAAAAAACCGTTCCTAGTCTAAATTAGATATATACATAAAAATGTATATTTCAGGATCTACCTTCTTATAAAGAAACCTTTTTCCGCTATTTTCTGTATACTATAACCTAAGGTACAATCCTACATTCATGTTTGATTTCCCTGTAGGCTACAAAAATAAACAGTGTATAGTCTTGCCTGACAAAGCCAAAGGGACCAGGTGCAGGTGAATTAAACACTACAAGTGATGTATAGATGGATAGTGTTTGTTTATAATGACTTATAGTGCAAACTACATGTACAGGGACATTACAAGAATGACAGTTCACATCCTGCAAATGACATTTCTGAGCTGTTCCCTTCTCACACTGATTAAAATAAAATCTGATCAAGGAGAAAGCTCAATTTATTTTATTTACCACATTTCAAGTCTATATAATGTACTTGTCCTTGGATTATTTTTTTATTTTACCTCAGTTGACCCCCTGCCTCAAATGTCACCTGCAGTATAAATCACTTCCTCTGTATGTTCATTCGCAGTTCTGTCACTGTTATATTATAACAGTCTTTTTACACTATACAATGATCACAGAAATGTTACATGTACGTTTGAATAATTTGCGAAGAGAATCATTTATATTTTGTAAATTCTTTTACATTCATTATCAATAATTGTATTCGACCACAAGCAAAATTTATTGAAAGTGCCTTCAGCAGAAGAAGAGAAAGATTATAAAGTAATGTGTAATTTATTTTGTATATATTTGCATTGTTGTGATAAAACTGAAATGATATCTTTACTAGACAACTGTACTGTTTATTTGATGTACAGTACTCTAAAAATTTGATTCAGAGTGACTTTATAAGCCTGAAAGGTCTGGGTGACAAATGCTTCTCTTTAGGGATGAACGCACAATGTCACACAAGCTCAAGAAGTGAACTTCGTTCATTTAGGGGCCCGGGGTGAGGGGATCTGACCTCAGTGCAATTGCTGAACTTTATTTTCGCACTTCTAACCAACTTTTGACGGAAAATTTTCACTCCTTCAATGATAACAGCTTTTGTATAATTACTACTGAGATGTTGATGAGGTGATAAAAAAAATTATTCCTAATGTAGGATTAAGTGCTGGGTTTCTGGTAGTAAATTAATGTGTTTACAATCACATTTTTTACATTACATTGATGGTAGTGGTGTGACTGCTACAGTTTTTATCAGTTTACATATATGAACGTTTGATGTCGCACTTGAGAACGTTTGTTTAGGGGGAAGGGTTGATCTAAACAAACAATGCTTGTTTGTTGAGCATTGTTTGTAAAATGTCACAAGTCACTATAGTATAATAAACTACTACTACAATAGGTGAATAAAGGGAACTCTGGATGCTGTAACATTACGTTATTACTAACTTACATGTTGACCCCCTATATCATCACTTTTGACTTCTATTATAGGCTTAGCACAATGATATGTTTTAACAAACAGACAATGTCTTTGTCTAAGGACAATGGTTTCATTAACTTTTGAATCAACAGACTGTAAGAAAATGCCAGCAGGCTATCATCAGTGCATTGTCTGAAGGTTATGTTCATGAGTATGTAAAATGTACCTGGGTTCACCAGGTACTCATTTGGGGTTCCCTACCAAATAATCGTAACGTAAAAGTTACAAGGAAATTTATTCAAGTTTTAATAGATTACCCTTCTTTGGTTATTTATCTATTTATTTATTCATTCATTTATTCACCATATCTATTTACTGCATCCAATTTGGATCAGGGGTTCACTCAGTATGTCAGAGAAATTTTGTTCCTGGGGTTCTAAGGTTATTGCAAGTGGGTTCTCTAAGTCACTAAAACCTTAGCAAAGACACTGTTAAAATTACCCCATGGCAGTTATTACTATTTAGTCAAAGAAAGTTACAATAGAACAGTTTACATTTCAATAAATATATCAATATTAAAATTTGCTCTGATAACTTGTGACAACTTGTGACCAAAAAATATCCTCTGGTATGTTCAAAGATAAACTTAATTTGTCACAGTTCAAAACCTAGTTAGTTCATTTCTGCTCTCTAATACTATATTAATTTTACAACATATAATATTAGTTACCAAGGATATATGTATACTCAGAAAGTACCTGCTGGTGGAAAGCTTTGATCTAATTTTCAACACCCATCTCAATGGGACACACTTATCATACATCTTCACATACAATGGACAGGCAAAATGTTCTAAGCTCCTTCACTCCTGTGGCTACTTGCAGAGTGTAGTGTTTAATGTAATCGTGATTATCGTCCTTATATGAAAATACTACAACACACAGTCACTGCAAAGGTGCCATAGTGATGGATGACAGCATAACTTTCAATGTGCTCTGAATGAACTACTAACTAAGGCATTGTTGACTTCTCATTGAAGGGTATGATACATTGACTCAGATTAAATGAAATAAAAGCACTATTTTGACCTAAATTTTCTGTTCCAGATTGGATAAATAATGACGTGAGTTCATTCTACTTTACCCTGTTCAATAAATTTTTACAATTTTGACCTCATTTTCATACTGTTGAGTTAATGTAATAAACTGTTTTTAGATGACAGTGAAATATTTCCAAGATTTTCCACCCACCTAAAAGTACCCAAATTCTATTTGACATTTGACGGTATAGATCCAATCAATACCAACAGGTCAACTGAGGGAAAAAGTCAATACCTCCCATCAGGAAAGTGTTCTGGAATGGCTGTTTCTGGCATGTTTCCATGGCAACAGATTGATTCATTTTACACACAGCTCAAAATTGACAGAAACAAAATACACTTAATCAAAATACTTTCAATATTAAAATACCTAGCTGTAACAAAATATTTGGTTATTATGAAATGTTAATGGTGATACCATACCATAAATTTGTTTTCAACATTACTGGCTTGGCATTGAGTTGAATTACAATACATGTAAATGTCCTATTTGGCAAATGGCCATTTCCTATAGCCTAATAGCTCATAATTTGACAACTCCTGACATGGCACTATACAGCAAGAAAAAATAAATCAATAAATCTGTCTCAACTGCGAAATTGTTCTACATCTTGAATCTGAATTGTAGTTTTTGATGTATTAAATTCTGAGTATACATGTAAAATGAGATCCAAACAACCCAACAGTGATTTGAAAATATTATACTGTATATGAATAACCATCACAAAAATTCATGTACATGTAATAGGGTGGCTGGGAAAGGATTACTTCACAAATTGCCATCTGTCTTTGGAACAAATTGCCACTGGAGCTTCCACAGACACCCACAGTCAATGCCTTCAGGAAGAACCTTAAAACATACTTGTTTGCGAAAGTTTTCAATATATAACTGTACAGCGCCTTTGAACTCTACTTCATATTGGATACAGCAGCTCTATAAATATTTTGATTGATTGATTGATCTATTTTAAGAATTCAACCCTACTTTTTGTTGACATTTTCAGAAAAAATCTCAGACTTAACATTTCAGAATTTTCGCCCTTTTACAGCCCTTTACTATTAGTATTACACTATTGGGTAGAATACAGGGACTGTACATGTCAAAATGTTACAGAAAGGACAGCTACATGTAACAAATGATCCATGCATACAATACAATACAATAGAGTAAATGACCTCGTCTGACCTTGTGAAGGTATTTGGCACAAACAGTGACCCAATGAGTAACATCTGTCTCACACAACAATGTTAGCAGTTTCTATATATACTATATTACACTTATGCATGCATGGTACATGTTTGTATGTGTATGGATAACATCACTATGATGTGAATTACTAACTAACTAGAGTTCAAAGAAAATTTGTTCATGATATTTATGACCATAAAAATATAACACACCAGAATCATTTGAAGTAAAAACTACAGTAACACTGTCAATTATGATTTAAACAATCGTAGAGTGTAAGAGTTAGGACAAAACTACATGTTTGAACTCCATTTACCACACTATGTACAGCCAATGAAATGTAGGAAAGTAGTGTTTCTTTGGCGCTTCACATCACATGATGTCTAGAAATAGATTTTTGGCTAGTATTCAGACAAACAGCATGGTCTCTCAGCTAAGTTACAACCACTGCAGTACATTTAACATTAGAAAACTATCCATACTACCCTGTCCTTCAGAATTGAAATTCTTGTGGACATCTACACAGGAATAAATGCTGTCCTGTTCTACAGAAAGGGAGGAAATGAAATATAGAGTACAATTCTACTATATAGGTATACATGCACTATTATGTGACAGTTTTGTGATTGAATTTTCTCATGACCTCTTGTGACCCTGAACTTTTGGCTCTGTATACAAAGCTAAGATGTCATATTTACTTGTACTGCCAAATATTGAATAACTTAATTTATATACAATGTACAATATTAAGATGCAAAACCACACCTCCTTAAAACTGGGTATACATGTTAGAACACATACCAAATAACTAGATATGGTAATAAAGTCTGAAAATTTGTCTCAATGGGTAAAATGACAATTGAGTTCTCCTTACATGACCTTTGATTTTTGACCTGAGGATCATGCATCTCGAGAGTCCCAAGTCAAGGATGATGTAGATAACAACAAGGGCTTGTTATAATTAAGTATTTATAATCATCATGCTAAATGCTGCATTAGTAATAGTATTCTTCATCCTATGTCATTATTTATAATCAGTATTATACTATAATAGTACTTTAATGGTACTTGCCCTTCTGGCAACCTTTAGGAATATTATTTGCAAATGATCCCAAGAAGGAAATTGAATAAAATGTTATTGAACCGACTATACAATGCCTATTACCAGTTCACCAAAATATACATATTTTTATATACTGGTAGTCATACCAGATGGTTTATTATATCCATATTTTCCACTTATGAATACAATGGAATATTTTTGACAGTTCTGTAATTACTTGTAAACTAAACAAGATTCTTTAACAATTGGGGTCTTATTATTTGACATCAATAGAGTCGTCACATTTCAGGAAATTATGAAAGTGTACATGTTAAATAGAATTATTTGGCATACTGTATATGATCAAATTGAATTTATCAACCAGCCACACATGAAATTACAATTCTATAAATGGCATACTGGAATTATGTAGGAAAAGACCTTGATATTATTAAAACATATTGGAGATATACAAACTTTATAAATAATGATATTAGGATATACATTATTTTCATTTTACACCAAACCTATGTTGTACCTCAAAGTGTTATTTCTACACATGAATACATAAAAGTCACTGATGTGTGCAATATTACATAGCACTCTATTGTGTGATAGCAGTGGACCTGTATTTATAATAAGTCTTTTAAAAAAACACAACTGTGTGTTTCCTATAGCCTCAGAAAGTAGGGTAGGTAGGTCAGGATTTTATTTTACTTTACTTTTTTTTAAACACAAAAAAACAAACAAAATGTCAGTAAGAAGAACCCTCCTGTGATAATTTGATGAAATACAATATATGAGGCCGCCATCAATGGGAAAGAAAACAGACAAACATGGAGGTCAAGAAGACAAAGAACTAATTATCTTTTATTTTTAATTTTGAAAAAAAAAATGTTTCGGGTTGGTAGTTTAAACCAGGATCAGCTGAGTTATTGGAAACACAGGTTTTTTTATTATTTTGCCTAAAATCTAAAATATGAAGACCAGGCACTACATCATTAAGCCGGGTTACTTATCGTAAAACAAAAACTAAATTGAGAACTATAACAATCAACAATTACATTAAATGTTAATAATGCCATAATATGAAAAGAGCAAAAGCCAGTTACAGTGTATAGAGAGTTGAGTTTTGTTGAGACCATTCAATGTTTTTTATTGTCATGATGTAATTCTTACCTTATCTGTGTCATCTTCTATTCCTACATCCATCTTCTGGTAAGCCATGGCTGATTATCAGACTCAAATTCTGTAGTAACTTCAGTAAAACTCTCTGTCTGTTGGAGTCTAAAGGTGCTGTCTGCAAGTTATATGCAAGTTGAAATCTGTATAAAGGTAAATTTTGCCACATTCAGACAAGAATTGGAGATAGTAATTTTTTTTTATTTTTGGTGTTGATAACAATGATATGGTTGCTAATAAACTTTGAAATTTGAAGGGGAACCTTACAAGAGTCTTATGTCCTAATTTATATAAAAATGTACAATATCAGATTATATGGGGTGAAATATTAATGTCAGAAATCCTCTTTTGAATGTAATAGTCTATTCTAAAAACCCATCAATTCAGTGTCAAAGCCCACAGAAAAGAAATGCCCCAGTATTTCTTGCCCCACCCCCATCACCCCATCCCCACCACCTTTCTACACACAAAAAGAAACTAGCAAGGTTATATGAAGGGTAACCAGGTAATGCTTGAGATATGTGATTGATTGCTTACTAATTTACAACAGAAAAAGGAAAATGATGTGAAATATGATATATGAAACTGCAAGTGTCAATAACTTGAAGGAAAACAGAGAAAGAAAAATTACATTTCCTATACTAAAGCAGGGACGTATAAACAAAGGGATTGGAAGTTTACATGTACGTCTATACGTTCCTGAGGCCTGACTACTTACAGTCATTTACAGTAATGATAAAAGCCGACTTTCTTCTTTTGAGCAGAAAAAAATGCGAAGTCACGAATTTTTTCGCAAAATCTCAAGCAAAAGCCTAGATTTATTGATTTGGTGAAAGAATCTATGGCTACTAACGATCATCTGAAAGTATATGATCAGAGATTACCAAACTTAATAGTAGCTGTCATTTTTTTCAAGCGTCAAACTCAAACAGTCATGTTTTGAGTTCTTATCATGGACATTTATCTATACGTACGTACGTGTACGTGCAGCTCATTTGTTGTTATTGTGTGACCTGAATCCGCGTACTTTACGAGCTTACTGATTAGTTCGTCTGGTCACATCACAAAGTTTTATAGTACACTTCTACTTACAAATGTAATGTGCTGTCCTCACAGACAAATTGTTATCAAGTAAAATCCATTATAACCCTACCCCTTTGCAAATTTCACGAAACTTTAAACAGTTGAAAACAAAAATTGTGTTCTGAAACCTCGTAAAAGGTCACTGACCCTCAGTCACTCATGGAACAGAACTAATATCAGGAAAACATTCATCACAGGAATTGCCAATTGAAATACTCATTAAATATTTATCATTCCGGCATCATAAATATTTTGATGTGCCGGTCGATAATTTATAGCCGAATTAAATATATTCATAAACTACAGAATGTTCTTGCATGGAAATTGGAATACCTCCATGGTTTGGGACGATTTGACTCCTCTCTAATTTCTATAAATTCTAAAACTTTCAATCAATTCGCACAATTTTCCGGCCAGACTTTTTCAATAGAAAAACTCAGACGATTACAATGTAGCAATGGGCACACTAGATGGTAACTTTCCATTTCTGTCACAGACCACCAAGTAAACAGTGTAAAAATTACGAGGTGCTTACCGATTTCTGTAGTGAGCGTCTACCCCGGGCACTCAGTGTGCTAGCGTCCACGAAAACACAACCGAGTCTGTGGAAAATTGAAAGTAACAATCCGCTCTGGAAAACTTGGTGTACCTCCGTGTGCCCGCAGACTTTCTCTCACAAAAGTGAGTTTTAAAACCGACGAAGCTGAATAGTAACCCTCCTGACAAGCGTATCGTCCTAGTACAATGAGATCGCTCGATCAGCACAACAATCGTCACACTCGTATCGTGCCGCGAGTAAACGTACAAGCGAAGCAGTAGACGCGTCTGCGAGGACAGAGGCAGGCGGACAGCTAATTCACTCCCTAACTTAACAAAGAATAACCATAGTAATGAAAATTACCTGTTCTTCGGCGAGCGTCTAATGATAAAAAATAATTAAAATACTACATTATGTATACTTTAAACCAAACAAAGTATATCGCATATGTATTTTATGAGTCGTGTGGTTTTGATTCGAAGAAGACCATCACTTGAAAGCACTCTTTTCCCATCAAGATGAGGGTTCGTATAGTCAAATTGTACCGCGAGATGGCGCTAAACTCATTGCCTTTACGTACATTTACACAAACGTTGCTTGGGAGGAGTGCAGTTACGTTACGTCCTTGACAGGCTATATATGACCTTGTGTAACCAGCTGACAACTCTTCTACTCTGTTGCAAGGTAGTAGACTGACAGAAAGAGTGTCGTGAGCGATCAATGCTAAACTCTTCAGAAATCGGTAAGTTGTCTGGCTCACGACTGTATGTAAGTGAGTGTAAGTTGCGTAACGCGACATGCAGACAGTTTTGTGACATAAAATTGCCATTTCATTTTCAGTGACTTTATCATTAATTAGTACATCGTGACTGCCCTTAGTGTACTTTGACATTTTCAAGAAACCATAGCATATATTTTGATGAGTATTACCTCCTTCATAAAGTGTGTCGTGATATTGAGTCAGTCTTGTTGGCTTGACGACTTGAGCATGGGCTGTATCAATACGAGATGTGTATCTATAATGCTAAGAGGTTTGACACGTCTGATCTTGGAGAGGGAAGATGTGTCGAACCTCGTAGCATATCCATCCGGAGCTACAATGTCAATACCATCATGCCATCAATCGTTTATCACAAAATTACAATATACCGGAATCATATACCATGGATGTATTTAAGGGAGTGCATATACATAATGTATAAGTGCGGTACACTCAATCATGGTTATAAGATATATAGTAGTATTGCCTAGTTACCGCACAAGTCGTACTTTTTGTGAACGCCAAAGATTGTACCAATTATGCAGAAGACCAAGAAAATATTCCCCAACATCTTTTCTTACTATCACATGTAATATCATAACAATCTCTCAAGTACGTTAATAAATACTTCGTATGAAATTTATTTTTGCTTCAGTTTGAAAATGCTACTACTGTATATCATTACACCAAGGAAAGTTTGGTTTATTTAGTAAACACTATAGTAATATATACTATATAAATATTAAATGACATTTTGATGAGTCATTACTTTTGTGCCTGTTTGATATTTCCATATGTCTTGCTCTATATTTTCATATGACTTAGGGGAAGTTACTCTATAGTTAGCAATGTGTAAAGTAGACACAAACAAATAAACAAAAAAGATGTGTTTATTTCTGTGATTCTAGTTCCAATTTATCATACAATTAAATAATCAAGTGGTAATGAAGACAACAAAAAATGACTAGTCATGGTGTATTTATAATCTAAACCATATACAAACAATGTAGGTCACATAATTGTATAGATTTACAACAGCATACTACACTAGTGTGTGTTGTTGCCACTACTCCTGCTCACAATGACTATGTACTTTTTCATATTTACTCACAGCCTCACCCTTTGAAAAATCTTTTACTTGTTTGATTTGAATAGTTTTAATACATCTTCAGAGGATAAATATTTGTGTAATTTGCACACAACAAAATAGTACATTGTTATAGTAATTTCAAGTTTTTAAGTGTTTTTTTTTTCCAAATTAGTTAAACCAGTACTCTACAGCAACCTAACTAGTATTTTGTATCTAACTAAATGGACTTTAGTCCTAGCATGATAAATGAAAGATTATTCCTGGTTGATATATATAGAACATTGTACATGTTTACCCAGGTGATCATAGCTATAAGGGTCATACATGCCATTCACATGGCTAAGGTAAGTGCCGTACTCATGAGACAAAGTATTGTGATACACTATCATCATACAGGCCACATACTTTATTGATAAAACCGTCATATAGGTATGTATTTTGTACCACTTCAAGTGTATATGAGGTAATGAGTTCCTTCTGGTAAATATGACTCTGAGCACCTCCACTGTATTGTTTGGTCTTACTGGACTGTGTTACTCTACATGGAAATGTCAGATCATATATTTGTTCAGACACAGACCCTGCGATGTCCAGGTTCTGGTCAGATTCAGGTCACCAATCATAGAGATGTTGTAGCATAAGTTCAGAACCATGTTTACTATTTGTAAATAATGGTTGGTCTTGTCTTACAAGAAGGAGTCATAGGACTGGATTATATTAGCATATTGACATTTACCTAACTGTAAACATTGACACTATATACCTGTCATTGTTGTGAGTTGAGGACACTGACATGCTGTAAATGTACTTTTGATGATGTAATGTCAGCCATGAATAATTCATACTTCAATTTGTGATACTCATTTGAAATCACAGCCACTGTAACCATGGTACCAGGTAAATGTCAGTAATGCTGGTATGACATATATTGAAGTGGACTTTGACAAAAGAAACATACATTGATATTATATTTATACACATTGTCTATTATTAGTAACATTAACCAGTTGAAGACTATTGACTAGAACTGTTATTATAAGATGTATAAGATTACTGCAATCAAAATATCAAACAGTTTATGTTTATCAATATTGAAAAATAATTCTGTATGGTTGTAAAATGGACAACTTCTTGTAACATTATGTTCATATCTGATTTGATTGCATATTATTCTTGTATTATTTAGAATATTTAAGAATATTTAGCAAAGTTTTTGGAATTGAATGTTGAAATTTTCACCATGAGGCAATAAATTTACCAAATGTAGAACATAGTTTAATACTTCATCACTGAATGTGTTTCTGAGTGTACTCATGATGAGTCAGCAGTTTTCAGTATACTAATACTAGTAAAAGTGCTAAATGTCATTATTACATTTCAACTCAAGAAATCAATCAAGAAATCAATCAATCAATCAATCAGAAAGAATTTATAAAGGCTTATAGAGGGTTAGAAAGATGTGTTATTATTACATGTACCTTGTCATCATTGTTTTTAGCACTGTCACTGATGACTGGCGATTTTTGTCATAATGTGTTACTATGTGTAATTGATACTTCACTTTCTTTGTTGCAGATACAGTGACAGGACACACTCAGTGCACAATTCTTCAACTTTGAAAAACCATCTTGATTTTTAGTTCTTGGATAACTGAAATCAAGACATAATCACCATGGCTGTGGATTCATCATACTGTCCTGCCAATACCAGCCTGTCTGATGTTTGGATTCAGAATGGTATATCTCACTGTTTCCTAGATACCCTTGTTGGTTCTTTGTTGCTAGGATTTATCATCATCTTTGGAGGAGCACAGTTACTAGTTTACAGAAAGAGATCTATCCCATTAGATCCACAATTTCGTCGCAAACCGTGCTGGTACGGTCTACAGGTTATGCTGACTCTGATGATAGCGTTACAGTATGTGCTCCGAATCGTACTTTTGTATACTGTTATCGGGGATCCACTTTATGTTTATCAGATTGTAACGACCGTCTTTTTTATCGTAACATGGCTGTTTTCGTTAGCTGTCTTAAGAATTGAAAATAAGTTTGCAATACTGAACTCACGCACTATTGGGCATGGCACAATATTGATGATTTTCTGGGCACTGGGTCTACTTGGTGATATTCCAGCCTTTGCATCATGGAATAGTCCGTTGTGGTGGTGGCATTTGAATTCACAGAGGGACAGCATAGAATTTGGTCTGTGGGTGACACGATTTGTCTGTGCTGTTGGAATATTTATGCTGGGACTGAGAGCACCAGGATTACCTAAGAAAGATTACTTGATGTTGATAAATGAAGACAGAGATCCAGAACAGTCTAAGGTACCTACCTGAATGCTACTTGTATATATGTATGTTAATACAAATCTAGGTGTACATGTGTGAAGCCAAAAGTGTCGTCTCTCACTTTATCTCACTTCTTCTAGCTAACATGATTTCTATGTGCTTTGATAATGAACACTCATCCAGATTTGCAATAGGTGTATTGTTGAATACACCCATAATCAGAAGTCAACTTTTTCACGTATTGAATTATGCCGTGTCTAATATTTTGTAAAGGGTTTCAAAGGGGCATAATCCCGATCTAATGCTTTTCTATGTTGTTTTTGTTTGGAGCTACTACTCTGGCATTTGAGGTCTCGATTTACAGATAAATACGGACTGAAACTATTATTACAACATGTTGATATAATAAGCTATTGAATGGACGTTGACTGGACAACACAAAAAGCAACTTGCAACAGATTCCAATGTGTCTGATTCTTTGCAACATATCTGCCCACATTGCAAGGCCCTAAGATTATGTGTGTACACACAGCAATTAGTTGCAGTGGATGTGACGAACTGCTTTGTGTATCTTGGCCTTCAGATCTAAACCCACCATTTCGTTTATATTGACAGCCTTTATTAGACGATCATGACCAAAGTCGACCAGCTGAATACCAGAGTATTACTATACAAGAAGGATCAGCATGGACGGGATTTGTTAAGAAAAGTAAACTCATGTGGCCATATCTGTGGCCAAGAGGACATCCCGGTTTACAATTACTAGTGGTTATTTGTTTTTTAATTCTTGGAGCAAACAGAGGAATCAACGTACTTGTACCGTTATACTATAAGTATATAGGTAAGTGTTGGTCACGTAGACATGATATAGTTTGCTAGACATCACTCTACATTATATGGTTAGAGTTGTAAACAAGGGGAAAATGTTGTAAACTTGATGTACATGTACATGGTGGGGAAGTTTACTCAATTTTTGCCATATAACAAAAAGGATGTATATTCATTCGATATAATATTGAATTTTAATGAGATAGTAGAATTTAGAAAGTCTTAACAGTAATTGTAATTTGATGTTATTTGAAAGGAAAATGGACATTAACAAGTAACAGTGGGAGAAAAATTATAAACTTGTACATTTTATTTATTACTACCGTCAACACAATGAAATTTGATATACTTGAATGTGTATTTATAATATTCATTTAATATTTTTTTTGGAAAATACTTGATAGGTAAAAATACAAAATAGCAAATCATCAACTGATACAACGTTGTCGGTGGTCTTGTACAGGATTACAAATTTAATCAAACCCAGATTGAGACTTGGACCCCAAATGTAGTGGTTAGGGGCAATGGATTTACCTTTGTAATGCTGAAAGTAAGAAGAAGGTCATTCAGTTTGTCTATCGAACAACACAGGTTTTCCCCTGAACACTATGCACTAACACTGAATCCATAAGGGATGACCCTCACTTGACATCTTGCAAGATAAGCATTGATATGCATTAAGAACATCATTTATAAGTATTAAATTAAATAAAGATTATTAATATTATAATTACCCTGGAAAAATTTCACATTTTATTGTTATGTTTGTATTATTACAGTTGATGCCTTGACACCACATGCTTCAGTAGATCTAACAGACCATGTAGTAAATGGTAATGGTACTACATCTACTCCACCTCACACTGGACTTGTATATCCTGTCAGAGATATCTTGATCTATGTAGCTCTCAAATTCCTGCAAGGAGGACTAGGTGTTGGTAAGTCTAATGTTTCCTGTATTCTATTCCATGACTCTGTCTTTCCCTTTTTCTGGGTGCTTTTCCTTTCCACCTTTCCCACTGGATAGTGTATGATTTCATTTGCCATGTTGACGAATGATTACTTTCATACTTTTATTTCAGGCAGCATTGGTATACTCAATAATATCCGCACCTTTTTATGGATCAAAGTCCAGCAGTATACAAGTAGAACTATACAGATATTACTCTTTTCACATCTTCACGGGTAAGAAGCACTGTAATAGATATACCCTACTCTCTTCTGGCCTGGTCAGTTCAGTTTCAATTTACCTCTGTATTAAATAGCGCCCTCACAGACAACACTTGGATGTTGTCTCACAGCTAGACACCCTGTAATGCTTGGTGAATATCTCAATAATCTGACCCCAAAGTTGTAAGTATTGGTATAATATTAATACAAGACAAATGTGTCAAACATTGGTAATCAAAAGTAGCATTTCTTCAGTATACCACTTTTGGGTGCCTGTTAAGTAAGTTTGTATATATTTAACACAAGAGGGCAGTGTTTGCTGGAAATGTCAACTTGATGTTATAGTTATAGTTTATTGCAATAGGTCTACTGACCAATGAGCATCTTGATGTACCCCCTTCTCCCTCACGTCAGATTTTAAGCACTTTTTTTTTTGTTTGAAGAAGTGGTGTGAATGTATACAGTTATGTTGCACAGTGTACATGGCAAGAAAAAACACCTGAATGCTACTTTTATCGATAATGTTTGAGATAAACCTGGTCTGGATAAGATACACTCGATAAATAGACACAAATAAAATATAAAAGTACAGGATTATGAATTCCTCCGTGATTTCGATGAATTATTTATGATTCCAAAATGGATATCTGTACAGAATTCACCGCTTGGTGATACCATAAGTTATGATAACAAAAGCAATTACAAAAAATTCACTGTGAAGAACCAAATCACTCTAACTGAGTCTGGAACAAAAGGAAAGCACCATAATTTTGTATTGAAACCAAGTAAAGTTACTGCAGAACTTGACATTTTACTTTCTTACCACCAAAAACACTGATAAAAATGTGCTGAAACAAATTGAGCCGTTAATAATTGTGATTATTTGCAGTTTGTCCCTGCGATGGCATTTAGGAAGAAAAACTGGTGAAGTATTACGACTGATGGACAGAGGAACAGCTAGTATAAATAACTTACTCAGGTCAGTAGTAATTAGTTTATATGTTCATTGCAAAAAAGAAAGCTGGATAGTCTCTGAACTTTGTAGGACCCGGTCACTGTGACATGTGACAAGCTATCACAGATTATTATCAGAGTATGTAGTTGTAAACATTTCAGTGAGTGTAAAATATCACTGCACAAATTGCTGCTTCTATTTGTACAAAATAATAATGATGTTGATTTTCAGAAATTGTATTAACTATATAGTCATGACAGACAAGACAGACAGACAAGACAGACAGACAGACAGAAGCTAACATGATATTAGCCCACAAATGTAGATATTGAAAGAGTAGACACAGTACCAAAATAGTTCTATCAACTACTTTACAAGTTTTATTAAAGGGCACAAACTGAGTTTATATGCTTTAGAGTATATGTTTTGCAGTGTATTTAAAAGGTACTCATAGTATTGTACTTACTGAAGCATACTTAACCATCACTTGCAATTGACTGAACTCAAACCTGGTATTAAGATATAACTTATAAATGATCTAATGATGTAAATTATTATACTTATAAAAAAATGTTAGGGATATCTCTACTATGAAGTCAACAGTTCTAACAATGACAGAAGACAATTAATGTCATAGAATGCGTTGAACATTATACAAGAATAGTGTAAATGAGGGTTTGTATCAAAATTTGCTCTAGAGTCCAAAGCTTATAAATACAGTCTGTGCCACTTCATTCCTCAGATTGTTCACTTATCATATCTCATTCTGTTACAGCTATGTCCTGTTTAATATAGTCCCTACTATTGCAGACATCATTATAGCCATTGTCTATTTCATCTCAGCATTCAACATCTATTTTGGTGTGATTGTATTTGTTGCCATGGCAGTCTATCTTGGTAAGTACACGATCACACTTTGGTTAAAAACCAATCACCAGAGAGTGTATGATAGATAACCTGTGGAAGGCTATGTGGAATCTACAAGTGTCAGATGAATGAAGTAAAAATATATGTATATGTTAAATTTGAAGGAAACTTCTCAGAAAACCCACTTAGGTCTCAATTGTTTTTTTGGGTTTTTTTTAAGGGTTTTCTTTTTTTAGATTTTGTGTACCTGCTTTTATTGTTTCCTGTAACTGCATTTTAACTTAAATCATTGTACTTTGTAGTGTATTAGACTTTTACGACTTTTACTTGATCAACCGTAAGGTTTTTTTGTTCGTTTTTTGGTGTGTGTTTTTTTAAAGTTTCTCAATATGTTCATTTTACTGATATGTGAACTCAAGCAATTTCAGCATTTTATTTTGGTCACATTTTTGTTTTAATAATCCATAAATTATTATTATTAATATTAGTATGATTATAGGTCTGAAATTTAGTAAAAAATTCAAGATGTTTTTGTACTCGCTTACTTACTGAAGAAATGAATGAAGTACTACATGTATATAAGGAAGTGTACCAGTTGAATATCAAATATAAACTACAAATAACAAAACACATCAATTTCTACAAATTTGGAGATATTATTTTGTGTATTAAATATTGCAATTCTTGTTAACATTCTTATAGCGGCTACTATTGGAATTACTGAATGGCGTACCAAGTATCGCAGGCAAATGAACATACTTGATAACACAACAAAACAGAAAGCAGTCGACTCACTTCTTAACTTTGAAACGGTAAGTCTTAAAGTTACCAAGAATTGACACCAATACAGACTCTGAGTTTGTTGATACTTGGGTTACCAGACCATCAAAAAACACTAATAGTTATGAATATTGTTGTATGATAATACTGTGATCATAAACCCATTTGTACACAATTAGTACAACATACCTTTTACTTTCCACTGCAAACTTTATATTTTTATGCTTTATCTGATATCTTAGTTGTTGTTGAAGGTAAACACTTCAGATCAATAGGAAAGTGTCATTCTACATATTTACATTACATCTAGAATTTGATGGTTGTGTTATATTCCAGGTGAAATATTACGGAGCTGAGGAACATGAAACAGAGAGATTAAATGATGCGATAATGAACTATCAGGTAATTGTATGAAGTGGTCATTTAAAGGACCATGTTTCAATCCTTGGTCATTGCGTTTAGCATTAGTGTTACCTTATCAATGTCATACAGATTACGTGAGATATCTAATGTTCTGAACCAACTTTATCTACAGCTCTGCCAAACGACCATTTTTCACACCTAGATTTTAATCCTAATCTGAAGTAGGGCTTTAAGAGAAACACTGTGTATCATGTACATCATGACATGGAGCATTCACCACAAGACTGTATCTAACATATAGTATAAGTTTTACATAATCAAAACCGATCATTTGACAAGTTGTTTTTCTTCAAAGATAACATCACTTTTACAGCCGAACAGAGCATGACAAGTCTGACTAGCTGAATTGATGTAAACAGAATTTCATACCATACTGTCAGTGCAGTGACACATCAACCTCTGAAAAAGTTAACCAACCAACTAACTGAATATATATATAGTGTGTAATCTTTCATTAACCTGCTCTTAATCTTGTCATGTCTGTTTGTTATGTAGGATATTGAATGGCAATCACTGGCATCTCTGAATTTTTTGAACACAGCTCAAAATATTATTATCACTATTGGTTTATTGATTGGTTCACTACTATGTGCACATTATGTTGTTGAGGGAGACATGACGGTAGGTTGTCTTTATGTTGAACATAGTATTTCATTGTAGAAGTTTTTGTAATATCTAAAATGTGTATACCATGATGTACAACTACAGTATTGTGTCAAAAACAATTTGATGGACACACACGCCAAGTGTGATAATGTATGTATTTATCAGGCCTCAGTTTTTCGTAGACTGAGTAATTGTCTCGTGTCAGAACTTTCAAGACATATTCCTAGTAAGACTAGCTATTACTAAACAGTTGTCAAGATAAAAAAGTTAATTAAGAGCTGGTCCAGGAGTAGTGTATTATTTTCAATATCAAACAACAGTGACCAAAAATCATTTAATTACAAACTGTGTCCCTTAAAAACTCCTTTACTGCAATGAACAGAATCTTAAATAATTGTAAATTAGTATTCATGTAGTGTTTTTACCACAATGTAATATGCATCCTACCCTGGGGCATTTGGATGAGAATGGAGACAATGTCATTTGAAACTACCTCAGAATCTCTGTTTATTTATTGATGTCTACAGGTTGGAGATTATGTATTGTTTTCTACATATATTATTCAATTGTATGGACCATTGAATTTCTTTGGCACTTATTACAGGTAGGTGCCAGTAAACATAGCCTTTGATATCTTTAAGAGGGTAGTTACAGGTAGACTCTCTCACAGCCTCAGGAGCGTCGCTAGCAACTGTTTTGTATATACAATATCTACTGTATAGTTGTACACTCTGCCCTCATCAACTAAATAGGACTAACTGTTCTTTCACATGTATTGTGACCCGCTAGCACTGTTATTTGAGAACTATCGTTGCAATAACACGTCAAAGATTGGTTAGTCTTGTGTAGTCGATGAGGGCGGACAGTACAAGGATGTTAAATCTGAGTACAAGTATGCAGTACATATAGATATCGGTAAATACAAAACAGCTGCTAGTGACATTCCCAAGGCTGTGAAAGAGTCTATGAGGATGGGTATAATTTCTATGTAAACTAGTAACAAGAACCATTATGTATTACTAATTGTTATTTTACATTTCATTTTGTTATAAACTTTGTTTTCATCGTAAGCATGTAATGGTAATAGGTGTGAATATGAAAGTTATGCTACATAGTTACATGGTTTAGGTAATATGGTTGATTATTTCCAAAGGGACTAAATGACTGAAACTTTACCTTGAACCCAGTTTAAATTGCTCTTACATCATGCCCGAGCCAAGTTGAACCAAAAAATATGTAATATGTACTCTGGTCATTCTACGCCATGACAGCATGCGTCTATATCACTGGCTCTGCTGTGTTTGAAATATGAGTTAAAACATTCAAAATTACCATTACTTTCCCCAATTATTCTTTGATAATACTGGTGTTGGTATAATTATGTTATTTCCAATATTTTTCTTCAGTCAGCCAGAAAATACTTGTGACACCTAAAGGTTGTCACTACGCGTCTATCGATACATAGTGACAAAAGCCCCTTAGGTCACTCATATTTTTCTCGGCTGAATGAAAAAAAATATTGGAATATAACATCTAATTGTTTGAAATCCAATATGTCATATACTATTTCAATAAAGTTATCTTTTGTTCATATTTTCAGAATGATTCAACAAGCTTATGTTGATATGGAGAATATGTTTGACTTGTTAGAAGTGGATCAAGAGGTAAAACTTGGAAGTCAAACTATTGTATGAAGGATTTGCTGTATGAATTGTGTTGTTCTCTACCAGTTTAAACGATAGAACTTAAAATGTAACATATCATTTGGTTGGAAAGTAAAGAAATTAGATCATTGCTAGTGGTGCATTAGGAACATTAAAACACAATTAAAACAATAACTATGAAAGAAAGGACTTTTTAATATTGGTAATTTTATAAGACAAGGCCAATCTTATGATATATGTGATGCATTCTATCAAATATTTTATTTCTATTTTATCTTCAGATAAAAGATATACCAAATGCTCCTGACATACAAGTTACACAAGGTGCTGTAGAGTTTGACAATGTCAGCTTTTCCTACACGGATGCGTAAGTATTATTGTTTGTCACTAGTATTTTGTACTACATTCAACACATTAAAATTATAATGTAAGATGTTGTAATTATAAATATTAGTTTGCAAATTTATGACATCATATGTATAATAAACTGACTGTGACAATACTATAAATAATATTGTTTGATTGTACATTTGATAGGAAACCAATTCTACGTAATGTATCTTTCAAAGTTAACCCAGGGAAGACACTGGCTTTAGTCGGTCATTCTGGTGCTGGTAAGAGTACAATAGTGAGACTTCTATTCCGGTTCTATAATATACAAGATGGTACTATTAAGATAGATGGTAAAGATATATCTAAAGTAAGTGTAGTGACATGAGCACTGACATTTTAACCTACACACACAACATTTGATTTTTTAAAAATAAAAATCTGCTTTTTATACACCAAGTCAATGTAATTAGGTGAAAACAAAATACTAATGTGTGTTTCCAATAACATGGCCTCTGAACATGGGGTAGGTAGGTAGGTCGGGGATTTATTTTACTTTATTTTTGAAAAATATTGCTTTGACCCAAAAACAAATATCGGTCACAATACCCTTATGTGATAGTTTGATGAAATATGTACAGACATGACTTGGGAAAGAAAACAGGTCACTTCACGTCAAGCGCGAATAAAAAAAAAGACAGACGTGCATTAAAGTCATGAAGACAAAAAATTGATTTTATTTTTGTTTTACGCTGTAAATGTTAAGGGTCTATGGCTTAAACGAGGTTCAGTCAGGTTATCGGCCTCGGAAACAGACAAATAAATTATATTGCCATATGAAATACTAGTACTTAATGTATGCTATTCTGGAAATGGTTGCTGTCTTGATTGTCTAAGTTTCTCTCTCTTCTTTTGTATCCAAAACATTTGTAGTCAACTTTCTGTTATAAATACAGTGTATATATAATACTATTATTTAGGGCCTAACATATTCTTGTTTTTGTTTACAGGTCACTCAGTCTTCCCTTAGACAAGCTATTGGAGTTGTACCTCAGGATACTGTATTGTTTAACAATGATATCAGGTAAGATGGCCATATACAGTATACCCAATATGACAATAAATTGAAGAACTATGGACAATTCTATTTATCTCAAAGTCCCTGATATCAACAGGTATTACAGAATCCTGCATGGTTCACATTTCTTTCTGGTTTATTTCACTTTAAATTTGAATATTTATTTATGAATAAAAAATGGATGATTTCCAAGGTAATTATTTTCTTTTGTTTGTATAAAAACAGGTTTAATATTCGGTTTGGTCGTGTTGATGCATCTGATGAAGAAGTTGAGGAGAGTGCCAAGGCTGCAGATATTCATGAGAGAATTCTATCATTTCCAGAGCGTAAGAATTTTATACAAGTTCAGAGTTCTTTTACATCAAAAATTTGATAAGAAACTTTGTGTATGTTCATTAAAAGTTGTGTGTATCTACTGAATACCATACTTAATATGTTTTCCTCTCAGAATACGACACTGTTGTTGGAGAGCGTGGTTTAAAACTTAGTGGAGGAGAGAAACAAAGAGTAGCTATTGCACGAACCATATTGAAAGCACCTAAAGTAGTCCTACTTGATGAGGTAAGTGAAAATCACCATGGCAATTGTTTTACCACAGTTCAATTAGTGTGCCACAGTGGATGGATATAATCAGACTGAATAATGTAGACGGTGAGTGTGAAAGTCAAAAGACTTGACTCATTGCAATTTTAGATCACGTCAGTTCAACCTTTCACTACATATACATTGAATAATACTATGTACACCCTACACAATTAGACATAATTGACCTTCTACACAGAGAAAAGGACCATGTCGTAGTATTGCCCCATAAATTTACACATATCACATGAAATAAAACTTGATGAATTACAAAAGAGCTGACAAATTCTGATGTTATCAAAATGAGGTGTTGTGGAAGCTAGGGCAATTATAGCTGTAACTACACAATGAGAGCATATTTTGTAAAATCATATGTGGAAAGTCAGGACATAAAGTTACATGAAGTTCTGAAAATCCAGTTAGAATAGTAGTGTAGAAACTTGACTTGGTTGATCTAAAGTATGTTGCAAGGTGACTAAGTTAGTTCAACATTTTTGATTTTACAATTTCTCAGCTTCTGATTGTCAGCTTTGTTGTTTATCGTTTTGTTTCTATTTCTACTTTCAACAGGCAACCTCAGCCTTGGACACACGGACAGAACGTAACATCCAGCAGTCACTGGATAAAATGAGTACCAACCGAACAACCATCATTGTAGCACATAGATTATCTACTGTAATTCACGCCGATGAAATACTTGTACTCAGAGAAGGCATTGTTGTAGAGAGGGGCAGGTGAGATTACTTATGAAATACTTGTACTCAAAGAAGGCTTTGTTGTAGAGAGGGGCAGGTCAGGTGTACATTACTCAAACAAAGGGTTGGTTGTCAAGTGGTACAACAGGTATACAGCTATATAGATATTTTAGATCGATTTGTATGAAAATTGAAATATTTTGAACGTTGAACCAGATGATTCTAGCCTTTATCAAAACTTGTTTGCTAGATCCATCCATTAATTACAAAACTGAAATGGGATCAGAAACATCATCATCATAAAATGTTATGCTATTTTTAAAGTTTTGTGACCCCAGATCCTTAATGTCAACTTTTCTTTGTTCATGTTTGTTTGACTGACTGACTTGTTGTTTGTACAGACATGAAGAGTTACTAGCACATCAGGGTTTGTATGCCGACATGTGGCAGGCACAGTTACAAAGAGCAGAAGATGATACCAATGTAGAAAACCTGATACGAGAAGGAGAGGGAGAAGATGGTTCAGCCAAGAAGACAGAATAAGTCAACAACAAAAAATACAGCCAGAGATGATTTTGTGTTTTACTGTACTTGTCAGAGGTTTGACCTAGGTCAAAATATCAGTAAAATTTCTAAGTGACATCAGATGAGTTTCCTGTTATGGGTACTACTGAGTATTAATAAGTAAAGGAAATAAAATGAGATGTGTTAGCACCAAGTTGCATTTTCTGCTCATACCACATCTCCCTTTGTGGTGATGACTTGACGATGTTCATTATACAACAGTGCATTCTCATATCTTATTTTCACATATACATGTTCACTCACATTGTCGTTTAAACCAAGTCACATTTTTCGCATAATGGTATTTGAATATAACCTGCACCAGTGATGTGTATCTTGATTTGTGGTTATTCATTGAAATACTCCAGATTTGCGCCCATTTTGTTTATACTCATCATTTTTCCCCCTGGTCCTTGTCGATGTCAGCTACAAAAAAATGTGAACATTTACATAAAGGAAAGGGGGGGGGGGGGGGGGGGGGGGGGATGACGACAAAACAACATGATTAAAGGCTGGTGTGAAATCATACATACATGCAAGTACATGCATTTGGGTTTTGTTACTTACCATAAGTAAAATATCAAGAAAGGCAAATTATTTATTTCATATGTATCATGTCATACTCAAACATGTTCAATTCTAAATCTACCAGTCTTGTGAAACCAACAAATTTTAGACATTCAAAATATAATTTTAAAAATTGTGCAATGATTATATTTGCAATATTTCACTTTCATAACTATATGCCCATCAATGTATACCAAGTTGCCAGAAAAGCTTCTGCAGCATTCATCCATGCATGAGAGATTTAGCATTTGGAACTTTTTATCCAGAATGCATTATCTTTTGCGAGAAATTTAACTGAAAACATTTCACTCACTGGCCAACGATTTCCTTGGATTGTTTCAACATTTTCCAACTACTTTTTTTCTCACTATGTTTTGTATGCATACAATTATGTTTCACTGTGAATGTATATGGTTATATGTGATTCAAAGAAAAGAGTGAAATATTCAAGCTACTTTTATTTTACAGTGTACAATATCTTGTATAAATCATAGACAAGGAAGCCTTGTCTGTGTATAAATATATGCCAAGTGTTGTAAGACAAACATGTCATTTTGGAATATGTTAGTTTCATTTACATGTTAGTCATGTGACAGCATTTGGACAGATCTTTGAAAGTTTTGTGTGTTTTCACTAACAAATACAGCCAACAGTGAAAGCTTCTTTGCCTTTAATTTATATAACATCTCATCTTTTAGTGGTTTTGCAACTCTTAAAAGCTGAACTAGCTGTAACTGGTCCAGGAATGTTTTTTTTCAAACTGTTTTGTTACATATAATGACGTGCAATACTTAGTAATACCATACACCCTGCACAGTATAGCATCAGCTATGGGTAAACATATTTTGTGTAGCTGTACACAAAGTATAGTACAATAAATCCAATCAAATTGATTTTTGGGTCTACTCCTTAAAATCAGTGCCCTCAACACCGATCATGATGTCAACCTATTGCTGTACTACTTATGGATAAAATTGACCACTGATCAACATGTACAATGTCTAATTGTTGGTGTTAAACAATTTTCAGTGAATATATTGTGCATGTCTGATCAAGAGATTGATACTCCAGTCACAACTAGTAGTGCAGCAGTTTTATCATTGTGATGGATTCAAAACTATGGTTTTGCTTAATATTTTAACTTTTTCATTTCACTACTTACGGATAATATTGACTGCTAATTAACTGACATGGTGTCTTTTTTATAAGTAACTGACCATTATTAATTACTAAATATATCTTTGATTATTTGATGAAAGAAAGATGTACCAGTTGTACCTAGTGCAGGTTTCAAAAATCTTTTGCATTAGACAATAAAATGTAACAAAAATTAGTATGATTTCTGTTGAGCCAGACAATTTTCTGTTTCAGAGTAAGTGGTATCTATGGTATACAAAGTCTTACTTTTGATCCAAATGTTTCAGTACTGCTCAGTGTGTTTGAAATGCATAACTATTTATCTCAAAATGAGGTGTGTGTAGGCATAACATAAATTATTTTGCATCCAAAGATTAGGGATGATTGCACAATGTCACACAAGCTCAATTTAACCAAAAAAACCTCCCCTAAACGAATGTTCACATCGACACGTTTATGGATGATGTCAACCATGATGAAAATTGTAGCAGTGCAGTCACATCACTACAACCTATGCAGTGTTAAAATGCAGTAAACACATTAATGTATATTAGTGGAAACCCAGCACTGTATATCATATTAGCAGTAAATTTTTATAATCAACTTATCAACATCTCGCAATAGTATATGATACAGAACCTTGAAGATGTGAAAGTTTTCTAAATTTGTGTTGGTTAGAAGTGTGAAAAATGATGTTCAGCAATCTCATTGATGCAAGACACCCTCCCTCTCTACGTTCGTGTTCATTGAGCTTGTGTGACATTGTGCGACCATCCCTTAGATCAAGTTGATGTTTCGATTGAATTGTAACCAAAGATTATATTTAAAATATATCCAAGATTTACAGTAATAATAATAATTTTGATTATTTCTATTTTCACTCTAAGACTCAGCTGAAATATTATCAGTTTTGTGATGTTTTACAGATTTGTTAAATTATACAATTATTTTCAAGAGGTGGCATTTTACTGTTGTACAATTATTTTGTAGTGGTTATTAAATTGTACTGTTTGTAACAAATATCTAAGTGTATATCTTCAATGCTACTGGTTTCAATTGATGATGTATATAATAGAATAGGAATACTTACAGCAAACCTGAGCTAAGAGCAAGACCAAGCAACAAGACAGTTTCAGTTATCTTAATTAACACCAACATACAACAAATTTTCATTGTTGTTTTTCATTTTTATCAATTTTTTTAGAGACAAGTTTTTTATGTCTGAACGCATTATAGTCAGTCAATCTCAAATTCTCACTTTTGACATTTCAAAAGTAATATTGCATGATCATTGCTTTGAGTGGCCAAACTTTTAAGAAGTTTTGACTTTAGAAAAAATTCTGCCAGTATGGTGGTAACATAAATTATGAATCCAGAATTATTTTTTTCTGACCCAGTCGTTATCAAGCACCCGTTGGGTTAAATTTACATATTATATTAACCATATGTAAATAACATGTAAATTAACATATCTCCACTTCATTTGCCTCAGGTAGGGTAATGTGTGTATATTTACATATTGATTCATTTGAATAATGATAGTCCGACTAGTTGTCATGGTAGAAAGGACTGCACACTGTCATCAACTAGGCTATTGGGTGAAATTTTCAATCTGTTATCAGCTTTGAAAATGTAATCATTACAAGCAGAGAATATGAGGGCTTGGGGAGGTAACAACCAACTAACGATGTATCTCGACAGCGCAGTAAACAGGATAATTCACCATGAATCTATATCTACTTTATGATAGTTGGCAGGGTCTTTATAGTACGTCAAGTCTTGGTATTAGCAATATAGCACTTGACCTCAATGCTGGTAGGTCAAAATAGAGATAAAAGACATAATCCACATAGTATATTTAATGATCACTGTACAAAATGCTTTTTTATTCAGGCTATTTCTATAATATATAATACAAGAGATAGGAAAGTGGTAATAATATGCAGAATATTATTGCATATATATATATGTAACATATCACGTGAGGTGTAGTGGAGTCAGTACAAATGTATAATACGTTTGTTGTCAAAATATTAGACGAGACACGCAGTGACGAGTTTTTGTTCTTCAATTTTGATAGGATGATATCGTCAGACAAGATGTGACTCCACATCTCATGATGTACCTTATGTTGGTAGGATGATATCGTCAGACAAGTTGTGACTCTACATCTCATGATGTACCTTATGTTGGTAGGATGATATCGTCAGACAAGTTGTGACTCCACATCTCATGATGTACCTTATGTTGGTAGATTTGATAATTCATGTAATAACTCTTGACAGGATATTTGAATCTAAACGGACTATTCTATGTGTATTTCTTAATGTTTTCAAGAAATGTGTATTATACATAGTACAATACATGAGTTTTTTAAAGTCTTGTGCTTCTTAGCTGTGGTGTTGTCATTGAATGTGACCATAAATGCAAGTTTAATAATGTAACTAGAGTTTGGAGTACTTGGTTACAACACAGTATCAGTAATATCCGAGTCTGAGATTTTCTAAATTGTTGCATCACATGACATGGTTTTTGACCCCACTGCAATGGCATCATCACATGACATGATATTAGACCCAACTGCAATGGCATCATCACGTCATGATATTTGACCCAAATGCAATGAACACATCAGAGGACATGGTATTTGCTACTGCAATGGCATCATCATTGGTTGTACAGATATAGTTTGACCCCACTGTAATAGCGCCACCACAGGATGTAATATTACTACATCAATAGTGCCATCACATGCTCCTACATAGTAGAAGTAGGTAGTAGTTTATATCAATTCAATTAGTAATATCAGATTTATGTAATGTACTCCAGATGGTATATCTAAGCATGTCAACTCTAAGACAGATCAATATTGACCAGCATACAGTTATAAAAAGATTGTGTATATTAAACTGCAGATCATATTCCTACTGCAGAAAGACCAGTAACAAACATGTTGCAAATGTTACAGAACGGCTGAGGTCACTGAGAAAGGTCAACCGAGAGGTCATCCAAGAGAGGTCAAGCAACAGTGATTATTTATTTATTAATTTACCCTTGCAAATAGTAAACAGCAGAGGTGCTCCCACGATATGCACACACCTAAGTGTCATGTTTAATCCACGTCTAAAATACATGTACCCCTAATATGTCAGTGAGGATGTTGTACTTATGAATAAAGGAAACAAGTTGATAGATACATCAGTATGTTAGGGCATAAGAAAATGTAAATTTTGTTTCTTCTTTTTTTTTAAATATTACTATGTGGAACTTTAATGTATATTTTTTTTCATCATGTTATTATTTTTTTTTCCAAGTGATGAAAAAATTGAAAATATTTGGTGAGAGCTGTACACGAATGACTGTTCCACAGCAATTTTAGTATAAGAAATCAATTTCATCCCAGTATACAAACTGTATATAAAACATATTTTCATTCATTTAAATTGCATTATATAACACTTATCAAGTTTACAACCGAAAAATATCAAACACAGAGAACGAAACATAATCAGCTCCGAAGAGAAAAATTGCAATTATAGGAAGAAATGTAGAAAAAAACCACATCTACTCTCTCCTTCCCCATCTTTTCACATTTCTATCGTTTCAAAAATATACACATCTGTCTCTTGCAGAGATTTCTTTTTTTGTACAAGTAAAGTTTGGAGGCTGTAAGTAACTCTAAATATTACTTTAACACTAATGCTGGGTCTGTCGTTAAGTTCTCCATGTGTGTGACCTTTGACTCCACTCTATCACCAAGTCTGTTGTATCTCTTCTTGAGGAACATTTCGAGTTCTCGCTCACGTTTCTCTCTGAAAATGTAATACATGAGAAGGGGTTGATAGGTAAAAATGGCATTTCTTTTTAACTCTATGATAAACACCATTGTTAAATAGAACAATAGCATGAATCTAATTGTGGTAATTGGGAACAAGACAAGTTTCTTGCCATGAAGTAATTAATGTAAGTAATTGATGAGAGAAAAAGACACCAGGGACCCTGAACAACTAAATTTATTGAGGCACTATTCAGTTTACAATATAGAAGTAGACAATTTACTAAACGAGTAACTTTCACACTGATGTCAAAAATAAAAAAAAAAAGAAGAAGCTGATAAGTCACAATAATGTACATCTGAGGCATCCACTCTTGCTTTTGTATCTGTGATCTTGTTTGTGTTTACTTCACTTTTGCATTAAATGTCTTTCCTTATCTCAATTCATACAACTCATTCATTCCATAGTTGTACATGAGAAAGTGGGCAAGTTTGAGGCACTCTGATAAGATAAACAGCTAAATAAGTTACAAGTGATTGATATACTCAGCACCTGTCTTTACTAATTCATCCGATTGCAACTGTCTCACTCTTTGATATCAAATCTCTGTAAAATCTAAATTTCACCCTATTTCTTGCAGCATTGTAGAGTGAATTGTAGAGTTTTGAAAATTGTGTGATTTTGATAGAACATCTCACCTTGGTACAGGACCCACACTTGATACAGGATTGTTATGTACAGGAAGTCTTGGACCATGAGGAAACTCCTCACTGAAAGTCAATGTGTATGGAGAATACAGGTTAGCAACATGCTGTCAAAAATATCATCCATATACAAGTGTACCTAAATACTGACCTTTGCTTGAAATCATAGCCTGTCTACTGACTATAAAGTTACTATGACAACAGCACGCACAATAAACTAGTTGTACAATGATTTCACTGTGTGATGAACTCCCAAGTCAAACTAATGAAAGAAGTCATTCATTCTCTCCGTTTTCACGAACAGCAGACTTTCTATAAATTTAACTCCAGTAGAAATATCCCAACCATATGTGTTGCAGACAGTTAAATAGCTGTATATCTTTCTAAATAGCGAGCACAAAGTTTTGTGTTAAGCTTTATCACATTCTAGTAGATTTTCATGTGTTACAAAACTGATATCACAAATAGATAGGTGAGTTTAAACTCAGTATTTCACCCTATCATATTCAACCAGATTTATGTGTGTTACAAAAACCTTCATCACAAACAGATAGGTAAGTTTAAACTCAACATTTCCTATCGTATTGTATCACATTCCCATATGTTACTAAACTAACATTACAAACAGCTATACATTTGATGAGGTCACTGACCTTGTTTGACCTTCAGGTGCTGGGCTAGGACTGAGAGGTTGATCTATTAATGGGAACTGTGCATTCACCATTTCTGGTGTCAGGGCAATCTCATCCTCTCTCCTCTCACTATCTACATCTTTATCTACAACATCTCCTTCATCTTCCCTGTAGTGTTGAGGGAAAACAGAACACATTATGTATTAGACAATCATACTTTACATTCACGCACTCATGTATTAACATTAAAGACCCATGATTTGGTAGAATCAAGCTTTTTGTTCAGGGCCAACATTTTGTATAGCTCTCAGCCAGACGACTGATTGTCTCATCTAATATTTCATTCCTAATCTGACAAAGGGCATTACAATGAAAATTTTTTGTCCTCAATGTATGAAAATGTCTTTACCGTTACCTGCTCATAACCATGTGTCATCATTTTAAATAATTTTATTGCAAATCATTGTATGCAATTTGTATCATTTGTCACTCAAAATTATCAGGACTGATTTATGAATACCAGCATTATCATAGACAAACTTGTCAATCTGTTGATGATAACAGAGAACATCTCATTTTTACAGTATATCCGTCCACTTAATGTACACCGACACTGTTACATATAGGTGGTACATCACATCTAGCCCTCTGGCTCTGGCATGATAGAGTTTGGATGTGATTCTACTCAATTGTTAAAGTGCAGATTTCAAGAAATACACTTACGAAGTATCACTATGTGCCATCTCTACAGCATCATCTCTAGCTAAACCATCCAGTAAGGTTGGTACTTCACTTGGTA
Source organism: Glandiceps talaboti (assembly GCF_964340395.1). Taxonomy (NCBI): domain Eukaryota; kingdom Metazoa; phylum Hemichordata; class Enteropneusta; family Spengelidae; genus Glandiceps; species Glandiceps talaboti. Next base: position 23,273,826 of record NC_135552.1, read on the forward strand.
GCATGTCTTGGCTGAATGGGTCAGTCCTGCAGTAAACAAAAACACACAGTATACATATGATTGCCATGCATTTCAAGTCACATGTCAATGTTATGCTCCTGGAGAATCATCAGAGGGCAAAGATCAACTATATCACAGACAGAGACAACCCTTCATCTACACATATATATATATCAATTTTTGCATGATATAGCTAAGGCCTGTTGGCATTATCTTATCTATGTGTGACACAAGTATTATTTCCTTCATTATTAAAGGCTTTGTGCTTTGTACATCACAGGTGGTCTTGTTTTCACTGACCAATCAGATTCTGGTATACAAGAGCAGTGCACATGTTTTTGATTAGTGTGAGTGCTAGGAGTAGGTATGACAAAAACTTATATCAAGCAAATGATAGTGTTTCATTGAAAACATGGTCTTGAAATAGACAAGATTGATCTGGGATATCACTTTATGGACTAACAATGCACCTACTGTGAATCTAACTGTAGGCATGTTACGATAATAGAATCAACATAAGTTGAGAGTGCACCACGGCGATTTACCACACTTCAGACTAATATTATCCCTATTGACTTCATATTCATACAGCTTCACTTATACACTATATGTATAATGCCTGCAGGGCAATCTAATAATATCAACTCAATTTCACATTACTGTTCTGGCGATTTCACTGTAAAAGAACTGACAACAGACACTTCTGATAGTGATATTTTCCAATGCCTTCTTACCATCTTGGCACCCAAACATTGGTAAGAGTTGGGGTGTTAGATAACGACACTAAGCCTTGTGATGGGAACTTCTTCCATTGCATTACACCTCGGATCACATCCTACAAGACAAAACAATAACATATATTCTCTGACACTGTATTTGTCATGCTGTTTGTATGGCATGAGTCACTGGACTTAGTTACACTGTACAGTTATGAGTAAGCTGCTAGCATTTGACTCATTGAAGTCAATGTCAGAAATTTGAATTTTTAACACCCGCATTCCATGATTTTAGGCAGAATGGTTCATCATTGTTGGCATTCATGTTAATCATTGACTCAACTATTCCATCATGAGCATCACTGTTCTACCTCCATCACTGGGAGATATAATTGAATTGATGGGACTTCTCTGAATGAATTGATAAAATCTAGACTACATACCTCTCTGTCCAGGAATTTCTTGAGAGTGGCTGCATGCTTGTTTGTAGGATCTTTGTGAGTATATCTTGGTAATGGACAGAGATGGAAGTCTGGATCCACTTCAGCATATGGCAACGGTGGCAGAAACACTTGTAAACCAGGTGCTGGGTTCTGATGACAGAATACAAACAAGTAGGCATAATAATATAAAAGGCATTATAATGTACACATCGCTAGTCTATAACCTTTATATGGTAACATCCCTAGCACATTGCTATGTACTGACATACATCAGATACTTGAATGTATGTAAGCTCCCACTAATATGTGTCGTAATAGTAACTTCTATTTTTTTTTTTCATTCATTCATTTATTTATTTATCTATTTTATTTTATTTTATTTTTTTATTTATTTATTTATTATTATTTTTTTTTATTTGGGGGGGGGGGGGGAGCAGTACGCCCTCAAATGAATGACAAAACCTTTTAATGTAGTCAAAATGATAGAAATAGGTTATCTTTGTATGTAACACTGAATTCAATGACTATGACAGGAAGTTCACAGAATATTTTGAGCCATATGACATAACATTATATAACATGATAATTTCAATAGTATACTGCACTAATATACGATATAGAATTACTCAGTCCATACAGATTTAGTTTTGTTGAACACAGTGTAATATTGAACTTGGCTATAGCCCTACCACTAAAAGGGGAACTATTTCATTTGTAAATTTAAAGATGTGTCTGACCAGATACTTACAAAGATGTGTAAAGATGGATATTCAATGGGTTGAAAGAGTGCAGCTGGTGGAGCTAACGCCATAGCTGTCTCCCTTTCCTGTGCTTCCTCCATAACAGCCTCTCCCAGACTATCTGCTGTTCTTTCACGTGCCCATGCTGTACCAGGTGGTGGTGGAGGTGCCTGTAATGTGATAATTTCATCCTACAAACGACACAAATGTACACATTAATACACGTTCTAGCATTGCAATGCTTAATTCCATGACATCTGATCTATTACATTGTATAACTAGGTTTTCAAACAGTACTTTGGTTCTGGAGTCTGACGTGTTACAAATTATTTTTGAATGATTGATTGATTGATTGATTGATTGATTGATTGATTGATTGATAATCATCCAAAATGACATTTCTTAAGAAATTACTTTATCAAAATGTTGTATACAGGATGTACATGGGCTAACATTTATTTATGGAATATGCACCTCACAGATGTCAACTAACGAGAACTCTGTAGCCACTATAGACATCCTATATTGGAATAATTAATAAATTTCATAAGATGGACAGTCAATGTTATCAATACCACCATATATAGCAAACAATTTGATATATTGTATTTGACAACTCAATTTGAAATATCTAACACCATCTTTCTTAAACTAGAATTTGGATGAAAGAGAAAGCATCTATCATCACAAAATTATGAGGTAATTTTTTAGTGTTTAATAGTAAAAAATTAGTTCATATAATTTTAGTGTCATCATGAACTTCATGTAATTACAAAGTCCATCAAATTCCAAAAATCTGTTAAATACTGTAATACTACTACTATCAATACATACTAAATCTGTGTTTATTTGCACTGAATGAATTGCAAGTTTTGACTGGCACTGTTATCATGAGAAGTGAGTGACAATCAAACACTGTATGATAATTTCATACTCAATAAGAGTATCAATAAATAATGTAAGGGTTCAGGATGGAAGCATCATCTTTACTGAGTCTTCAGTTGGCCATATTTTATTGAATGTGTTCTTTTCTAGACTTACCTCAGCTCCTGTTCTGAGTGGTCTTACAAGTTTAGGTGCTACATAACCACTGGATGCATCATGTACATTGTGCGCTTTGTATCCCATAGATTTGTATTGCTGTGGAACCTACAAACAAAGTATACACACTTTTGGTTAAAATGTGGATAAACTTCACCATAAGGCCTTGCTAGACAACTTCCACTAAACATCTTGTAAACTGTTCCTTTTGTTATTTATTGTAAATGTATCACAACATAAGCAGTCAACAATATGTCTAACAGAAGTTTCCTACCAAGGTCTGTACATCACTTCTGTCTAAGTTCTGATAGATGCCAGCTCCACACTAAGTGAATCAAAGCAAATTTTTATTAAAACATAGTGAATTCATGAGGTATCCTTTCAACAAATCCATTTCTTACCTTAAGATTGCTGTATGGCACTTTCCTTTTCACAAAGACATCTGTGGGTTGCACTGGCACTGAACCTAAAGCATCAGGAGCCTGGAAGAGAAACAAGACATTTCCTACTTAGTATAACTATTGAACTACATCTTACCTACGGATATCTCATTGTAACAGTTACTTTAGAGATGATGTCTGTACCTCTGATGACATCACTGTCAAGATATCTGAATTTCCACAGAATACAACTGCAGGAAAGTCTCAGACTGATACTTATGAGAATCTTTGTAAACTTTCAAAATATACTTCAATATACCACAATAGTATGTACTGGAAAAGCTGATGTTTAGAAGTGTGGAGTATTAGTAACTTGCATGTATATGACACTTACCATATCGTCTTTGATGTCTGGAGGTGTATATGTAGGGAAAGCATACGGCATCACGTTAGCCTTTTCTATCTCTATTGGTACATCCTGGATTGCAGCATCTTTGTTATCACCATATGTAGCTGTAAATATAACGTATCAACAGTTAGACAACTTCAAATGAAAATTCATCTGCTTTGGTAAACCAGAGTGGTACAGTCAAAAAATTAACACACAAATGTTCAAGTCTGTGTTTGGAACAAAAGTTAGATAGACAATTTATGTATTATGTGAATTTAATATACATTAAATGTACAAATGATATCAGGGAAAGAAAATATCTCTTTGTTCAAGTTTGAAATATGGGCATAAAGAATATTCAATAACCCTCGACCTATGAACTCACCAGATGGTTCTCTTCCAGCCCTTCCAGCCCTGTAGTCCTCCACTAGTTTCTTGATTAACCTAATGCGATGGTTAACTCTCATCCGTACTATAACCTTCCAAGCAGCTTGTTGGAATCTACCCATTGCTCTATGTCTCAGTGCCCATGGATCATTGGTGTAATTGTCAAATTTGGCTTCGATGCTGGGGAGGTAATCTGCTCTTCTGTGTGTTCTCCTCTGTGTACATGCAGTACAAGCCCTGTTGAACTCAATGTCTGGGAGTGGATCTCCCCTTTGAAACTGTAAGGAGTAAGTAAAATTTTGTTAACGGTAAATAGCACACGGTTTTACTTTATCACAAAAAATTGCATGTACTGATAACTGTATCTTTCTTCTGGGCTTCATGAAATAACAAAACAACACTTGGAAGGATAGAGAAATGTACTAATTCTATGTCTACAGGTATTTGTAGATAGAAAAGCTGTCATAGCATCCTTACATGGTATTCTCTCTCTGCTTCTTTTCTTGCTTCCATGATATCAAGTCTTGCACCTGGAGATATCTGTTCACGACCCAAATGAACTTGCCTATAAGAAGTACACAAACAAGCAAGTTAGTTCAAATCCTCTACCCTCTGACCAAAGATTGGGTTAATTTGAAGCAAAATACATTTTATGATGATTCAGTCTGTACTTAAATGTTGCATTCACCAGTCAATTCCATAAAGGGTAGATTAGTTCATTTTAATAATAGGCATCGTAAAAAGAAACTGAAAAGACTCTCAAAGATAAAAACAACTTCTAACAATTGTTAAAACTTTTGACGAAAATTAAAATTGAATCAGCTTATGTATTTTTTTTATTACTACAAAAGTCTAGTAGGTGTACATAGAAAGTCAAGGAAGCTGCAAGATGTATTGCCTACGTAAGTAATTGTTATAATGACATTATACCAATGATACTTTCAAGGTAATGTTTCACTCTCTTTGCTAAAGTACTGCAGCCATGTAATCAACCAGTGTCAGAAAGACAAAATTCAAAGACAAATCTACAAAACATGTATTAATTAAAACAACATACAACACATAATGAACATCCCAATGCCCACAATAGTAAATCATTCTTTCTTTGTACACATAATAGTTAGTTGAGATTATACAATTTACTCAAGTGATCTGTATCGATGTACAAAATACTCACCATCGAAGTTGATTTCGCCTCTCTGATAACACATCCTGTTTGACTTCATGGTCAAACAGGGCCTCCTTCATCTGCCTTGTACTTGGACCGGACTCCTTTTTTGAAAGCACAGCTGAGAGAAGTGAGGAGAAAACATATAGATTAGTGTTCATCTTTGTACATTCAGTTATTGCGCAATCATGCATGCTGGTTAATGTTACAACTATAAATACCCCAAGTATCAAATCAAGTGTAACATTGTATGCAACCAGTGAACTGAAACATATGATCATCAGTCAGAGGTACACACTCCATAACTAGAGTCTCCCTCCTTTTTTCTATTTTAGTTTCATATGTACACTCAGCTAGTTCTATGTAATTTTACAAACTTACTGCAAACTTAGTCTTTGTTAATTGGATAAAGAACATTATATTATGATAATTGATGATTCAATTATTCTTTTTTAATTTCAATGTTAGTTTCATCATTTATTTATTATATATTATAAAAGTTGTAGAAGAATCTGAATTACAATTATTTCAAAGAATTTGTGTTTCTATTAACGGTAGGCAGGGTATTATAAAATATACTTTTTCAAGTTAGTTGGCCAATTCTTTTATTTTTTCTTTGCCAACCAGGGGTTCTGAACAAATACTATGATACAAGACAAGATTGTAAGTTCCAACAGCTTTCCATCCCATGTTATCTGGTTTTCCTCAACCTTAGCAAAACCACTGACTCAAGAATTTTCTATTTTTCTATGTACATATCCATGACAACTGAAACTGAAGTATGATAATTAATTAAATATGATTATGTGAACTGCGTGTATCAAAAATCCATTGTATTTGGACCATGTCCTTAAAAATGACAAAATTAATCAAACAAATTATGAAGATGTAAATACAGAGCAGAAGTTGGGTTAAATGCAGTCAAAAGTCCACAGCAAATCAATCAAACACAGAATCAGCGGTTAATTATTGAATGTAGTATATGCCTTGGGAATAGAAATCTTCAACTTTTACTGTTACTTTGGTCAAGAAAACTCCAACCCATTCTCAGTTAAAATCAAGCAAGACAATCAGGGACATGTTTTTTTTAATAAGGTCAAAATTATATAAAAATTAAGCCATTACATATTATCAAATATGGCTGCTGAATCAACTGTATGGGAACAACATATTTTAGCTTTCCTTGAAGACTCTGAATCCCCAACCTATCATGTGGCAAAGTTTGGAAAGAATTTGAAGAATTTTGATTTTAGTGGTCCCCAAGGCGCATTCTACATTGTGTACAAAGCTGTGCATTACAATACCTTCAACAGCTGTGATTGAAATCAACAAGCAAACCATTATAAATGAAATGAAATGAAATGAGAAATAAAACACAAAAAGTCTGCATAAATAAGGAGGCATCAAGCAAGACATTTCATGCACATGCTATCATGTCTCATTAGAAGTTAGACTAAAGGATTCATTCGTGTGGATTGTTCCTTATCGGCTCACTCACTTAGGAGTAAGTAGGTGGTGGGTGGGTGGGTGAGAGTGAGTGAGTGATTGTGTGTGTGTGTGTGTGTGTGTGTGTGTGTGTGTGTGTGTGTGTGTGTGACTGAGTGAATGGGTGATGAGTGAGCAAGTGAGCTAGTGAATGCATGAATGAGTGAGTGAGTGAGTGAGTGAGTGAAAAGGAGAACACACTATGGTGAAACTTTCAGTCTAACTAGCTTTGCAAAATCACTGACTGTGGGCAGCTATCTGCTGTGCAGGATAAAGTATGTGTACAGTGGTGACATCTCTGAGTGAATACTTTCACAGCTGATAACAATACAAATCATTCTTAACCTCATACAACACACATACTTTTCACACATTACCGGAACACAGCTGATGCATTATCTACTTATTACAAGTCAACATTTTTCTATTTCTATAATACATCGGGCAAATGAAGCTTAGTGGACATAATTTTACCTCCACTGACTCTATCCTACCCAAACACCAATTGTTATAGTTTTCTTCTATTTTGCTTGAGCAATTAGCAATAGCAAACAGAATACCCAATCTCAATAAATTTGACATAGTGAACTTAGCATGATTTCTTTATTTACCTGTCTCTTACACTTAGTGTCATTTGTTCTGTTTTTTGTTCCATGAGTGAGTGCTTTGTTCGTAAATCTGACACACTACCATAGGAGTTCACGTTAAAATCCCATACTTAAGTGTAGCCAACCTGAATCCGTCTTACAACATAACACTCGAGGATTGAAATTGAAACAAAGAGAACCACCAAACAATAACAATAACATTGTTGTCTGCACTCTGCACTCAAGCTTTTTTCAAACACAGCATTCAGAGGTATGGTACCCACAAGCTTCGGCATACAACACGTTCTCATTGGTTGAGTATATCCACTCAGCACTCAGGATTTGAACATGAATTCACATGATATTGTGCCAGATGTAGGAACAATGTGTTCCCTCAAGGAACAAAAAAGAATGCAGGAAACACATGTAAATAATGACATCACGCAAAGTTCACTGCTTTGATTTTAATCAGATTGACAGAATACAACAAATTCATATTCCTAACTTTGTTAATTTATGCACTGGGTAACCCAGATATACGAAGTCTCGCACATATAGTACTTGTTTTAGTAAAATTCAACATTCTGCAGTCCAAGCTCAGTTGAAACAAGTTCAGATTGTATAGGAAACTCTGCAACTTTTATCGCTTTCCCCTCAGCAAAAACACTCTATACCAAATATTTCAAACACCATATACAGCAATAAGATACAAGATCTAATTCAGGTGCTGCATCTAAATTTGGGTACTAACTTTACAGACCACATAATACTGTACATAACATTCTACATATCATAAGCTGCATACATTGTCCATATCACATGATACACACACAGGTGCACACAGACATGGAGACAGAGACGGAGACATACCATGTGACACCAACACAAACAGACATACATGTACAACCGATCGATACTCACCATCTCTAAGATCTTTAGCTCTCATTTTGCCTTGCTCTTGATTAAGTACATAGTTGACAGCATGTGTGTTATTTAGATTGGTTGGAAATCTAAAGCCTGCATAGTCTACTTCTTGCTGGGGCTGAGATCTAGTTTTACTTTTACTCCGTCTCTTCCTCCTTGCAATGTTGACAGGTGATATGGAGTGTGGATCTAGTAGTGGACTGTCATCAGGACCCTCATCAAATGTATCTTCCTTCATTCTTTTTTCTGCTTCAACTCTGCAAATACAATCGGAGATTTAAATCAACATTGTAAAGCAACACACAAAGTATTTTTTCTTTCTCTTAAATTCCACATAAAAATTATATGTCATGGTACGCCCAACCATTTATTATAATATTCCATACTTCCATACTTATGGAATTATCATATTCAACAATGGAAGAATACATTTCACCATTTTACCTATTTCTGCAATTATAATATTCAATACTATTTTTCCTGGAGACACCGAGTGGGGATGACATAATATTCAACAAAACATACCCAAGTAGAATTGTTTGCTCAAAGTGTTTTATACAACAGCAATACATCATAAGAACTCTTGTCGACCTTATAATAAATAAAGTCCTCGTTTTTGAGACCTGTCACTTGACTATCTGTGCTAGTGTAAAAATATCATTAATATTTTCTCAATCATCGACTAACATCTCTGAGATGAGCAATAAAAATAACGTAATGTAATTAGAACACCTGTCTTGACTAATTACCTTGCTAGACCTGGTTCTGAGACTCCAGAAAAACTGCATACGAGTGGTTTGGAATTGAACTGTGAGATATTCAGCTGTAGTTTCATGTGTGCAGTACTAAAGTCAGTGGGTGAAAAGGAAACAGCTATACTGACTTCCCCACTGGCTGGCACAATGCCAGACAGAGGATGCACTGTGAAAGCTGGATGAGGCTGCAGATAGGTTAACTGGAATTCAAAATCTATTGGAGCATTACATCGCAGCGGAATCACTTTTGAAGAGCTGTGTGCACCGGAGGAGATACGTCAAAAAAAAAAAGGCAAGGGAGAAACAAAACAAGTTAATAACAATGCACACATTGGGGAATGAATAGATGACACTTGCAGCTGTGACAAGCTAGTAACATCATCATCTAAGGTTGTATGTCCATATAGCATGTCTGTTGGGGATTAGCTGATGAACTGTATACGTTACCGGATGCTGATCAATATCTAAATTAATCTACACTACATAATATCTATACTAGGCTTGCTACAAAGATCATCCTCTGTCCATTCAATTAATTCAATTAAATGTATACCTAGTATAATGCTACTGCAGCAGAAATCAATTATGTGTTACACAACTAATAAACAGCCAGGTTCAGTCATTCTATTTGTAACTGCACTAAGCCATCACTGCCATGAATGATGTGTTCAATTTACATACATGTATATAACTGTACTTAGTTCAATCATGTTTATGTAAATAAACCGTCACAATAATGACAGCAACACTGCATATAATACTGTATAATTATGTATTCATAACCTGCATAACAATACATTCAGTATTTGCTCATTTACATAAGGTTAAATATATTCTGGCATTTAAAAATACAGGGGTGATGTATTTATTAGTTTCTGGTATTATATATATAATGTATAGTGGAGTCAGGTGTCAAAACCTTTTTGTGTCTTTTTATCTTAAAACCGTTTGCCCATGAAATGAATGAATATCATGAAATACCATCATACATCACAATAAATACAAAGCTGTTTTTAATGCAAATTGTAAACTACCAAATCACTGAAAGACTGGTATTACCTAACCTGTCAATAACATTTCATTTTTTTTCTAAATTACAACCCGTGAAAAAACACCACTGCTTTTGCTTACCCAGGCAGGAATGGGACAAGTTCCATGTAAAGACATACAATATAATTAGCGTCAATAACTTATCAACACATAAACATTACAGGAGCCAGGATCCCATAACGCTGTTTACTGATAGAACGCTACATCATCAAGTACAACTCTTAGTTTTACATTATAACTTCCCCAGATATATACAAACTGACAAAGGCATTGCCTAAACCTACATCAAAGGCACCCTCGGTTGTTTTTATTATAAGTTGTATTGTTGTTTTTACCTAATTTTGTCATTGTATGCAATCTTTCCTTAGCTCACTTCATTCAAATGCACGGGTGTTTTTTAGCAGGTTGTATTTACAATACAATAACTTACGTGTGAGAAACTGGTGTCGGTGGAAAGTGAACAATTTCTGGGAAATCAGCTGTGTTCATAACCGGATATGCATGAATTGGTATTAATAAATTCTCATCCTCCTACAAGACACAAACAGACAAGGAAAAAGACATGCTGTCAAATAATTCATCCTCCATCTATTTTTAATACTTAATATGATGAAGTTAAAGACGTGATGTGAATCCCAAATGAGGTGTTATTATTGTCATCTGTATTGCACGTCATAACAACTTATTCACCTGGGGATTTCCTGAATCAGCTTTAATATAAAGATATCATGACTGCATATGACACTGTTTTTGTTGTCTCACTGGATCATGAAAGGGTCATATCATATGAAGGCCACTTTAAGTGATATGCAGTCAAGCACAGAACAAGAGGTTCATAGTAAATGGGTCACTGTCATTAAAAATCTCAATGGCAGTGTAGAGTTCAAGTATATAAACAAGGTAACATAAAATATGCATACAATATGATATTGTTATAATTGCAAAATATATGTATAATTTATACCAATAGGTATGATACAAATGATATACATATATCCCACTGCAAAATGTATAAATATAAATCAAAATAAAAAATAATGAACCTATCTGCATGTAAAGGTGATTTCATGTCAGATCCAAAGGAAACTCATCTATTGCATAATGTATCTTATTGCATACACTCAAACTAATACTGTAGTGATAAGACTTCTGTCTAGCATGTTCAGTGAACAAAAAACATGCCTGGCACATTGCCATCAAAAATGGAACATGATATATATTTATCACACAGAATTTCAAAATGTTGCCATGTAATTTAAATAATCGTAGAATTGCATAACAAAAGAAATTTTTCTCATGTAATTTTCCATGCAGTACATTTCAAGCTATTGTATGATAATAACCCCTCTACTCTGCAAAGATCAGAGAAATCATATTTGGTAAGCATGCTAAATGTTAACACTTTTAAAGAATTTCAATCATGATGGCTGGCACATATTTGAGTCTTTACTCAGTGTTAAATACCGATGTGTATTGTTCTAAGTATAAGAGCTAACAATTTGTACAATTTACAAATCTCTGCATCAAGAATGGTATATATTATGAAATCAAGCAATGATAGACAATGAGATGTCATCTGAAATTACTTGAAACACAATGTGAATATCTCACACAGCACCATTTCCGCTCATCAACAGGCAGAAAAGATCAATCATGTTGTGTCTACATGTGTTTAGAAACCCTGACGTGACCTCAGTTGTGAGAGGTTACCATCCAACCAGTGTATAGGGCCTGTCATGAGGCTTATAGGATCAAAGTATCGTTTTTCACCATGTCTGCATTCTGATGAAGCAGCTCTGCATTGGTGACACTTGTCTAACAACTACTACAATGTATTTTAATAGGCCAAACCATGCTTGACATACTAAGTTATTCATGACTAAGCTAAACGTGTACGCCTGGCTGAATTTCTGTTAGTATACATGTACATGTATGAGATAAACAATTGTATCATTATAAGGATGAGGATATTTATGTACACTTAGACGACCTGTAATATGATGTATTCTTACATACTTGTATTATGTGACATGACAGATCAATTTATCTGCTCAGAAGTACATATATCTACAGATCTGACAAATATTACACATTCTTATCAACTGTGTACACTGGTATGTTATCCCTGATCATAAATGATAAAGTTAGAAGACAGCAAATGAAATATGTATATCAAGTTTTTTTCATATACATGTACTGGTAGCAACTGGTTTAACCTCATAGTAACACGTCACTATAATTGTTAGGGATTTCAGCCTCATTGCAGCTACCATAACTAATCACAACACTTGCGACCACTGATACCATATTTCAATGTTTCCATCCATGGTACTGTGAATTTTTTCTTCTCTAGCTTTGTAAGCTGGACTGAAATCTATACTTTGTAAAGTTAGTGATGATTCAAACTTTCATGCGCGCCTAGAGTAATAGATGTGAAGTGTGTGGAGCGAAAGTTAAATTGTGTGATGTTGACCAAGAAATCGAATGTTCCTTATTTTTATGATGTGCCTCGGCAGTAATATTCTATTTGAGGTACTGAGAATTAAATATTTCGTATCCAGATTGTCGTTAGAGTTCATGATTCTGTTAAACCCTTCGTCACTCACCTGAATGGTTAACCTGGCCAAATCTTATATCTTGTCTACATAGTATATTTATGTGCACCTCACCCCAACATCAAACAGTGCCTTCTACATTTTTATTTCTTTTCAGTGTGTAAATTTAACTATTTAGAGCAGCACAACAGATTAAATACATACCTTGCAATGTACTCTGATACAGTCATAGTAGTACCTCCATTCATCTGGTACAAACTCTACCACAATGTCCATAGTCATACCTGGTACTAGTCTATCTGGTTTCTTATATTTGACCCTAAAGTATGCTGTAGATGGTGGTATGATATGCATCTGTAGGCATTCTGAGGAGATGTTTGCCACCCTCTGAAATAAATGAAAGCATCACTTGTCATTATGTCAAGTAGTGGTTATGTTCAACTGTATTATCACCAACAATATAACACCTCCATAAGTGACTGCAAATTTGTCAATAGCATTTACATGTGTAATTAACAATTTTCATAGGACTAGGAGACTGCAAATTTGTCAACTGCATCACCAAAACTTATAACTATTATAAGTGACCACAACTTTAATGGTTTTTGGATTTGTTTTCTCCTTTTTTAACAAGATGACTAAGTTTTAGGAAGCAAAACACTTGGTAATTTTCCTGGATTCAAGGATGGAATCTGTATGTCTGCAGTACTAATGGTTTCTATACACCGTGATGACAGTAAGTGTTCAAAATTCCATACTGAATCTAGTTATCACTTGAGAACAGTTACAGTTACAGTAAGTCTTCTTATAATATCTGAGGAAATTCTTGCTCAAATTCTTCAAATTGTTACTTTGTCAGTTAATTGTAAGTGTGAATTACCATGAAAATCAGTGCAGATCTTATTTCACTATCACAACTGACACTGGGAGACCATGTGGTTTTCAATTTTCTTCTTAAAGTTTTAACATTACATCATCAAAATTTGCACATATTTGTTACCGACATGTAAAGCCAGTAAAAGATGACATGTAACACATTCATTGTATAACACCGTACTGATAATCAGGGCAATTTACCAATATCAATTGAAAGTTGCCAAGTATATTTGACAATCAAAGTGACAGCCACTGGGCAGTGCATAGTGTGAAAGTGTACAAATTTCAAGTTATTCATTCACAAATATAACATGTTATTTTAAGTGTACTTACCATTGTCTGCTTGTGGAGATTTCCTAATTCATACCCAGAAAAGTGTACCACACCTGGTCTAGCCTGAACAAGATCATTTTGATTGACCTTGTGGAAGATTTCTATTTTGGAAGAAAAAACAAAACACAGTTATTGAGTTAATACAATGTATAGTATATTAAGTAAATCATTATGTAAGGGAACCCTTGCTAAGTCATGACGTTACCCAATACATGCTGTTATCAATCCTCCTACCATTACACTAATGATCTCATATTGTTCTGTCAGGTATGAGATACCCTACAACTGTCTCTAGGACAGTTCTGTGTGATACACACAATACTTGTTTCACCATAGCCATTCAGGGTGACAGCTATAAAACAATCTTGAGTGCTATGCATAGCTGCATCCAAGAGGTTCAGTCTGACCAGTTACTCATTTTGTTATGGATGTACTTATGTACACAATTAGTACACTGCATGTAACTATCCAAACATGGATTTACAGTCTTCTGCTGCTAGGTACAAGTAAAATGCACTTTGTTGTACAGTCCAAAGCATCTGTACAAGGAGAGCTCACCAATTGTAGCTGTCCATTCCAGAAGAAAGAAACACTCAGGTTGATGATGTAGATTTATTCATTCATATGTTATATGAAATACACATAGTATAACTGGCACTGAAAATTAAGTCCCCTATCTACACATTTCTGTGGCACGTACACCTCACACATGATTTTTTTGTATCACTTCACTTTCTGTTGGTAACATACATAGATACACCGTCTATACACCCACTAGTATCTCTGAGAGTGTTTCATCTTTTAACAATAATGGTGTTATAGAAACCTACTTTTTTTTAAACTTGAAAGTAAGGTTTCATTTAAAAACTATATAACACATTGCAAAGTGGCAATAAATCTTGAAGTTGGACTGGTTTGTCATGATTCATTGATGCAACAGACATCATCGAATCAAAATGAATAACAAAGTTTGTTTGTAAACCTGTCTATAGTCATAACAGATGATTAACACAACTATTTCAACTATCATAACTTGCATTTTGAATTTTTGAATTTAATTTGTCCTTGTACAAATGTTTATACTCTTGATGGATGGTTGACACTACTAATTCAGCTATACTACATGTACATACCATTTTGATTGTTTAGAATTTTGCTTATTCTTACTTGTCTGTAATCATTCCACAGTACCTTTTTACCTCACTGACCCAAAGACAAACACCCTACATCAGACATTACATAAAACAATGCATTGCCTCCATACATAATTCATAAATTCATGAAATGAAAATTCAAATTATTATTTGAATGTCAATAGTTTAAACCAGAAACAACTTGCTATATTACTAAGTTCAGTACATGATATCTTTTTCTATATTCAACCGGAAGGGGTGTAGGGTACCCAATGTTATTACATTGTAGTACTGGATTGTTATGTAGGAACAAACTGCTTGTCGTGCCAGTGCTCTGCCCACAAATCATAAAACGCACAGCTGCAGTTCTGTTGATGAGACAATCTGCTTGTGTATGGAAGGTATGAAACAAATGGCAACTAAACTGCTAACAAAAATCTATGCTACTCTGATAAGTTATACCTGGTTCTTCTGAGTCTCGGATCCAATCTGACTGTTTAAATTTCGATTCAAGTTCAAAATAAATTTATTGTGATTAGTCATAAATACGCTGAAACATGAAGCGTTTGTCGCACAAATGCCGACAAGAAAATCTCTACACTTGCACAAGAAATGTTTGCAAAAATTACCGTTATCATAATTCACCAAACTTTTCAATGAAATTGATAAACACTTACTTGTGTCAAGTATATGATTAGGAACGACTTGACTTTTCTTCGGGGCCACTAAAGTGTCTGGCACCACGATTCCGTTGGTACGAATGCCATTCGGCCCCTTGTTGATCGGTCTCGCGACTGCCATCGTGCTAATCAACCAAAGTTTACCGATTTTTCCTTAATATTCCTTGCATGTGAATGGAGTTACAAAATTATTTACAAGAAGTTGTTTTTCTTTGGGGCCCAGAGGGCCTCAGACTACAGACACCGAATGCAAGCCGTTTGTCGGAATACAGCACACAACACGTGAAAATTCCAGGTATGGCAACGGCATAAAAGATAAAAGTCTCACTGATATCAAGGTCCACTGCAGTTTCCCTCAAGAGCAGTATGTCTTCAGACGGAAAACGTTCATGACATACGAAAACATCAACGAAAGCCTGTTATTTTGGAGACGAAACACAAAATATCAGTAAGCCGCCATCTTGAACTGTCTACTGCACTATGATTCAGAAATATCATTCCGCTGGAGGATTCGAGAGTGTGTATTAATATAATGCAGATAATATTTCAATTTAGGTGATATCATTTTATTCTATAAATTGATTGAACAATATTAGATATATTTAGAAAGAAGATCTGGGATATTTATCATTTAACGTCTCATTTTAGTCCTTGTTGCGGCTTGATAAAATATCACCAGGGAGTAAAGTGGCCAGGGCCTTCCGAATGTTTCTATGACGACATTGCGTAACTGGAGTAAAGAAACAACGCACTTTGTGGCTGTACAGCTGCAGTGGAGTAAAGGACACCCGGAAAGGACAAACTTTGAGATACGAACGAAACAAGAGAAACAATAACAACTGATACAGTACGTAATATCACACACACAAGTGCACACAATTCCGGGGATAAAACTTAGGCAACGACTGTACATGTAGTATGAAAAACAAGCAAAACTGTTACAGAATGTGTCTATCTGTGTGCCTTAGGGAGCCTTCAGTATTTACAGGGGGAGGGCCGGAGGAAATCACACACGACCCTCCCCCAAATCTCCATTTGTAAAAAGTGCCCCTCCCCTGTGTCACACGTGTATTACCATTAGTCGTATCAATAGATGTTTACACTCACGGTATAATGCGTTAATTTGGGCAAATAGTGAGTTTGTTCTAGCAAGCTATAGCTACTAATTAATGCAAAGCTGATAAACTCAGATAAGACAGGAAATAGAAGAAAAAAACAGTGAGAGGAAACAGTATTTAAAACTTTATTTGAAATATACAGAAAATAATATTAGAAATCCGGAAAATCGCGAGTACAAAATTGATCATTTGTCCTTTACCTTGTGGATACAGTGAATATTGGTAGCAGTTTTTTATGCGTTTTCTTTGACGGTTCATGTATCTATTTAGTATCTAAAACGTGCTTTTCCTGTTGTGCATACTCTGCCTGATCTGCATGGTCACTTGTAAAAGTTCCCTGATATTATTGTCATTATCATCACCTTCACCTTCAGTATTGCCATCAGTGTCACTCTCATCTGACTCACTGTGTCACCACTTGAGTCAGTACAATGTACATGTATCACTGTACGTGTTCTCTATTACACAATTCAAAACTAAATCATCATCATCATCATCATCATCATCATCATCATCATCATCATCATTGCTACCATTTGTGCTTTGGCATGTAAAGATCTACCCATATTTTCAAATTTTTCATTACCATTCCTCCGATTCCCCCCCCCGGTCGTAAATAATGACGGCTCCCTAAAAGTGAGAGTGGATACCCCGGCTCGAGCTCTGCCGATCGGAAGAGAATGCGAATATGCAAATCATCATGATCATGTGAATATGGAATATGTCATTCGTGTATGGTAGAACTCCATCCAGTGCACTGCAGATGCAAACGATCTTGGTAAGGTACACGCCTTTCATGTGAAGGTAGGTTTCAAAAAAAAAATCAAAATAATTAATTTTGTGAATATTCAGACACATTTCAACACGCCTTTCACCGTGTCAACACTAAACAATAACATGATTTTGATAGTATATTACATTGTTATATATAGACTGTTAGACACATGGTGCGATGATGTAAGCGCCCGTAGCGGTCTGTACAGTGGCGTATTATGCTTTGTTTGTGTGTCTACATCATGATCTAGACTGCATTGCATTGTGAACACCCTGCCAATGGTGCATTGAGTGAGATGTGTGATTTTTGGTGAAATTAAATATTCAATCCAAACGATTGTGGTTTGGATTTTATTTGTCTGGTAATGTGTAGTACAGGTTGTATATTTAGTGGGATGGTCCTACTGATGGATCTCTGAATCATGAATGAAAACATTCCCAGGTCCAAGTTTTCTTGTTTTTTTCTTTTGTAAATTTGACGTTATAATGTTTGCAAGAGGCCTGTATAGTATATATAGTACAATCTGGCTTAGGCCAAATACAAAAAATAGCGTGTTTCCAATAACCCGGTGATCTGCCAACTATACTGACTGCCATCTATATACTGGCATTGGCTAGTGATAGTGTGCACGTACATGCGTGGGATTCTATTCATGTTTCGCTGTCCATGAACTGTTGTCACGTCTCCTCTAGTTTCTCGCCAAAGTGTATATTCGCTGTTATTTTACAACAAGGTAAAACTCGGTCAGTTGTGGCTTATGTATAGCAGTTCTACTGACACAAGGGAGGGGGAGTACTTCTTTAGTTATACTTCATGATCAGCGTCGTTATCTTGTCGTTGACCAGTGTACATTTTGTTACTTCGTACGATTTCACTCGCCAGTGGAAATTTTAGGAGCAACATCATTTAAAAGCTGGTACTTAATTTTCACACTTTACGTGTTAACATAGAGACTGTAATTAAATGTCTACCTACCCCAATATTCTGTCAAGTTTAAACTTTCTTTTGAGACGTTACGGTTTACCTTTGGCCATCACACTGATCTTCAGTTTCAATTATCAGCTTCCTGCATTATCAGACACTTTGTACCATTTATTTGTTGCCATCCATTTCTTTTATCATGTCTCCATCAGACACATAGAAATAAAGTGTACGAGGGTGGACTTTCATATTTCATTCATATTTCAGTCATACATGTATAGGCACTTTCTCTGTTAACCTCTTCATTCATATTTCAGTCATACATGTATAGCCACTTTCACTGTTAACCTCTTCATTCATATTTCAGTCATACATGTATAGCCACTTTCACTGTTAACCTCTTCATTCATATTTCAGCCATATATATAGCCACTTTCACTGTTAACCTCTTCATTCATATTTCAGTCATACATGTATAGCCACTTTCAATGTTAACCTCTTCATTCATATTTCAGCCATATATATAGCCACTTTCACTGTTAACCTCTTCATTCATATTTCAGTCATACATGTATCGCCACTTTCACTGTTAACCTCTTCATTCATATTTCAGTCATACATGTATAGCCACTTTCACTGTTAACCTCTTCATTCATATTTCAGTCATACATGTATAGCCACTTTCACATTGTATCGACAACTTCAGTGTTTACACCAAGTCTCATGGCAGCTTTTGCTACTTGATTTTTAACAATATGTTCTAAGACAACATATTTCTACAAATGAACTGATTATATTTGTATTGCATATGATAATATTTATCATTTTCTGCATATTTTACAGGAAATCCAATACACCCTGGCCAATACATCAGTTGAAGACAACATGGAGAATATTTCGTATCAAATATAGTGAAAGTGAACAGGTGTAGCACCCCCTGTTCAATCTTTTGACCATAAGGACTGTTACAGTGAAAGGAAGTTGACATTCATTGAAGTCACCGGTCACATTCTTCATAGCTATGTTCAGATTAAGGTGGTGTATTAGAAGACTACTATGTGGGTATTCTTTCCTGCAATGGTGTTTGCTCGTCTTCACTTGTCTAATGGCCTTAGTAATCCTTTATTTGACTGTGTATTTTTATGCTGCTGACAGAATTATGGCCTACTTTAGGAAACTTGGACCTTCATTTGATACTGCACTATTACAATATAATCTAAGTGTATCTGTTGATTCAAGACAATTACAGGATATAAGGTAGGTTAATAGTTCAATGCACTTGCATTGAAATCACAGTCACTTGTGAACTAATATTCCATTCCAGGATGGTGCTATTCTAGTCTAGGATTATCGTAATACAAAATAATGACGTTATTATAGGTATTTACGATATTCACAAAGTAAGAGAGCTTATCCGAAACATCCATCAGTAATATGATGTTTTTAGAATATCGTAAATACCTATAATAACGTCATTATTTTGTATTATGATCATCCTAGACTATAAAGTCACCACCCTGGAATGGAACGTTAGTTCACAAGTGACTGTGATTGAAATAGACATCCCTCAGATTTAACCCTGTATTAACTTGACCACAAAGTTTTTGTCAAAAATATGTAGAGGAACAGCAACATGAACAGGTAAATCAGCTGTGACTCTATCTTTGCATTTTTTAAAAATAATAGTTACACTCTATCAGTATCATTGGAACTTTTGCAGTAACTGCTACATTAAGATCTATACACATGCAACACCATGCACTGATAAGCATTTAGACTTTGTTTTATAAATAATTTTGATACCTGCTATTGGCAGTATTTTTAGGATTTTGTGTGTGAGTGTTAGAAGTCGCTCAAGCTGACTGCAATTTTTAGTACAGTATGTACATGTACATGTACATGCACATGGTTTGCGTGCATGCGTGTGTGTGTGTGTATGTGTGTGTGCATGTGTGTGTGTGTGTGTGTGTGTGTGTGTGTATGTGTGTAAGTACTACATCCATTTCATAAACAAAATTGTACCTTTATAAATATTTTACCAACACAAATGAAATTCATTCAAAGATAAATTCTTTGCTGATTTTCAGAATACCACAGTTTGCTGACAGGCATCCTGTAAGGTAAGCAGCTATTATATTACTCAGTTTCGGTTTTACAGATATATTATAACCCCTTCTTCTCCACTTCCTTTGTATTGGTTTCAATCCTTTTTGTGTTCGCCTGGCTTAGTTTCATAGAAAACAAAGTTATGACCAGTAAGTACATACAATGTGCGTAGATAAACCATATTGTTAAAGTGGTACAAGCGGAGCTAGCTAGTTTGTAAGTATTGTACTCAAATCACTGTATCAAGAAAACATGAGTCATATGACAAAGTGGATCACTGAGTAAATATTGTTAGGGTGATGGAAACAACTGCAAATTCTGCCATGATTACTAGGAAAAATTTAACGTTATGCTATAAGATAAATATTGATAAGGCCATGAACTTAATATTAATTATTGTGGAGACTCGGAACTTTTCTATACCAAAAGAAACTTTGAAAGTGATATTTGTTGACAATAAACTAATAAAAAAAGATCAATCAATCAGGACAATGCATATGTAGACTACAAAAAAAATATCCACTATATGGACTGGACAAGTACATTGTACGTTTTGGTCAGGGCAAGTACTTTTTATTTTCTAGTTGTCCACTGGACAAGTGGATTTTCTTTCCATTATTTGAACCCCTGGTGGTGTACATTTGAGTTCCAAGAATTGTCTGTGGCAAATTACAATAAAAAGTGCATTATTGGGAGAAATTTCATAAGTAACTATGAATTCAATCTACATCAATGAACATTCATTCCAAGTTTGAGTTCTGCCTATTATAGCTATTTAACGTATAGTCACTAGTAATGGCTGATCAAAATCAGTCCATTACTACAGCCTACAGGAACATGCATGTATGTAGTGAAAAGTACCCCAAAACTGTACAAATTTCAACCTACAAAATGCTCATAAAACTTCACTTTTTGTCTTTTATCTTTTGACATCACAAATCTGTCTGTACAATACACTGTAACCACACTATCACTAGTCAAATTGACTGTCTGTACATATGCTGTCAAATATCAAAATAGTCTGTACTAGTTATCAGTCATTCATTTGACGTTTTACTGGTAACTGCACACAAGCCAGGTTGAATGCTTTGGACCAAAAAAATTGGGTCTTATACCCAGGTCATTTTATGTCACAGCAACCCACACCTTTTTTCTTTGATTGTGCGATGCTCTACATATGTCAAAAAATTCCAATTTGCCATTATTTTACCCAGTTTTTCATATGTCATGTTTGAATAGTGACAATTATATACTTATTTCACCAATATTTTACTTCATTCAGCCAGAAAATATTCACAACCCACAGGTTTTGTTTCTACTTACATAGTGACAATTTAGGCCTCTTACAGGTCACTCAGTTTTCCTTGGCTGAATAATGAAGAATCATACATTCATTTATGTCTGGTATTAACCTTTGACATCAACTTGATTCTTCTCTGTGACAGGCCTTTTAGTATGAATATATCAACACAAGAAAAATGTATACCAGGGTATGTACAGCTAGCAATGTCAAGAATGCAACCTGGGTAAGTGGGATCAATTATGTCTTGAAGTTGCACCCAAGCTCCTACGTAGAGTTACCAGAAACTATCTCTCTTCATTGACGTCAGCCTTCCAGTTGAATATAAGTCTAGATGCAGCCTATAGTGGCTTCGAATCACAAGATCTCTTTAGTCTATAGCTCAGTTGGAAATTATCAACCAAATGTTGCAGGAAGAAATAGTTGTCACTTTCCCTACCTGTGTGATTATAATGATAAAGATGTGTATTCCTTCTGATCAATGAAAATCTCCCAATGCCTTCATGTTGACTCAAACTTTACACTGGCAGTATTAGTTTAATCCTAGCTGTCTATGTTTAAACTGTGTATTACTGACTTTTAGGTTTATTTTTGATCATTTAATTTAATACATTATGTTGTGCCTATCCTTACATTTCCAGTTTCAAAATAGAGGACCATATCTTTTTGGATAAAAGTTACAAATCATGGAATTATTCTGGGAATTCACTGCTGACATTGGAGCCACCATTCGGAATTGGAAAAAATAATAGTAAGGCCATAATACCTAAATGACATTATAAGATGTACAAGTCAAGGTGTTGTCTTTGAACAGAAAAATATGGATTATTATGGAAAATAATTGAAAACCTGAACTAGACACTCACCCAGATAGAAAAATATATAATAAAAAAATCTACCTACCCCATCTATTCAAAAATTGAGTGTAATCGGTACCACAGTTTTTTAATTAGGCCTTAGCACAATTTTTTTTTATTTAAATGTTTCTCTTCTGTATGAAAAAAAGGAAAAGCTTGCCTTTGAGGAGGATTTTCAGGTATCATACTACACTTTTCCAGACCACAAATTAATAATACTTTTCCAAGTGAAACCTATATGACACATTTCCCCCAAACTCATACCCTTGGATTTTTTCACCCCTGTGGGTTTGAATGACCGACAAATAAATAATACATCACTAATTAAAAACTTTTATCTCTTCATAGTTTATATTGTAGATCGTCTTCTGGATCGTCTTCATAATGCCGGTAAAACTGACAGATTTGGGTAAGCCTTCTTCTTGTCCCAAGAAAAAAATATTTTTTTAATGAATGCAAATTAATAAAAACTTAGAAGAAAATCAAAATATAACTGAGAAATGACACCACTGTGCAAACAAACATTTTCTCCATGTATCTCTCATCAACTGCCTATTTAAACTAAATGATCAATATTAACATTGTGTTAGATTGTATATGATTGAACATACACCCACATATGGAAACCAGAACTGTACATGGACAAACTTTCACACATAAATAATTTCCTGTATGTTATTAAAGCAAAGCTGCCATAGCTAAAACTGGAGCAAATTTTATGTGATCTCCTAAAGTATTTTGAATCATAGAAACTGTCCACAATTCAATCACCATTAGTTATCTTGTGTATAGCTTTATAGTTTATATGATGGCATGATAAAAATTATGTTTGATAAGATAAGATGAAGTAAGAATTTGTGTCGTGCCAAAATCCAAAAGCTATGTGAAAAATGGAATAAGTTGAAGTCTGTCTTTAAAATACACATACTGAAGACACAGGACTATTCAGTCCACACCATTCATTCCACACCATATATTATTTGTATTAAATATACATGTATGTTGTCATAGTGTATGACGTATCTCTTCCTTACTCTTTACTTTACTGAGTGTGTCTGACTTGGTGAGTTGGATTACTCAGAAGCTATTTCAATATTCTGTTGTACACAAACATGCTTCGCTACCTTTTTTTCAGGAATGGATGTAAAAGATGTCTTTTAGTTGGCAACTCTGGTATCAATCTTGGATATAAATTTGGATCTGTTATTGATTCCTATGACATCGTTATCAGGTAGAGTATTATGTATTGTATTATCAATATTCTCAATATCTCATGCAGTACCTGTCCTATCATTTTCAAACTCCGGTTACTTTTAAAAGTTACATTTACAGCCTAATTACCACAATGACTTTCAAGTATATGTACTTTCAAATAAAAACGTTAAACAAATCTTATTTCAACATTGAAAATAAAATTTGCAGGCAATTGCAGCTATATACCATCTCTTGAGAATCTTTACCCTGGATTGTCCATAGAGGCTCCCTCATTGTAAGCATAAGCTGGAAATATTATTTTCCAATAGTGAACTTGCAAATTAACCCTGGGCCACCATCTTGAATATCCTGATTGTTGCATCATGGGAAATATGATGATAAATATGAATCAATCAGTATTGCAAGTGTTATATTGGTTGTAACCACAAATAATCAAATCATGGATACCCAGACCATTGTAAGAGGTTTATATTGTTGATAGTTCAAGATGCGGTACTCCAGTAACTGCATATAATCCAATAGTCCATTGCATCTGTGGAAGTTGAAAGATTGCCAGTTCCCGTTTGCACCTCTTCTGGTCTTATTTCAACACTGAACAAGATCATAATCGAAACGCCACACCAACCCTGTTTCCATGGTTATGGAAATTATCATACTTGTCACTTAACAAAAACCTCAATGTGACTGAATACATCACTTTGCTCTCATAATTTTAGGATGAACGATGCACCTGTCAAGGGCTTTGAAGAATTTGTTGGTTCTAAAACTTCAATCAGATACCAGTATCCAGAGAGTGGATTTAAAAATCCAGATGATTTAGAAGATGATTCTGACATTGTCTTTGTTGTGTTCAAAGAAGCTGACTACCACTGGCTATATTCTATTTTGAAAAATGTGAGTATTCATGCTTTCAATTGCTTCATATCAACCTTTACTTAGGAAAGGTATTACCCTTGAGAGAGGGGGACACTTCCTATAGTTTACTACAGTCAGACATGCTAGCTGCCCGTTTTGGTATGTTTTTTTCAACCCCTTGGTCTAAAATACGGTCAGAATATGTCAGGTAAAAGAGTCAAATATTAGGTCTGCTGTACCATGTTTCAAAATATTTTTAGGCCTACTCATATCAATAGGGGTCAGATTTAAAGTGACACTCATTATGCTAGTTGACTTTGACTGTGCAACACTCTCACAGATCTCATAGAGTGCCTATGAAACTGCCATTTTAGAAATTATTACAGATGTTTTATCTCCTAATGTTGGACTATATATGGTATTATGAATATACAGGAAAGAAATCTGTCATTGTATTTGGGAGAACAGTTGTGTTTTGGGGTCTGTGTTTGTGAAAATATTGGCTTGATACACGTTTGAAGTGTCGAAACACTGACCCAGGATTGAAAATTAATCCTGTTGATTATAATTTCCTAAATCTCTTTATACATAACACTACTTTTTGTCAGACAAGTGCAGCAAATGTGGCATCAGCTTAGGATTTTACCTCATCAAACTGCATATTGTTGATTGCACACTGTCTATTAATTAGTTTACAAGGACTTTAGTGACCCTTTCTGAAGAGCTCATTAATATTAAACAACAACACCTTATTAGGAAATACAAGTTTTCTGACCGAATTTGCATACTCTTTCTGATACTAGTATGATACCTTGTTTCAAGGGATCAAGTCAGGTACCATCAGTATTCAAGTCAGGCACCATCAATATTCAACAGCTATGTTACCCCCAATTACCCACAAGGTTTATGTTTGTTTACAGGAAGAACCAGCTATAAACTACCTACCAGTTGACCTGCCTTTTGTTCCAGGCTATAGATATTGGCAAAACGTGCCTAAAAAGCTAAACAAGACACCAGATCGTATTAGAATACTCAATCCACATGTTGTGCTTCGTTCTGCATATGAACATCTTGGCACAAGGGTAGGGTTGTATTCTATGACTACCAAACACGAAAGACTATAAGGTTTTCAATTAGACGGCACAATATTTTTTACATCTGACACAGCGTTTTTTTGTTATGAACTACACAAACAAAATACAGGCAGTGATAATATAGCATGCATACACATGAAATGTTACATTACACTTGTTAGAATCTTCTTTCATCCAACAGCAATGTTACAGCATTGTTGATTTGTGATCAGTGTGAGATAAAATGTACCATTTTAGATGTATGCATGCTATCAGTATCTGTATTTTGTTTTATATGTAATTGCTCTCCAGGGCCCCATAGTTTATGAGTGTCTCTATTTCCTGAAGTGATGTTCCCTGTTAATATGTTATCAGTTATCACTCCACAGCTTGAAACAAGAAAGTGTTCCTGGCTAGTAATCTGCATACCAAGTGATATCACATCATACCCATACCTGAAAAATGTTCCAAGATTCAGTTTGAAATTGACTTTTATGTTATATTTTTCAGCACCGTCCTTCAATTGGCATTATATCCATGGCAATAACTCTAAACTATTGTGATCAGATTGATATTACCGGTTATGGCAGCGATGAAAATATGCCTTACCATTACTATGTGTCACCAGGAGGAAAAGTGGGGAAATTCAAAGTGCATGACTGGAATAGCGAGCAAGAGTTTATATTGAAACTCTTACGATATGGAGTTATAGGAAAAGACCTAACAGATCTGTATGCTAAAGAAGTTAGAAAGAGATGGGGAGACATTGATAACTGACATATTTCAACTGACAAATGTGCTAAATAAACTTTTAGTTTTATAGTTTTGTTAAAGAGAAACTAAAAATTACTGTGAATTGCGAAGGACATGATGGACCAAAAAAGGTGAACATATGATGAATGAAGATACAAATTCATACAGGTCATCGTTTGTTTTCCATGGCTATAAACTGCATATCAACAGAAGGCATCCAATGCACCACGATAAAAAGGGATGAATCCTAATTGTGCATTAGTACATGTCTTTGGCAGCTTTGTGATTGGACAAACCTGTAAACTAATGATAGAGCCCACATAATGTCAACTCTGGCCAATCACATTACCATAGCTGCCTTGTACATTGGTGTTAGCCACGGTTTACAGCTTACATTACATGTAAATTGGACGATGGTCATTCATATCAGTTTTTTTTAACTGATAAGGTTCAGTAGTGCTATAGGCATGGGAAAGTGTGTGTGTGTGTGTGTGTGTGTGTGTGTGTAAAGTTGGTCTAGGATTCAGAATCAGATTCAAATTGGAGGACAATATGAGACTATTTCTCAGATTCAGCCTCATGTAGTCTAATATAAAAACAATCACAATGACACCAACAAAAAGCAGTTAAACAAGAAATGATTGCATTGAGACTGTTACAACAACAATGTTACAACAACAACAAACAAACGAACGAACAAAATTAGAAATAAATTTAAATGTATTACAGAGAACATGACAGAGCACCAAATAAAGTTATCAAAGACACATTGACTACACCCACAATTTAAAAAAAGGAAAGACTAAAAAGTTACAAAATATTATTTTCTTTAACCTCTAATTTGTTCCATAGAAAAGATTTGACATAGTTTTTAAAACTATTTTTTGTATGAGATTGTTTCACTGAGAGTGGGAGATTATTCCAAAGACCAATGCCTGTGTAGGCGAATGAACTCTTACCCATACCACTGACTCTTGGAACTACACATGACAGTTCACTCGCTCTTGTTCTATAACTGTGCCAATTATGGACCATTTCTACATTGCAATTTAAGTACTCAGGAGCACAACGTTTTATGATGTTGAACATATGATTGAGTTTTAATTGCTCAACCCTCAATTCTACAATTGGTAATGACATTGAAGGTATGCATCAAAGTAAACGTTTTATGAGAATAGCTCAATACAAGTTTTATGTAAATATTGTCACAACAACCACAGTTTGCAATACTTTAAGAGCACAATTGACATGATACTCAGAAAACAGCCTGTGACTTGCCATATTTATACAATTCTTTTCAACATTATTTATTTTAGAGAGTTGATCTTTGAGTAGTTGGTTCTACCCTACCTATATTGTAATTCTACCCTGAATTCAAAAAGACAACTCACTAAACAATGCAATTTTTATTAATTTAATATTTGTACTACTTTTTCTTTACTTTAGTATGATTTCACCCTAAGACTTTGGGTTTGCACAAGTAGATTCTGAAAAGCTAAGAACATTATTTTCATTTTAATGACTGAAAAAAAACCTTACTGTATTTGTTTGCAGCTAAAATATACAAGGTAACTTATTTACACTTTGTGTTCAGAACTATTACAAAAACTACACAGTATATTTTATGACCTTGGCTTGCTGAGAACAAAGTCATGAATTTTTTGGATTGAAATACTAAGGATGTTGTGTACATTTTATTTTGTATTCTCAGTGTGCTATTTACTAACAGAATATTTAGATGTGAGGTTTGACCCAACTCAATGTCATGTGCAATTATTTTTTGAGTTTCTTTGGGAAATTCATGAGGACATTTTGCATGGAGTGATAATAAGTATCTCCATACATAACGACTAGTTTTTAAAGGAACTTCTGTGGCATTTTACAATTTTACACCTGTGCTTTTTGTAAGTCATTTTATCTCATAGTATAGCCAGTGTCAGTATCTCAGTTAGACTCTCTCACAGTCCACGGCGCATCGCATAAACATCTAAAACTTGGGTTGTTTTGTATGTACCGATATCTACGGCATAATTGTACTCGAATATCCCTGTACTGTGCACCCTCATCAATCATACAGGGCTAACCTTTTTGTTTCGTTTTATTCATATAAACACATCACATAATTTGTATTTTCATTTTATCAACTCAGTATTGGTATGTAACTCATTTATTTTGAAGTAATTTATGCGTGCTATATTTTTTTATGTGAATGTTTGAGGCAATGTTCTTTCTGATTTCAAGTAAAGAAATAAACACCATGTAATGTTAGTTATGGTTTGAAAAAAATCCTAGTCTTATGTATTCATTCATTTTTCTCCTCTACATGTAACATACTGGTAGTTGTGACAAGCCAGTTGTCTATTTCAAGTTACCATTCGCTTTTACTCCCCTCTTTTTACTGGTCCACGTTGCAGGAACTGTGACTCCACTACACGCACTCACTATATGATACGCAGAAAGGTTACACCATATTGAAATCCCTTTAATGAGCATGAGAAATCTGCAACAATATTTCCAATGACATGGAAGAGTTTGATCACTTAGTAAATATGGGTCATTTGATGCCATCTTTTCTGATCAAATATATGAGGCAACAATTCATTTTCATATCAACAGTGGAATAACATTTAAAATAAAGACAAAAAACAACATGACGACAATACAAGTAATTCCTACAGATATCACAAGTTCTGCCATGGTACCATGATAGATGATAAATATATG
The DNA here is from genome assembly GCF_964340395.1 of Glandiceps talaboti. Classification (NCBI taxonomy): domain Eukaryota; kingdom Metazoa; phylum Hemichordata; class Enteropneusta; family Spengelidae; genus Glandiceps; species Glandiceps talaboti. The sequence continues at coordinate 23,303,167 of NC_135552.1, forward strand.
TAGAATGGCCAGGTACCGAAACTTTTTCTATATTTCTATATCTGTACCAAACAACTATTTTTCGCACCAAATTCCAAAGTTGGCCATCGGGGGTTAGGTATTCAAATCTACCCGAGTTCCCCAGGTGTTTTAATGGGGTTCCCAACCCAAATTATGGTATAAGGCATAGACATCGATGCCAGTTTTTACTTACTGTATATTTCCTATAGCTGTTTGATATAATTGACGCATGGGTTATTAAAATTAGCAACAATGTTGTTGTGTACATTACATTAACCAGTATTATATTATAGCATTACCAATTCCAGTGAATTTTGTGACGTCATCGCTGTACATTATTACTGATAATGTACTCAGTTATTGGGCATCGCGGCCCCGGAACGAGCATAACAATACAAGCTTATGTACGTACGTGTGTCGCTATGATTAGTATTCAGCTTCCGGGCAGACAATGGCATGGCAGACGATGTTCAGCGCTGTGTATATTATACGTTGTTTTGCGTTTCTCGGTCTACAAATTCACTGGAATTGCCAAAACTATAAAATAATAACAATAGTGTATGCCCTCCCAGTCCATAATGGACTCAAGCAAACTTTGCACTCCATAATGGGCTCGGCTGTCGCCTCGCCCATTATGTCGTTCAAAGTTTGCTTTCATCCATTATGGGCTGGGAGGGCGTACATTATTGTTTAAATATTGCAAGGTCATATAAACTGTATAATGATCACTGACATCCATCTTTAATATCAAGCTTGGCCATTATCACACTTTTAGTTTTTATCAAATAATAAGAAAATCCATGTAGGATTACTTTTGACTGCAAACTGAAATGAAGAGGCATTTCACCGATGAATTCATACGTAATTAAAACCAAATACCAATATGTCGATATATGAAGAGATTTTTTGTGTGAATGAATACTTCAACAGCTGTCATTACTATCTTTCACCAAGGCAACAAAGACTACACAGGAATGAAAATCCGTTTTACTAGCCTGTGGTTATTTCAGCAAATATGAAAAACTGCTCAGGTCAAATTATTGAGTTAAATGCACAACTACACTTTATTTTACAATTCATAACTTGTTCATATTTGATACACAAGTGCTTCAAATGAAATGATGTGGAGAGATACAGCATGTCTTAATTTTCAAACTCCGCTTATATTGCCTTTCAATGTGAGCATTTTAGCAGTGTTTTTGTTAAGGTAGGCAGGTAAAATCTACCCGAGTTCCCCAGTCATTTTACCAGGGTTCCCTACTAGTGTTTTTATTGAGGGCAGTAAGTACATAATTTCATGGCATGGTAATATCTAACTGAGTTCCCCAGTCATTTACCAGGGTTCCCCACCACATTCATGGTATAATAATATATTAGAAACTATGTCAATATTACCAGATTTCCCCCATTACTGTTACCAAGGTTCCCACACCCTATCAGCAAAACTCTGACTTTGGCCAAAAGTTTACAACTAATATAATACAAAGAGGAGAAATCAGTTCTATCTCTAGTCTAACTCTACAAATTACACTGCTTTAATAAGACATTCTGACTACTTCAAACTTTGAAGCTGAGTTTTAAGTGAATGGACAGTACAAATTATATTCTGAAAACAAATATACATGGTGTAGCATTTTGATATGCATTATTATTTTATAAATTCGAGCAAAAATTAATGCAAAGTAAGGTCAAGTGCATAGTAAACATTAAACTGAGCCTTCAAGTGTTCACTGCACCATCTATCTAGTATTTCTTTTTGTATTATATACTGTTGTGTCATGATCTTCAACTTCTGTTTTTCATTTTCTTTTCATCTGCAAGTGTTGTTGTGTTGTTGTTTTTTTGCCAGGGAGACAAGGGAGTGAGAAGTACACCAGCATGAATACTATAAAGCTAATTCAGCAATTATAGAAATCATGTAACTCTATGAAATGATGCATGACCAGTTTTATAAAAAAAAAAAAAAAAAAAAAAAAACACTGTATCAAACGGGTAGCAGTTGAGCTCTCTCTGGTTGGTGGCAGTAGATTCAAGTAATTGACAAATCAAAAGTCTGCAAACAGTTCATCTTCAATACCTTCCAACAGGGCATCCAAGTTTTCTGCACAATAAAAGATAATTTGAATAAAAAGGGTTAAAGGGCTATGTTCAATCCCAGGTCATCACATTAGTGTTATCTTATTAATAAGGATTACATGAATTCATTCTTTTGTTATGACCCAACTTCTCCATAGCTCTACAAAGTAAGTTTTCACACATAGATATTAATCCTAATCCGAAGTGGGTTTTTAATGGTTATTTGGTACAAAAAAATTGACCCTCACAAATTCAGTTACTTACAAGTTACAGTACCAATTTTTTCAACCAATGAGAATACATGTAAGCATAAATTTCATACATGCATGACCGTAGATATCAAGTTTCTGCTTAGTGCCAAATGTATGGTACACCAAATAGTTGTTACAAGACACAATTTTTCCTACGTTTCTAGTCTAACTTTTATCTTTGCAATAAAAATGTTAGCATCATTATTCATACATGTACACTGATAATACATGATTCAAATAATTCTAAAATAATTAATGTGTATCCATTAGGAAATCAATGTTTCCTTTTCAAAGTTTCACAAAGAAATAATAATTATTTTTTTAGAAATGTTTTGTTTTTCTGTCTTACCTGATTCAAACACAGTGGTAGGATTTGTTGAAGTACTTGGTTGAATTTTTGGTTCACTCTCTTCCACTTCAGTGTTCAGAACATGATCCACTAAAGTTTTGTTGTTGTTGTTGGAATTCAGCTGTTTTGGTTGGTTTAAGGGCACACCTGGAGTAATGCAACTGTTGGCTGATTGGTTGACAAGCCTGTCATTATGCACATAGTTCTTTGTTGATTGGGTAATTGAGTCTTTTGCTGGTTGTTTCACCGACTGCATCACTTTAGTCTGCTGAGAGTTCCTTAGAGCCATTTGAGTTTGTTCAGACTTATACATGGATCCTGACTGTATAGGGCTCTCCCCTGAAGGTTCATGCTCTCTCTGTGACTGCCTGGTCACATTTTCAGGACTAATTTGAGATTTAAATTTCTTGGCACTTCTTTCAACACAGTCGTCATTATCACATGGAGGACTCCCGGATGCACCATTTATCCTGTCACTATTACTTTGACTTGATGACAGGCTAGTATTGCTATCCAAAGCAGAGTAGACGTGGACAAGGTTTGATGGTGTTATGTTCAGATAATGATTTCTCAAGGAAGGACTTAGTACACTCACCTGCAAAGATAATAAGATAAGATAAAAGTCCTACTATTTTGCAAAGAGGTATGCCCTAAAAGTTCATTCTATTCAGCAATGTGTAAGTTTTTTGTGTGCCTTGTTAACTTACAAGACAAGTTGTCATGAGCATATTAGCAGCAGATTGGCTGTACACAAAGTCACGTGATCGTAATCTGACCAATGAGGTATTTTTGTTGGAGCACAAAGGTCATGCAATTACATATGGTTGTAGTATTCACATATATTCCCAGCCCAGCTTGTCAAAAAATTCAGACTTTATCACATGTTATGATTGAATTCTTACAACTTGTAACACTGTTTGATGTGAGGTGAAATAAATTATACATACCTGTCTTAGAACGAGAGCTGCACCAGGTTTGAAATCACACTGGTATTCTTCAATAAGTCTTCTATGAACTGTTCCCTGCATTTCCCCAGATGGGTCTTTAAATATAGCACTGGCATCAGCAAAGTTGACAGACTTGATCATGACACACAGATGAGGAACTTTACCCTTGGGGAGCTGCTTTAGACTGGCCTGCAGATTATAAACACATCATCAATATCAGTTGACAGCTAAGCTAAGCTTATATTCGTCAGTGGAAATTTATTCTCAATTAACAAAATACAGAACATATTTGTGAGATCATTTTCAAAAGTTTAGAAAAGAACCGAAAGCTCTTTAGTTCATTGAATATATCATATTTCACTTACTGGTGCATTTGTACCCACTTTACTGTCATTTTCTAAAGTGGTTTGCAAGAGTACAAATTAGTAGAAGTTGAACTCTTTGAACATGGCTAGAATGTCATAACTTTGATGTGATAAGATGGGAAAGGATGATTTTAAAAACACAATGTAATCAATGATCTGGACTTTGTTTACAGTCTTCTTCTGAATAGTGCCCCCATGTGATGAAAGTAAACAGTTTTTAGTTGACATCCAAAATATGGGATACTGGTACTGATAATGTACTGTACAATGCAAATATGCTAATTATATTTGTCATATTCTAGTGTCTGGGAAACACATGTACATTGTAGTACTGGTAACAATTTTAGAACTATGTTGGAGTTATATTTGTGTGTCAGCGTACCTTCCTCATTACAATTGCTATGTTGCTTTGATATAGTATAGAATGTGGATCATGTTCATCTAAACCCATGTCTGTCTTCATATTCATCCAGGCACCTCTACTGAAATCATCCTCTGTTTCCTGAGAACTGGCAACTACCTGTACACAACACAACACAACACCAAACAAAGATTGTTTTAATCAATCAATCAAAGATTCTGTTAACTTATATAATTATTACTCGTATATATTTTTTTCTGTTTCTGTTCGAATAAATTCCAATTCAATTCTATTGTATTGTTTTGCCTTAAATGTTTGTACAAAAAAGGATCCCGCATAACTAGATGGCCAGCCATGCTACACTACCTGTTTGACTATGAAGCAAGTCTTGGTCTTTTAAATACTGGAAGCTAGTACATACATGATACATGTAGTAAAATGTGTATCACTACATCCCTTCATAATGAGGTAATATCCCTGAATCATACAATTGTCAATGAAACTTTCGAGTTTTTCTACTTCAGTCTTTTATTATGTGTATAATCACTACTTACAACATTGTCATGTGCCTTTTTGACGTTTTTGTCTTCTGTTGGAGGCACGCTAACTTCAACTTCAGTCATCTTCTGACCTGGAGTCTTATAGAAAATCAAGAGAAAAGAAATACATTACAAACAAACAAACACATTACAAACATGTATCATGTAGCCACTACATTACAACTGTCGATGTCCATTTATCTATTTCAAGTCATATTTACATGCTGTGTGACAAAAAACACACAAACAACTGTAATAATAACAATAATAATAACTTGAAATATACAATTTATAGATATAGTGCAACTATACATTCTGTACATCTTGACTAACTTACCAATGTTGGTAGCATGCCAGCAGGTCCAGGGAATTTCCTTGATTTACACTTCGATAACCTTCCACCAGAAGTGACTGGTGTTTGGCACAGTTGTGCTACCCTGGATGTTAGCAGTGGAGTCTGGGGTGTAACAGCTCTTGGTGTGTGGGATCTAGAAAGGTTTTCCTGGGGCATACTTGCTGGAGAAAACCCTCGTATCTGTTGACCTACCATTGAAGGCCTTGTAGTGTTTGCAGAATTGACTTGGTGTGGTGAGATGTTACTTCCAGAACTTAAGTGGGATGAAGTTCTTATAAACTGTCCATTGGCATTGTGGCTTCTCTGGAAATTTGAGCTCCTAACCCCAGATGGTCCTGGTGTGGGTGATGATGGTCTTGCATTGCTAAATTGTGAACTTCTTGACATCTGAGTCTGAGCTGTATTGGGGACTGAATTCCTTCTATTAATACCTGATGACTCATGAATGGGGCCGCCATCAATAGCTGCAGTCTTAGGTGTAACACTTGTCTTGTTACAAGATGTTAAATTACGAGATTGACTAAACTGTTGTGTAACCACATTTGTTGGATTTTGACCCACCATACTTTGTTTATTAACAGTTGAATTTACCAAGGCACTTGTTGTATTAATATTATTCCTTGGAGGCTGAATTGATGCTGTCCCAGAATGAGTTCTTTGGTATTGATTCAGTGGTTCCTTCCTTACTACCCCAAAGTTCTGCTGGCCAGTTGTTTGCACAGCATTGCTATTGAATTGTGATGACCTATGTGTAGTTTGACACTGCATGGTTTGACTCATACCAGGGTCAATACCGGTACTTTTTGTTGGGATAGCTTTGAATCTGAAATTCTGTGAAGACTGGTTCCTATCAGCCTGGCTACTAGGCATCCATTGGTTACCAGCATGTGTCTGTCTAGAAATGGCACCCAATGGTTGATTAAACTTGCCAACTTTTGTTGGTGGTTCACAATCACTCCCATTAGAGGTTTTTGTATTGTTTGGAAACTTGCCTAAGTTTCTCAGCTGTACTTCTTCCTGTCTAAGTCCAGGTTTGGTGGTAGACTGTTGTTGAGATGTTTTGTTGTGAAGTGGTGAACATTGTAATGGATTTCTTTTTACAAACTGAAATGTTTTGGCTTTGTTAGCAACTTCCTGTCCCCTAGGTTGATTACCAATAGCAACATTTGATTGACTGCTGTTGTTGTTGTTCAATCCACTGGTCTGTGGTATAGTTGGCAAAAAGAAATCCTGTCAAGTCATAGTAGAAAATGAAAATGTAACAGTCAATGGAGAAATAAATCAGTGCAGCATGGAGGTAGAATGACATAATCTACATTGTACAGTGCAGCATGGAGGTAGAATGACATCATCTACATTGTACAGTGCAGCATGGACGTAGAATGACATCATCTACATTGTACAGTGCAGCATGGAGGTAGAATGACATCATTCTACAGTGGAGCATGGAGGAATTAGAATGATGTCATCTACATACAGTGCAGCATGGAGGTAGAATGACATCATTCTACAATACAGCATGGAGGTAGAAAATGTAGAATGACGTCATTGATTCTACAGTGCAGCATGGTTCAAGGTAGAATGATGTCACTCTAGCTCTGAATGCAGTGTGATATACCAGATCCCTGATTTTCGTCATAGCAACTAATTGATCCAAAACAAGAGTGTGTGCATTACACATTATTTTGTTGTCTATAATGAGAAACTATGAAGATACTGTGGTTATTGTGAATGATATAAGATAGGACAGAAATAGTTATATCCTTTACCTCTTCTGTAAACGACAAGTCTTCTCCAATATGGAACAAGCTGAAGTCATTTTCTTCCTATGAAAGGAACATGTAACGATAGTGACGTTCAGAGTCAATACCTATGCACGAGTTTCTTGCAGAGAAGGAAAGACAACTTACTCCGTCTGCAACAAGGACCAAGTTGCTACTGTACTTATTCTACAGACCAGGACCATGGTCAATGTATTACTAAACTAGTATCCACCTTTTGAAAGGTGCAGCACAACAAATGTTTACGATTTCTACCTACCTTCTTCGAGTTCTTGTTTACGTTTGCTGTGGCCATAGTGCTAGCGAGATGTGTTCATTTTCCCCATGATATACATATCCTAGCAATAATACAAAACTGCCTATGATGTCTGTTATATGATATTTATCGTTAGAGACCTAATAACTGATAAATTCTGCACAAAGTGCAGAAGCAGGCTTCCGAGTTCTGACGTCAACTTTTTTAAAGTGGCCGCGTTTAAGATCTCGTGAAGTACGAGATTTTGGTATGTTCGTATTTTTTCTTTCGTGTCTATAATTCTATAGATTAGATTATTCACACCGTACCTCATGTGTATGTTTTAATCAATATTGTGCGTTGGAGTGACAAGGATTGTATTTTTGACAAGAATCATTATGAAATTCGTAATGATATAATCGGTCACGTGGACGAGACTACCTCGTTTCGGATTCAAAAAAAATGGCGGACTACATGAAATAGTTTCGCTGGTCCGAGTGAGAATATAGATTCATCTGTTGACTCATCAATTAGTTGAATGCAAATATTTATGATGCTAGTGTGCATGGATACGGCAGTTTTTTTACCGTGATTAGTAGACTAGTTGATATTTAATATGGCATCGAAGAAGACAAAGTCTGGTAAAAATGATTCAGACGTCGCCGATCGGGTAATTTTATTATAATCCACTCTGTTTTCTAAATTCTAATTAATACGATTGTGTTGAACCTGAGGAAGACAAAGTGTTTGTGTTGTGTTCCTCAGTAAGTGACTGTACAGCGAGCGTGATTGAAAGAATCTTCCAAACATTTACTTAGCTGTGCAGTGTTTGATTGATTTTAATTACGTATACAACGATATCTATAAAACAATCCATCCGTATGCTGCATGCTGTGGTATCATGGATCTGAGATCAACTTACTAAATTGTACTCATTGTATGTTTGAGACGGGAAGGGGGTCCAGGGCTTACCATCTTGCAAAAATAAAGGTACTACATGGCAATTGTATTGCTTCTTCAAAATGTGGCGGAGAAATTATAATGATGAAAATGGATTGTTTTTAGTCAGTCCCCATATATAAAAGGAGGCGGGTAATGTATTTTCGTAAGTCGAAAGAAAGTGCTGATCAGTTTACTAATTTAACTAAGTTATCATCATGTTTCCATTGTGTTTAAGTAGATTTTTTTCCGATTTCATTTTTATCTTTAATATTAATTTTCTGTCTACTTCAATTTCATTTTATTTTACTTCATCTGAGCTGTGAAACCTTTACTGGGAATTATTATGTGTTCAAATAAACTATTATATTATCAATTGGCATTGAAGACACTTGCCTTTTGCATCCCACTTATATCATGTTTCTGCTACTTCCATCTTCAGCTGCGTGAAATCAAACAAATGCAAGCCAGCTGGATGAAACAGAGACAAATGCAGCATGAATCAGGTAATCAGGATCCTGAACCGACTAGAGGAAGAGAACAAACAAATAAACAAAAGAAAAGCACTGCTCCACCAAGCAAGGCAAACATAACCAAGAAAGGTTAGGGATATCTTCCTTCTTTTTTTAAGTTTGCCACCATAGTCTCTATTATATACGATATGGTGTCAAGTGCCATGCTATATGTATGCGAGTGAGATAATAGCTAATGTCATAGCATGATTGATGCATTCACATCATGGAGGTAGGAAAACACAGTATGATCACATCTTATAGCAGCCATGCCATCACAGAAGGGTAAAATTGTTAGAAATGTTTTTGTTTGCATTTATTTATATTTGAGTAATTAACTTAAGCAAACCACTGTACTTTACTTAGTTGTTGAGGAAATTCTTAGCAGATATATACATGTTTTATTTTCGTATATCTCTTGTAGAACCAGATGCTTGTGTCTGGGTGATTGGTAGTGGTCAAAAGAAGAAAAAATCTAGCAGTGTTCGGGCAAGGTCATCATCACCAGCACGTCGTATTACCACCAGTAGTAGTGGTGGTAGTAGTAGTACAGGTAGTGGTAGTAGAATGTCTAGCAGATCAAATAGTGGTAGAACACCAACCTACGGCAAACCACCTACACCAAAAACCAATTCAGCAGGAAGTGTTACAAATCAGAAAAAAAGATCTGATTACAAACCTGAAAGAGAAAGAAGGAACATCTATGGTTCAGAACCTGATTTAAGTACTTTTGAATCTAGTAACCAAACTCCAAATCAGCATTTCAACCATCAAGCAAACAGAACTAGTGCAAATTCATTTGACAAAGGAGCTACTTACAACATTGAACGGATTCACCATGTAACTCCACCTAGTACTGCAACTGATGATCTCAATAATGATGATGATGGTGAAGGATTGATTGGTGGTAGTAAAAAACTTATGGATCCTGAAATGTTTAATAAACTAGCTGATCAAATAGCAAATAGAGTCAAAGCTGAAATAGAACAAGAACAGTATATCAGGCCAAGAAGAACAAATTATAATGAAGACGATGATGCTATTTCTAGTCATAAATGTTCAAAATGTAAACAGTTGATGGTAAGTGTTAGAGAAATAAATCCACTTGTTAACCACTTGGATTTCTAGAAGATAGAATGTTTGCTGTCACAATTTAGAAGAATGGCGTGAGTAAAATATATGAAAAATACATGATCTTCAACATGTATTGTTTTGTCAGATAATGCAAAATGATGTTACTACCAGTAACTACAATGACTGTCAAAATTTTGGTGGCAAAATTCAGACATTAGTACTTGCAATTTTCTCCCTGAACAATATAACTTGGGCACAAAGCCCTACCACAACCAAGAAATGTTCTTTTGCTTGTTTCTAACTGCAACTATAAAAGATGAGCTCTCTTGTTAAAAGAAAAAGAAAAATCTTGAAAGAACTCTTGACTCTCATGAAGAAATTGAGAAGAGTGTTATTATTCATATCAATCTGTTCAGGTATAATTGTAGCTGTATGTTTTATCCATCCTTCAGATTCCTCCAGATCACACACCAACATTATTAATACCATGTGGTCACACATTTTGTGAAGCTTGTGCAGAAGACAGAATCAAGTGCCCAACATGTAGAACAAAAGGTAAGATACAATAAGTATTAACTGTCAAATCCTGTCAGGTTTATAGCCTGGAGGTTATAGGTACAATGAAAATCAAGTCAATACACTACTTTAGATTGTCATGTAGCTGAAAAGAGTTTTGATTGTTTACACCATAATCAGTTACTAGATATTTGATGTGAGAAATACACCAATACCAGTGGTAGTCCGGCTTGCAGATGAAGTATGTTGGGACATGATTCTGATTCTGTCCTTTTTCCTTCTCTGTCCTGCAAAAAAGCTGACAAAACTAGAACTAACATCAGCACTGCCTAATGTCAGATGGTCAAATATTAGCAATTGGTTGACTATTTACTCATTTGACATATCATTGCTAGTCCCTGCTCAGATGACCAAAAATCTCAAATTCAGAACCTTTCATATTTTAAAATGTCATACAAGTACATGTAATGGCATTTCCAATATCGTTTATGCAATGAGGGATGTTTGAAATTATGGAAAGTTCCAATTTCGAGGTTTTGGTTGGTTAAGAATTTTGGTGTGTGAACACATATCGGTAATCGGTACATGTACACAAAATTTCATTGTTATATCTTACTTCCCGTTTCAGTTTCTTCTGTTGCTTGCAACACAACTCTTCAAGCTATCATTCAAGACTTTTTTGAGAAGAAGCCAGCAACAGGAGGTCTTCATTCCGGTACCACTTCAAGTTCAACCCAAGACCATGGACAGTCACAGAGAAAACAATATAGTCCTGCTAATTATGTGGACAGGGGACAGAAGCACAGACAGAATGACGAGTACAATTTTCAAACTCAGAGAACTGAGAATTCAGTAGAACTAGGCAGACACTACGCAGAGGAATATCAGTCTCTTATGATTAGAGCTGAAGCACTACAAAATGAAAAAGAAAATATTCACGATAACTTTGAAGAAGTGGCACATAAACTGAATAAACAGAAGGTAAACAATTAATATCTGAAAGTCAATCACTACTATTATATTGGGGATTAGGGAGAGTGAACATCTCATGATTATGGTATTGATAGCGTGCATATATATTGATTGGTAAGATATTAAAATCAATCAGAATCTGCAAGACTTCCTAATAATCATATCAGTTATGTCATTCAGTCAGCTGCTAGGTGGACTTACTCATTTCCAGTATGCTAGGTGAGCTTTTTCAACAGTACCATGTTTATTTGAACAATCTTTCATTTACCAGCCAATGAAATCCTGTGCTGGAGAAGCAATGTAGATCATAGGATCATTCATTCATTCATTCATTCATTCATTCTTTCAATGATAACATTGATAAAGAATAGTTGTAGTTTGCACGATCGAGGTGCAACTATTGTAATATGTTAATTTATAAGTAGACAATCACGTAAGATTATAAGCAAAACCGATCTGGATATAATTTTAAAACAAAAAGGGACATCTATTCACACTTGCCATACATCATGGGTTACTTCCTCAGTTGTTAAATTTTGACATCTATTACTAGTCTGTTACATATGACATGTCGTGCCACCCTATCAGCTAGCACTCATTTCAGAAGCCTGATAGGACTGAATAACACAATTTGTACCCCAGCTTGGGTGTTATAGTTTGACTGACAGTAATATTAATGAAGACATTGACCAGTCATGGCATCATGGGAAAAATCATAAAGACATGTTAATCATCAATGTATCAACGAGTGCCCGCAAGTGCATGAAGTGTGTTTCCCATGTATGTCATCCAGACAAGAATGATTAGACCTTGGCATTTATTAAATATCTTGCATTCTAATCTTTCCTTTACAGAAACAGATGGGTAATATTGAAAGAGAAGAACAGAAATTGATAGACCAAATAGCAGAGTTACAAGAAAGACTAGAAACACTACAAACACACAAGAATGAATACCAAGAGAAGTTGAAAGAGTTAGAAGATACTCAACAGGAAGATACCCAGAGATTGGCTATGATTGATGAAACTTTGAAGACAATTCACAATAGTATGGAAAAGGTATGATGTAACATTTAGCCCTACTGCCAAAATACTACTATGGAAATCAAGCTATCGGCATATAAGATATAAGCAAACTAAAAATATTGTTATTGCATGTGGTAGATTACTCATGTGCGGGATAGTGATGCTGTGGCTAAGTGGATATAATCACCCTGTAAGCAAAGTAGTGTAGTGTAGTGTAGTGTGGCCATTTGAGGAAACTAACTGTGAAAGATCGCACCCTAATGTGCATGCAATTATATCGATGTCCAGGGATACAATGTAGCTTGTTTCAACATGTTGCAACAATAGTTTTAGTTTGTGTCTATCTTAGTTTGCCTATAGCTTGATTTCCATGGTAGTAATTGAACCAGGAGAAGTTGCAATGTAGTGTAAATACTATAATTATGTTTGCATCATTCACCCCTATATTAGTAGTGCAAACATGTGTAAGAGACCTTACAACTTTAGTCAGGATTCATTATTATATTCATCCATAAAATTCCTTGAATTTCAAACCGTTCCTTGAAAGTCCTGAATAAATTTAATATTCTCAGAAAAATGTGGAAAATGAAATTCATAGAATGGTCAGCTATAAAATGGTAACAGTTATCAGAAAATCCTAAACAAGTTGTTTGTGGAAAATATTTTAGCAGTCATGTCGAGCTATTATTTTTATTATATTCTTAAAAGCAATATTCACCAAAAATGTCAGCCATCATGTGAAATCATTATCATCTGTCTGTTTTTTATTTCAGGCTAAAATGTTAGCTGGCAACTTTAATGTTCACATCGGAGATTAAAGGATTGGGAAGATTTAAAAGCTATTGTTGGTTGGATCAGGATTAAAATTTGGGTCTGAAAAAACAGAAAAAGAAAAAGTTGGTCCTGAATAAAAGTTGGCCCATACAACCTTTATGGGCTCCACTGAGAAGAGAGTATGAATTGGAGAACTGTGTTTTCTAAGAAGACTTTTTGTACACATATTGGTGCTCACACTATATTTGTATCTGTTGGCATCTATCCATTGATTATACCCTGCAATCAGGATTATTCAAATTGAGTACATTTCATCATGGCGATTATCCAAAAAATGTGTATTGAAACTGATAATATAAAATATTCAAAAAACAGATATTAACATAGATGCATGCATAATTTCATATATCCAAAGCTACAGCTTCATATTAAGACAGTTTTTTTGAAGCAGAAGCAAACGTTAGCAGCAGTGAAAGTGCTGTTATCTATCAAATCAAACAATAACCTCAGCAATAGTGTGTTTCCTATTGAAAAGTAATGTGCCATATGACAAGCTGCAAATCTGTAACTTTTCAAGACCGTAAAAATATACATTGTATCTGTTGAAGGATACATACAGTACTAGTGTGGCATAACCAATCAGCAACATTGAACAGAACGCTACTTTTGGAGTCAGGTACTTTTTAAGAAATTCTGTTGATGAAGTGATTGATTGATTGATTAATTGATCGATTGATTGTTTCTTTGCAGCCATGCCCATAAACAGAAACAAAGTTGGCTATAAATGTAATATAAATCTTTTCAATATTTGCAATGTATATCTTAAGTCATGTCAAAAGCTTGTGACCTGACTTGTCATAATAAATTAAAATTCAAAATTCAATTTCATATGTAAATATATTTAGATTAACTCTGATATGTAAATATTTATATATGATCATAGATGTACAGTGTTATATTTATGTACATAATCATTTGTAATAAATATTGATAATTTTACATTCACGCAAAGTATGCACATTTTTTTGTTTTTTGATTGACACTTCTGTCAACCAATCAGCACACACACATAGAGTGATGTTTACCGTTGTACAGATTATGTTGGTAGGGTGAGCTCTCTGGATCAACTGTGATGTTTGTTTATGTCAAATATCTCAAGTAGCACAGTAGTAAAATTAATCAAAGGAAGAAAATTATTTTTAAAATGTCACCTTCATTTCTTCATTGTCGAAACATACCATGGCAAACTAAACGGGATATCATGTGATTTCGTTCTTCGATGTTTGGTAAGATGTATCATCTTCTACCAGTGTTGAAGTGCGCCCTCAAACGTCACTGTTGTTGTTGACCCGCCCTGTTTGATCGACAATGGCGTGACTTAATTTTACTGCAGGGAAGTGAAAGGTAGTGTATCAAGTGATTTTTTATATGTTTCGGTTGCTGTGATAATGAATTATTCGCCGTATACGTCAGTCATTGCTTGGCGATATATCTTATCACTGCAGGTATCGATGTAAACAGCATCCGACATAGGACATATCGCGATGTGCAAGCTCTTCTACATATCCCTTTTATAGCACTGATAAGCTTACGTCAGTGCACTGATTTAACAAATGGGGACTTTGAATTCAGATTATTTGTTAGGAATATTTCACATGATTCCGGAAAGTATTCGTGCAATAGATATCTCCAAATTGAATCTCTCTGTTCTGTATACACCGTGTTGTGATCATTAAAGTGAAAGTACCTCGCGTTGACCCCAAATGACCGACCCATAGACAACTTAACTACATGTATATCATGATGTATACATTCCTATTGAGACGGTAGGACCTTCTATCATGATACATATTGTACCATCGTATGAAGTTGACCACGAGTGTTTTTCGTGAGCATATTTACTCGTCATCCATGCCATATTACGACTGTCCCAGTATCATACCGCTCTCCAGATTAACGTAGTAACTATGTTTTGTCAATTGAGTTTGTCGACTCCTCGACATTCCAAGTACATAGAAACATGCACTCACGAGAATTCACACCATACGTTTGGTATGTGTATGTTTATGATAGTGTACCAAATATATAGTAAATTTAAATAATTATCGATACTATGTTCTAAACCAATATCTCGATTCGAGTCGAGATAGAATTTTTCCCAATTTGAAATTAAAAATATAGAAAAACACAGTCAGCTATCTCGATTCTTTTCAACATTGAACCTGAGTTTTTCGATATTCCGGACGTTGTGTTTCCAAAGGACAGCTCAATTATCCTCGAGGATCGAACACAAAAATACGTTATATAATAACAGAAAACACACACTATAGTCTTATATCTATCAAACGAACCAGTGAACAAGTACTACTGTGTTTCCAGGTTTGCGATTTCCTTTATGTTAATTGTTTTTTTTCTTTTCTATCAGAATTATGCAGACATGGCGGGTAAAATCAATTACTTTCGTCGAGGTAAGGTTTGCTATTCATCGTGGTGTCGTATATAGTTTAATTAGTTTAATTATCAAATATATAATTACGTTCGTTTAATTATGTTACTGTTACAGGTGATCAATCAAATAGACCATGTAGTTGCCGTTGTCTTTGTTGTTGTTGTTGTTGTTGTTGTTGTTATTATTATTATTATTATTGTTGTTGTTGTTGTTGTTGTTGTTGTTGTTGTTGTTGTTGTTGTTGTTGTCGAAGGTGGTGGTGATTAAGAGGGATTTTGGTAACTGTAATTATATTTATAATTTTGTGTTCATGGGTGGCCCTCAACAAATCCAACTTATTCTCATCTGACTCCCAGTCCTTTGATAACACATCGTTTTCTTTTCTTTCTTTTTGATTTCCAGAATACTATGAATACAATGACTTTAAATATATCAAACTAAAAGCTAAGTTACCCGGACTCACAAAATCTAGGGTTGCCAAAGATGAGGTCAAAGTGGACGCTGTCTTTAAGGATACGTAAGTTAATACTGTTCTATCTTTGTAAATTAAACAAGAAGGATACTGTTCTATCTTTGTAAATTAAACAAGAAGGATACTGTTCTATCTTTGTAAATTAAACAAGAAGGATACGTAAGTTAATACTGTTTTATCTTTATATATTAAACAGCAAGGATACGTCAGTTAATACTATTTTATCTTCGTATATTAAACAACAAGGATGAGTAAATTAATACCGTCATCTTCTAAGTAAATTACAACACAACAAAAATAAGTAATACAATTATTACCCCATGTCAATATACAGAGCCACTATCACTATCACAGCTCCATCACTACCTGTGAATGGTATAAATACATTGTAACAAACGCCTATGTTTGTGTTGAGTTTTCTGTCGTATTGCGTTAAAATCTTTGAATGTCTGATAACAGTCACCTTTACCTAGCATGGACTACTGACTAACTGCATCTGATGTGATGGTCGCTAACTGCATTTTTTGTTTTTCATCTCATTATACTTTCTAGGTGTTTCAGTTTGACGGTAACTGGTTTACTAGGGCACTATGAACTACCCTTTAATGGAAGACCTCTCTACGCACCAATAGATCCCAGACCGGGACAAAGTTATGTTAAGGTGAATGCTCTGCATTATACAAATCGGGTTTTGATATACATGTACTAGTAAACAGAAGCCTATATTCAAAACTCCATTACTTGGTTGCTCTACATTACAAACACAAAATGTATTGAGCTTGACATGTAGAGGAAGCAGTATTTTGTCAAAATACATTTTAACTCATACATTACCATAATTTACTTCGATTTTACTATGATCATTATTTTAATGTAAAGAATAGTCTAAAATCGATGGATTGTTGATTCGTGTTTTGGGTTATAGTGTTTCAGTTGCGACCTACGATGAACATCACCAGAGAACATTTTTCTATCTTCCGTGCTCTATTCGCCCCTATTTTCTGATCCATTATCTCAGAGATGAACTTGTTTTGGTTTCTAGATTGAAAAAGATTGGATAAAAGTATATCTAAAGAAGAAGGTTGCTCAGAAATGGGCCGATAAAAGAGGAGAGATTATGCTGCTAGCTCCAGAACCAGACTCGGATGATGAGATGGATGATAAGAAAGAAGAAGATTTAGTATGACGTCGGCTTGTATCTAGGCAACGGATTTTGAGGAGCAAATAGGTTATAGTTGATAATTTACATAGACAAGAAACTCATTTGCATACTGTAGATGTAAAGCTAGTTGTAATGCCTGTCTGGATTGATCTTAGGTCTCGAGTCTGGATAGATGGCACGAATAGAAAGTTACTGTTTCAGAGAGAGGCTGTGATGTTGAAAATAAAGTTGTTGTGATTATATTGGACAGTGGTTCAGCGTTTACATAGTAGAAATTCACACATGTAGTAGTATTTGTATCAATATAAGAAAATGTGTTAAGAGCACTAAATGTCACCGGATTCCGATATGTAATTTTCTTTCCACTTATGCAATAAATGTTCATTTTCTATTATTTAAGCAAGTGTTTGTCCTTGTGAAATGTATGTTTCCTTCATGTTACTGGCATAACCATGTGCATCTTGGCACATACACGCACGCACACACACACACACACACATACACACACACACATCCATACATACATACATACATACATACACACACACACACACACACACACACAAACACATACATACATACATACATACATACATACATACATACATACATACATACATACATACATACATACATACATACATACATACATACATACATACATACATACATGCAGAGGAAAGTTTCTATCTTTGTAGTTTTCAACTGGAAAGGAAACTAGTCCAATTCAATAAGCTTACACCATATTTGCAAGAAGAGATCGACAAATGATTACATGTCTTTTGATATTATATAAATTTGTATTGTACGTTATAAAATTGTTACCATCGTTTGATATACCTCAATAACTAAATACATTTAGACACCATGTGTACATGGCTTTGCAGTTGGGTATGTTTTACCTGGTAATTATCTGAATTTGATCCGATATGACGACATTTCCTGGCTCTGTACTAGCACCTTAATTCATAGTTTGGAGTAATCGACATACGTGACCCATGACCTCATGAAGGTGGTCAAGGTCAAGGTCTAAGTATGATGTCCTATAACAACGACAAATGACATTAGCTATAGTTTTAAATTTGTCAAAGTATGTGAAATAATCATTGTATTTCAATTCATAAGTCATGGTGGACATTTTCTGAAACTTAGCCGGAAAGCTTCAAAAGTTCAAAAGAGAATAATAAGCTTCTGTCTGGTATCATTATTCATGCACTTTTGTTGTTGTTGTTGTTGTTGTTGTTGTTGTTGTTGTTGTTGTTGTTGTTGTTGTTGTTATTATTATTGCTGCTGCTGCTGCACATTTTAAAACAAATGCAGGACGGGGCGGCTACTATATCATGAGCTATGTAATATTAAATTCACGGTAACGTCGGCACTTCTGCGTTCTAAAATATCAATGTCTAACTTTGGAAGTATGCGCTCTGAGAAGTCGGAGCATCTATAAATGTCTATCTAATGTGAATTTACACATCGTTTTTTCTTTGTATATGCGTCAAATAATATTATACATTGGTAAATGCTGCAATATTATTCTATCAAGTTTTCCCAACTACTTCAAATCTTCTTCTTTCACCTCAAAATCTTGACGTAGTTCTCGTTTGCATAGAAACATTCCCTTGTTTTCAAAAATCACTGTTCCCTTTGAACCCTCCTCAACACGGAAGCCTTCTTCATCACCGAAAATTTCCGCTGCTTCCCCTTCCACGTTCGTACCATGCTTGTCTCTTATGATTGCCTTAACGCTGCCTTTCACACGATATCTTATTTTGTACGTAGCAGCGTAATCCTCTTCCCAAATTCTCAAAAAGACGCTAACTTTCTTTTGTGGTTTGACTGTGATTTCTGAATCTAGTGTACTCTTACGATTCTTCTCGAACACCTTTTCTTCTGTCTTATCTTCATATTTCTGACGATTGAACTCTAGGCCAGCTTCGACACAGGAAGAGGGTGGTCTCAAACTTATTCCTCCCTGTGCGCCAAAGGTATGACCGCTACTCAATGTCCAGGTGTACGTGGTCCGCAAACTTCTTTCCGTCGTTAGTTTATGTTTTTGTTCGCTAGATGTGTTGTTTACAAACGTGGTGCAATGGGTCATCTCCCGTGCTTCAGATCCCGCATCTTGTATTCTTGAATATGCGATGTCTCCAATCTGGGTAAATCGTAAATTGTTCCGTATGATGTCGACGTCATACTTGTCACGTGGTCTGCCTTCGAGCACCCATCGTTTGATGATGTCATCTATATCTTCAATGATGTGAGGTACTGTCATATTGCTCGCCATGTTTGATCCTTTATCTTAGTTTCAGTTTTACTGGAGATGATAAAATAAAAACAAAAGTTACGTTTATATGGCAAGGTTGGGGCAGCATGGGTGGTGGCTGCAATGCATGATTGATCTCACAATTGTGTATTTATACATTTCTTACTGACTTTGATATTGCGTTTTGAAGGCTTTGAATCTGATTTGACTTACTGTATTGTTCTGGTTCTCACTAATGCCAAAATAGATAGCAATATGAACGTTATATTGTATAATGTATTCAGACTGGTGACCGACAACGGAAACCAGTTGGTTTGAAACAAACCGTCGTCTGGCGTAACAAAATCGTACCAACATTTAAACATTTTATCGTCTGGTTCGACAACAATCTTACTAATACTGTTACATTCAATCGCGTGGCGCAACAATAATCTTACCAACATTGTTCAATTTTCTTTGCGCTAAATACAATCATCTTCGCAGAACGTCGCCAAACGTAACAGCGTATGATTTTTTTTTCGAACCAAGTCAATGGATTGAAACGTAGCAATTGTACTTTAGTTTTAGTCAGACGATAAGATTTGGCTATGATATAGATCTTTGTCAATCTAGAGTTAATGAAATATAGCAATTTTAGTATGATTTATGGTGAGCCAGACGATGATTTGTTTCAACTTAACTGGTTTCCATTGTATTATGTTGGTCTGCCGTGTGAAATCGAGAGCAAGCTCTGTCTGATTAATGAATTAAATCAAAATTTGAGACAGATAGAGCGCTGATACTTGTCTACTTCTTACTAATCTACAAATTGGAAGGTAATCTCATTATGACATTCACCGATCCTTCACGTGACACAGATATGTCTGTGTCTATGATATCCCTCACAAGATCCGTTCACTTATATCCATTATGTGGATAAGCTATCACATACACAGAACAGACGTAGCCAGCATACTCGAGCTCCAAATTCAATGTTCACCATATACCATGTGATTTTAAAAGCCACCATTTCAATTATACACAGCACAACTCATTAACAATGACACGTAACACACACTATGTCAATGAAACGAGGTAGAAGTTTTCTTCTATCTTCCAATTTTACAAGAATCAAATAACTGCGTCGATATTAATATTGAAACAAATTCACAGACCACTAGGCCCTATAGTAAAAAGAAATTACCGTGGTCTGAGATGAAATGTACCATTTAAAAAATAACCGCAAAGTACACGTTATACTTTATATGCATTGAATTCTGTGCCTCATAAATATTGCAATATGGCTTGCTTTCTTTGTTGTTACCATATGGCATATGGTTGAACTTGTTTCCATGGTAACAATTCATGGTATCCACGGAAATAATTGAGAATTTTTTTTTATTTACTCCGGTCGCAGAAACATATTTTATACTGGTGTATACTTAGCTTGCTGCAAAATAATGTGTGCTTAGCTCGGTAGAGGTCATATCATTCTGTATTATACTATTATTAACTGTCTTAATAAGGGTCAGTATGCCTACTCATCTCGCTTAAAATTCCATTAATACCTAATATGTGTCTATCATATATCACTCCCTACGGTACCACCGTTGTCAAAAAAGGAATCGTCGGCATCGGATCACTGACAAAGTGTCAACCATTGTAAACACTTACAGACATGACACTGAGCACCATTTACTCTACTTGATCCAAAATATTTTCATCTATTTTTTAAAAATTATCTCAACGATCTAATCTTTGTAACTTGTTCGTGATCAGATATGTAAATATGAAAGGAGGACATATATTTTAATTTAGAGTTATTTAAATTATTCATATGCATTGTCTGGCTTGTATTAATTATGAAACACATGTTGTTGTCAATTTCGTGCCGCCATAGGAAGCCATTCGACGCTATACCGTGTAATTTGAACGTTCCATACGATAAACGATTTCATGGTGGTGATAAAAATTTGCATAACAATAACAAGCATGTCATATTGCTTTTTGATACCAGTAATAAAAGCATACATTTCCAAATATCAAATGATTATAATTTTACGCTATTTGACAATGAAACGTCAAGCTCTTTTCCATCTTTCATCAAGGAACAACAGCTTTTGGAAAAATTTCAACAATCTCGAGTGTGTATGTGCAGTGATATTTTTAGACCAATAAAAATGAAACCCACAACATTCATAGCCTAGAAACGATAACCAGCTGTTGCTATTAATCAATTCTCACAAGGCCGGCCATCCTTTCAAAATGCCAGCCATATTTGATGTAATACACGCAGTAAGAAAAAAGACAATGGTTAATTTATAAAACCTTGTCAGGAAAGTCATGTTGTACATGTGTTCTTGTTAGTACACTAAGTCTTGTACCCTTTGTATAAATAGATAACACTAAAAAATTTCAAATTAAATTGCAATGTCAATATTATAGATTTATATAAATGAAGTGTACTGGGGGAGGGGGAGGGGTGATGCTTAAATTAGGATAATGCATTGTGTTCGATCATATCGACCGATTATACCACAATGCCGACAAAGCAAAACGAAATTTAATATGGCTGCGGTTATGTTTCTTTCATTACACATGTAAACAGATGTTGGAACCATAAAAACAATTTTATAATTCATTTTTCATATAAAATTGGTGTAGTACGCTATATATACAATGATGTCATTCTTTGCTGTCGTGTGTTTAGAATAGTCACACATGATTTGAACACACCCGAGACAGAATTTTATATTGAGCTTACAATCGGTTAATCTACCCATTGAAGGCGTCATATTTGTCAGGGTCGATAATATCACAAAATTGTGAGCATTTTATCAGTTATCTTCCATTGCATTTTTCAAGGAGTGCATGAGAGTATATTTCTGATATGGCTGCCGACACGAGCAAGGAGAAGACAATTATTACCCGTTCATCCATCGAGAGAACTAAATTCTATGTATAAAATGCTTAGTTTACGAAAGCGTGTTTTGACTACTTTGTTAGTCTGCTAAATTTGCACCAAACTGTCAACATTTTAGTCTAGAATTATTATCAATTAAAATATCTCCACCCAGTTTGCTTGCATAATAATTTAAAGACACAAATAGCCGATCAAAATACGTCATTGCATACAGGAATGACAAAATCGACAAAAATGCCAGTCCGACTATTTCAGATGATAGCAACGAAATCTCCCAAACGGCGTTATAGAAGTGTTCTCTGACAGTCATTACAATATTTTAACAAGCAGGTCCATCATAATATGCGACCCTATTAATTCTAATATTGGCGACATGCCGGTAAAATGTCATATGTATGCAAATATCGAAACCGGTGGTTGTCTATTGCTGGCATATACTAAGACGAACGAGGATTTGTCTGCATGTAATCTTCACTCCAAAATGATACATGTTGACGATAATATTTTTTTTGGGATGTACGATCGGATGAAATAGGAAACAAAACTATATTTCGGAAGGGTTGTAGTCGCACATCTCTTTCATTTATTAATGATATTTTCCTATTGGTAAGAAAGGGTAGTTAAATCGATGAAAAAATTGTGGCAATTGTAAGAAATTTTCGATACTTACCGACATCAAATTGCCCCTGTATATCACAGCTATCCTTCTGGAATGTGTTGGTCCGTTTTATCCTAAAATTTGTTCATGGAAAAATTATTTGGATGCCAAAATAACTAAGGTCCGGGCAAAATTATAGAACTCGTCATATAAATGAAGAGATGATAGGTGGGGTTCATTCAATTTGATTGGTCGAGAAGAGTCCACGTGATGCATCGACGTAAGCCGCCCTGACACTCTCTAGCTCAACTACATTTGTCATATACACAGCAGTACTAGTGATGTGAATAGCAGTGGTGATATTGTTTTTCAATGGATCAAATGCGTTAAGCGGCTGGTAAACTTATATTTTATCATCTTTTTGAGCGTCATAAATTTTGTTATTCTCTATCGCCCTCAGAGTCTAGCCATGTATTAATAATTAAAATTAGTTTAGCCTGTTAAGGAGCAGTGACCGAAAGGTAGCTATAGTGTGCTATCAAAAACAAAAGAAGTTAAATTAATGATTACTTATGATATGAGCATTAATTATGTTCTACGTACTTCCATATAATGAATAATTTGATAACTCACAACCAAAAATTGTCAAAATCAACACGCTATATACTATATTCCAGTGCCAAATTAGGTTCAGCAAATACTATCAAAATGTGTGCTCATTTCCTTCGTGATCTTAAAAGTAATTATTTTGTGACAAAGACACATATAAAAAATATCATTACATCGATTGCATTTATAAATGGTTTTGCTAAACTTCGTACACCTTAAATTATTCATTATGAACAAAATATAGTTATTTCGTATGTCGTTCCCAGCAGGCCATAGGATCCTAAATGAAATACATGAATTATTTACTATATGCCCTCTTATCGACCAAGTTAAGGGCTGTATGTGTTCAGATATCAATTATACTCATATGAATTACTGTTAATTGCCTCTCTGTTCAGGACAGGTGGTCATATGTTACACATGAGAGTACACAGTTAGGGACTCGCATATTTCATTGCATTAGTTTTTTTTTTATTTTGTATTATACTTACCTTGGAAAATTGTTCTGAGAACCTAACGGAACATCAGCGTATTAAAATTTGACATATACTTGAGAACCAGAACTATACTGAATATGCGAAGTGAGAATAGACTTTAGAAATGTTTCCTGTGATAAGAATTAACGAAACTAGGATGTTGAACTAGTCTGTTTCCTAGACAGCATGTGGCATTTATACTCACTTCTCGTTATAGTGACAGCCATTAACCGAAACATGAAGTCAGATGTAAAACTATTACGGGGTCACGCTTCTCAAACATACTTTCATGATCAAGTTTTCGCATAGCTACCAATATGTTAGAATTGTAAGATCTCGAATACCTCAGATCTGCGCTTTGAAGGTTGCCGAACGAAAGCCGAGGATGACAGTATGTCTGATGCGCAGCGTAAACGCCATTGGTGTGTTTCTACAGTCACACAAAATCAGGAAAGCCCGATAGCCCAGAAGGTACATGAAATATTTTACGAAGGCTTCATCTCTTACCTGTCTACAGCATCTTATAGTGTCTACTCATTGCTTGGACGAACGAAAGTAATCTATTTTAAGCGAAAGTCATATAGAACTATGTATAGTCCTTCCCCTTTCCATCATCACCCACAGTTTTTCCTCATAAGTTTCAAACAAATGTCCGAATCACACTGTATACGTAGTCGAAAAAAATTCTCACACCCACCATTATAGATAAATACGGCTTTGCCTAAGTACGTTAAGGCAAAGTGGCAACATCTCTTCTTTTCATTTTCGACAAAGGCCTATTTCAATTTGTTTATGTTCATACTTTTCTCTGCCCCCCATCCCCCCGGTCAATAGATTTTTTAAAGTTTCATTTGAAAGATCATCATACTTCCAAGTTCGAATTCGTTGAAACGTCACGTTTATGTTTTTTCCCAGTTATTCGTCAACCACGGGAGATTTGTAAAATTCTTGTAGGCCTTCATCAAAACTTTGTATTCATAGATCCTCATAAGCTTTTATCTACTGGTAATCTGGTATCTACAAGCCATATGCATAAGCTTATATCTACATGTTTATAATTTAGGATGCGTGAATGTAATATCGAATATATAGTTATGAATCATAAATATCTATGAATTTCAAATCTATGTTTAATATTCTGTTGAAAATAACAACGACGTGATGAGGTGTCGAAGTGTAGGGTTCTTCAAGCCCCTCTCCAAGAGTTCCGGTGTTTACGTTTTATACATAGTAACTTTATTACACAACTTTTTCTTCAGTGGGTCGTATGGTAAAAAAAAATGGTTCACGGGTGAGGGCGCTCTCACAACTGAAACACGACTTTAAATAAAACATCAGAATCTTTCTTTGCGTCAGTATTATTATTTCAGTCGAGGAATCACTGGTTTGAATATTTGATATTCACATTCCAACAGAGGGTATAGTTGCTCGATCGTGCGATACGATGACAAAAAATCGTGGACCCCGGCGGAGGATGCGGTTACATGCGCAAGGCATTGTGGTTGTAAAACTTTTCATGACGTCACGACAAGTATGGCGGATTTTCGTCTGCACAAATTTATTTACTGATGTAGTTGACAAGCGAAATCTCGCTAAAATTACTATTTATTTTCGGTAAGTATCAATTACATGAAATTCAATTTACACGAATATCTCATTCATCGTTTTAAAGCACATCTATGAAAGTATGGAAGTGTTGAAAACTCAAAACTCACTTTATTTTAACGCCGGTTGTTATGTTAGTTATGTAACGTCTGTTGTATGTACCACTGGTGTTTATTTATAAGTGTACAAAATACCAGTTCGAATGTTAGTCCGGCTTATAAGTTACAGACGGGACTAGATTCTGACTGCCGCTCCTACTTTTTGCCTCCCGTTGCTTCCTGCTGCAGTTGGCAGTTCAGTGGCACCCATTCTTCAAGACTTCTATATCATGTCAATAATTACTAGTATACTCAAGATTACTAACTAGGTTAGTACTAGTCCTGCTTCCATGACGGTGCACGAGTCTGTATTACTGACTTGACTCTAAACACCGAGACAATTGTCAGAATCGAGTCCCGAATTCCTCCGTATGCAAGCAGGACTAGGTTAGTACAGCTGCAGCCTGCAAAATGTACATAACTAGTATTTCAAGCCATACTTACAAGTGCATGTTAAAATTTGGATGCAACAAGGAAATGCAACTTACAATCTACATGTACAGGACATATACATAAGTCGTGTGTATTTACTTTCGTATCTGACTTTGAAATTCGAACGGAAGTAATATGTAACTATAATGTCCTATGGTGTCTTGAATAGCTTTGTTATGAAGGGATTGATTGACTGGATATTGATTATTTTCTTTCTTCCAGAAATGGTTTGAACTTTGACAAACAAGATGAATTTTTCTCAAGATTCAGAAAATAATGCCAGTGACAACAATTTGGGAAGGGATTGCTTGAAGATGGACTTCTCCATGAATTTAAACAGGTAATTGTTAACGTTCTTGTCCTAGTATTATCAAGGTAGAATGCACATCAGGCAGGGACTCATTTCCATGGAAGTCAAAGTTCTTAAGATCTCTGCAATTTTGTTACATGAAAATTTGTTTTTGGTTCCTTAAAAATATATATAAAAAAAGCATTCAGGGTTCACTGTCTTGTTTCAAAGGAAATTGACAATTTTTTATTTCCCCATCTAGTTAAACATGCAGTATTTGATGGCCATGTGAGATTCTAAAAAGCCCTTTGTTTTGATATAATTTTGACCTTTTACAAAAGGCATGGTCCCCATGTTACTTTACTCAGGGAGAACAGAACACTGAGAAATAACACTCTTGATTGTTATTAGTTTTAGTGAGCACAGGCTGGAAGATAAGTCAGCCAAAGAGAATGGCAGTTTAGATGATATACAGGAACAACACAGTGATGGTCGCTTCCTAGAAATGATGCAGCCTGACGTAAGTATAACTCATATTTGATATTACATATCGTGTACCCTGAACAACGTTAGAGTGTTTTACCCAGATTCTGTGAATAAAAATTCATTGTGTAGACTACCCAGATATTCACACAATTTTGTGTTTATTATTGGTGTCTGTTGTACACCTCTTGCAAACTTACACAATCTGATTGCAGTGTGTCAATTTGTTGCAATATACTGACACAGTACCAGTAATTCCCAGGAAAATCTGCTTTTTTTATTAGACTTTTTAGAGGTATTGTTGGTAAATCCAAGTAATGTAATGTGTAATCCAAGTAATATTATAATGTACACATTTTATATTGGATGTTGTCTTTTAGGCTGATGGGTTTGTTCCTCCAGGACCAGTAACTTCACATAAGCAAAAGGATTTACCTGAAGAAAACAAAGCAGAAGGTATCATATCTTAATGAACATTCTTGCATGCACATCACTCACCACAAAATTTCAAATCCATTTCCATCTATTTTCCAGAGCATGACCTTGTGTTTTGTCATAGATAATATTGATATAACATGGTTTTGCTGTATATTGTTTGCAGAGAGTATGTCATTATAAATACTTTCCTTCGTCATTATCATTTCCATCTCCCAGATTGTAACTCTGAAATGCTTGGTACTGAATCCAGTGCAGTTCAGGATATCGGTGACTTAAAGGGCTCTACAAACCTGACTCCACAGTCATCATCAGAGTTTGATACTCAGAATAGGAATAGCTCTCAAGTACCATCTGCTGATGACATATTAAAAGGTAACATGCCCTATACTGCTTGCTCTTGTTTCCGGTGTCATCTAACAGCTAAACATTTCAGTGACCCATATGTAGGTCATTACCTACTCCTGCATTATGTGGGTTATTACCTTCTCCTAGAGTTCCTCTTTCCCATGTAAAGTAAGACAGTGTTATATTAACAAGTATTATAATAGTGCTATGGAGTCAAACATGTTCACATGCAGAGCAAGTTCATGATTGTTTCAAGATACCTCAAGTTGGTATCCTAAATTACAACACAGGTTCATTAGTGATATTTTCATAGCAATAAACATATTCTGACTAAATACCTGAGATATGAGTTAAAAGTTGTGTTGCCCATGTAAACAGGACTCATGTAATTTCCTAAGGTAAATAACTATTAAAGTGTAATTAAAATTGAAACTTCATGAGAGCACAGACGAGATATTACCAATATAACAAATTTTACTTCAAAGATGTGTCTCGGGTATGCTGTATACAATAAAGTTACTAGTATTTGGATGATGAATTTACATACTATACATCCTCACATATAGGTAACACAACATGGATAGAATGTGACGTTTGAATTGGAGCATGATCTGGAAAGTTAGCTAGGGTGGGAAAAAGTGTGGTTAAATATCCAATCTTACCCTATGTATTGGTGTTTGTTTCAGATATGGGGCAGCAATTGAAAATGAACTGCACACACTGGGCACAAGTATTTGAGTAAGTCGTACTTTGTTTAAAGTGATGTATTTATATGACCCATTTCATTTAGGAAATGTGTATGTTATACATGCTATCATGCTGCATTTAGTTCAAAATTACTTATATTTAATGTTTATTTACAAACAGAGAGAATTTCCAGTGACATTATTTACACATTATTTGTACACGTCATAAATTTTATCATTCATTGATGGGTGGTAAATTTTTTATTTTCATCAAATGTTAAAATCATTATAAGTTTAGAGGTATGCATGTACGCATGCACATATGCATGCACACACACGCAAACATAGATACATGTATACATATGTAATAGATACTTACATTCTAGAAGTACATACATACATACATACATACATACATACATACATACATACATACATACATACATACATACATACATACATACATACATACACACAGCTTTTCTGTAACATATATTATATATGGACGTTGTTGTCCGAATTAAAGACTATAATAATAAAAAAATAAAAATACATACATACATACATACAGACAGACAGACAGACAGAGAGACAGACAGACACATACATACATACATACATACATACATACATACATACATACATACATACATACACACACACATACATACATACATACATACACACATACATACATACATACATACATACATACATACATACATACATACATACACACACACACACACACATACATACATACATACATACATACATACATACATACATACATACATACATACATACATACATACATACATACATACATACACACATACATACATACATACATACATACATTTGTTAACACTGCTCTTGGTACCGGTAATAACTGCAGAAATATATGTTTCAATTTCAGTTGAGTGTGCTGAATAAAAAGTTATGAGAAACTCATACTATCATCAGTACATCACTATTGAATAGAAATCTATTAATCATGACTCTTTTGTCAACAGTGAAAGTCAGCAGTTTGAAACATTGTGTCCTAAGAGGTTAGATAAGATGCTGATTGAGGCCAAGGCCTTGGAACAAGATCTGATGAAACAGAAGGAGCAGTTACGTGCACGGTTACAAGCTATTTCAAAAACACTTCAGACTGTAAGCTGAACAAGGTATTCCAGGTTCTCAGTGCCACATGTTTACGTCATCTAAAACAGAAGACGATTTAGTACATATTCTGTGTCAGATTTATATGACTTAATAATTTGTATGAAATGTACAGAGTTGTTAAATATATTTTAAGTGTTACAAATTTAATAGATTTTATTCTGAATGTTTTGTTTTCCTTGTGATGTATTATGGTAGAGAATTTTCCTGCCACCAATATTTCTATTTATTCATAATTATAAGTGATAATACAAGACATACATTGACGTACTAAAACTTCATGAAAATAGTATAAATGTCGAACACAACTCATTTTTCGGATGTTCATCGTGGGTTTTCACTACCACAAATAGAATGGTCATAGTGCCCCCTAGAGGTGAAATGTAACTACTAATATTCCACACGGACATCTGCTCTTTACATAAAATTAGTGTAAGGAAGAAGGGCCAGGTTTCCTGCAACTTTCAAGTAGAGTTGAAGAGTAATCATTTGTCCGACATGACTGTTCAATAAAAACACTGAATCAGTGACAAAGACATAAGTCCTGTGAAAACTCAAATGATTTGTTTCAAGGCAAACCACATGACTGAAATAAGGACCTCTATATTATTAATGTCTGGTATGAAACAAAAATTCAAAAGATGTGAAGATGTGATGAAATAGAATGTTGTTTATTGAATTGTGAAATATTCTTATTGTGTAAAATATTGAAATAAGTGTGTATGTATTGTTCTTCTTTCAATTTGTTCATGAAATAAACACACTTTATCAAATGTATTGACTGATATGTTTTGTATTGTTTATTTGTTGACTTGTGAAAACAATTACATTTTAATTTGTGTGATGAGTTGAAGTTGAATTGTGTTTGTTGCTGTTAGCTTAGACAAATGCAAGAAAGAAAGGGAACTAACAAATATGTATTTTCCTGCTTTCAAAAAGCGGCTGCTTTAAGAAAATCTATAGTGATACATGTAAGATATGACTGATATAAATTACTTGCTTAGAAGGCGAGGTGAAGTGCGCCGCCAATAATATGTCTTAGTAAACTTTCGTTTTTCATTTGTGTGGCAGTCGGTTAACGGAGCCTAGATCATCGCGTAAATGCAAAGTCAATCGATATCAATGACGCATTTACTGAGAGCTCTACTTGGACTTTGAGAAGGTTAAATAAGGGGGTCGATGTAATATAGTGGTGAATTAAACACTAGTGAGCGCTTTGCTGTGTGATACGGTCCACGAATTGTCCAAATCAACACACAGTTTAAGTCTTTTCATTGTCGATTTACGGTACATGCACATTTCAGCATTCCATCAACTGCTCAGACAATGAGCCATTTAAACTAAACATACGTGAAAAAGTACATTGAAAATGTTGTATGCATGTGAATAATATTTACCACGTTATTAACGACGTAAATGTACACTACAAATAGTTAAAAGTGAAATTATCTACCATCTGGTGGGGAATTTGACAAAATGATTTATGCTTTTGTCTCGGATACTATTTTTTAATGTTTGACATTCAGAAAATTGTAATGTATTTGTGTAACGTTTCCCATCATGGTGTTTACATTACACAATTTCACCCACACAGACTTGACACAAAGGCACACAGCAATTTCATCGCAATTGTGCCATACATAACCTACCCATTACCCGTATAATTTATTTGTATAGCCTCGTAAACGTATAACCGACTTTAGCTCACAGACTTTCTCACCCAGCGACAACGTATATCGCCGCAATAGTTAAATTCCGAGAAAAGGAATT
This sequence comes from Glandiceps talaboti, assembly GCF_964340395.1. NCBI lineage: Eukaryota > Metazoa > Hemichordata > Enteropneusta > Spengelidae > Glandiceps > Glandiceps talaboti. The sequence goes on from NC_135552.1 coordinate 23,334,482, forward strand.
TGCACAGCATTCATTCTATCTGATTTGTAGCTAGCATAGTCTGAAAACAGTCATTCCAGATACATATCAAAACATTGACCAGCGAAGAACGGACTCATTAGATTGTTTCCATTTCGACATATCGACTAAGTATAAACGTAGTATCAAGCTCAGCTACGTCTAGCGTCTAACAAACACCTAATAGTTATTTAATTATCTCTGTCCGCCGCATCGTCCGCGATGATTATACGAGAGCGTCCTAAGTCTGCAGAAAGCAAAAGCACGTTTTTTTTTGTAATTTAACCAGGGTAAATATGATGACTACATAATACTTATCTGAAACTAATGGCTTTGAATTCCATTTATCGGTTGCACAAATGGGACATTACAAACAGAGGGAGATGGGAAATGGACTCATTTTCTTTTTCTAAGATCTGCGATAGTTTATCCTTACGCCGACGGCAATTTTCCAATTGAGTAAACTGGTATAAATAGGTATGCCAGTCTCAATAGCAATTCACTGTTAATTTGGACCCAAGTGCCAGTTAAATAATTCAGCCTATATAACTAGTCGTGACGCTTACAATATCGAATCGTTCGTCAAACTGTGTTGAACGGAACTGGTTTTGTTTGTTAGCTTTTTTTCTTTTTAACACCGAATATGTAGGATTCACCCCTCAATGCAGTTCATTTCCCGATTTGTTCTTGTTTCTTTTTTGGCCCTAAATATTCTCGCGAACCAAAGCACATTTTTTTCGCTGACGAAAAAAAAAATAATGACGTAAAGAGGCCAGCAGTTTTACGACGATTCCAATATTACAACCCGTAGAATTCATGAAAGTTATGATCATTTTCAATTATCATAAAGACTTGCCAAAAGCAGAAGAAATATCCATTTGGTATTATTAAAAATCAAATCTTGTTGTTGAACAACAACAACAACAACAACAACAACAACAACAACAACAACAGCAGCAGCAACAACAACAACAACAACTAACTGAAGATAGAAACGGCAATGAAATTTAATTTTTTTTAAGAGATCACCATTTGACAGGATAAACAGAAAATAGCATAGGGGAAACAATTAGACTAAAGCTTGCACTCTTAAGGATTGTCATGTTAACGATTCATAATATAACAAGGGGGAATGTTCAAAACAGGAAAAGAACACAACATGACCATCTTTCAAATTATTGTGAGAAAGGTACCTTGCACTTTTTTTTGTTCCAGTCTGAGACTGTATTCTTCCGTGAAATTGAGAATGATGCAGGACAAAGCAACTGTCGTTAGTTTACTTGAACACAATTCATTGCTCATACACCGACAAAGTCCTTGATTTCCTGGGTGATGTTATACTGCGACTCCGGTCTTTGTTCAGAATTTCAATAGATAAGCGGAGTGTTGCCAATGATTGTCACTGAAAGAACAGTTCAATCAATCTATATGAGTAAGAACTTTCGAAATCACGAAACATATGGGCACAGTTCCCCCTCGTTCTTCTTTTGAATTATTCACGTGTCTTACTGACCGTAACAAGCGTCGGAAATAACCACTGTATAAACTGTTAATGTGTCATGCAAGGCTCCTATAAATTTAGAAAATGGGCAATGACATCGCACTAGGACTTCGAAAGTCGCGGCCTTGTTCTCGTGAGAAAAAAAGGGTTTTACACCGTCCTACAGCTACAGCTACAGCTACAGATACAGCTACAGCTACAGCTACAGATACAGATACAGCTACAGCTACAGATATAGATATAGATATAGATACAGATACAGATACATGCATAGACACAGACACATACCGACCAGATACAGACACAGATACAGGCACATACACATACACATACAGGTACACGTACACATACACATATACATACATAGACACACACACACATACATACATACATACACACATACATACATACACATACACACACACGTACACGTGCACATACACATACATATACACATACATACATACATACATACATACATACATACATACATACATACACATACACATACATACATACATACATACATACATACATACATACACATACATACATACATACATACATACATACATACATACATACATACATACATACATACATACATACATACATAGACACACACACATACACACATACACATACACACACACGTACACGTACACATACACATACACATACACATACACATACGCATACACATACACATACACATACACATACACAAACACATACACATACACATACATATACATATACACATGCACATACAGAAACAATCTAAGGGAAAAATACTTACCGAAGTGGTCGTATAGACAACCTGCTATAGAAAGATTTTATGCCCTCATGTCATGTAATAAGAATTCTGTAATAATCAACTTAGCAATTATTGTGTACAAATCTTTCAAGTTATTAAAGAAAGGAATGTATTTTATACATTAATTACATTTAATACTGTTTCATTCATGTATGTATAATTAATTTTATTTTCTCTCTATATGCTGTAAATTAAAATATTTTGCTCGTTTTTTGTAAATGTGCGATTTGGCCCGGTGGCCTTTAAGAACAATAAATATTTGACACATACCGACACAGATACAGACACAGACACAGACACAGATACAGACACAGACAGATACAGACACAGATACAGACAAAGACACAGATACAGACAAAGACACAGGTACAGACAGATAAAGACACATGAAACAAAGTGTATGTGTATTTAGTAATCTATCTCACATACTACTTGCAATATAAGCAATAAACACCTACATGACAAACTATTGCGGTCTCATTTAATTTCAAAAATGATACACACGAGTGTCATAAACACGAAAAATAAGTGTAACAAGTACACTACTATACATGGTGTATTAGCAATACTAATCTACAGAGTGCGGGGTTTTCGTTTTAGTTCATGTTCTCTTTATAGATATTCATATCTTATTTTGATCGTCATGACTGTAGTTGGGGTTCTTTTCTTCATATTTGTAACTTGATATCATAAATATGCCACTTTGTCATATTTTTGTAATGCTGGCCGGGGACAGGTTTCTTCATTATATCGCGAGCTTAAAAAGTAATGTTTTCTCTTATGTATCTGTCCCTCTCTGTACACTATGCTTAGTGTTTTCTCTCTCTTTTCTTACTCTCTCTGCGTTTTCTCCCCTTCTTATCCTCCCTTCCCACTCTTCTCCATCCCATACAATCCCACTCTGTCTGTCTGTCTGTCTGTCTGTCTGTCTGTCTGTCTGTCTGTCTGTCTGTCTGTCTGTTCTATATATCTCCCATCTCTCCATTACCACATCTCTTTCAATAAGAAACACTGATATATATATTTTCGGTATTACATTTATTTCCTGAACAAAGCTGCCACAGCAAGTGTATCAAAGTGGTCCACAGGGAAAGAATACAAACATACTATATACATTAAGACAGTTCTTCTAGCACGGTTGCGAAGATAACATCTCATCTTAAAAACTATACATAAGAAACAAAGCTTTGGCTATGTTGTAATAAAACAAACTACAATATCCTTCACACTATTTTTTTTATGAACGATTCCAGCTTTATTAAAACAGCCTACTCCGACCTATCAAATCAAGACATTCTACGATAAAAGGTTATATAATGTGAATTTCTCTCCTCGTTACTCAATATAATAACAGTATATATACATACAAACACACATAACGAGAAGGATTTTTATGGGATCGTCCTTGAACAAATTTTGCAAAGGTAAAGTTACATCAGTGCATGTTTGTTGAGATGTTATTATCTAACTCATTATTGCCAATGGTGGCGTTTGTATTTGTCCAGGCTTTAGCAGTCCTAGTCAGAGCACAACTTGTATGGTATAACTTCCCCTAGTCAAATTAGCTATAACAATTCGATACTATTCTTGATAACTTTGCTTGTTACAAGCAATGAGAACATTCCATACAACAGACCCCTGTATTAATGGAATAAGGGTAACATGTACAATGTCTTTTATTTTCAATAAACGTGTAGCACATAGGCCTACGTTAACTAAATAACAACTGTGCCGATTCGTGTCTATTTTCGTCTTTCATTGCTGATGAAAACGTTCTGTAGATATTAGACTTGTTGCAGTGCACAACTGTCGATATCAATCAATCAATTAATCAATCAATCAATCAATCAATCAATCAATCAACCAACCAACCAACCAACCAACCAACCAACCAACCAGTCAGTCAGTCATCCGCCCGCCCGCCCGTCCACCCACCCACCCCCGCTCGCTCACTCACTCACTCACTCACTCACTCACTCACTCACTCACTCACTCACTCACTCACTCACTCACTCACTCACTCACTCACTCACTCAATCTAGCTAGCTAGCTATCAACCAACCAATCAATCAATATATCAATTATCATATCAATCAATCAATCAATCAATCAAAAATAATTTCTATCACGCCATCCTCCAATACCATAGATTAGATTTGTTCAATGGCACCGAAAGGTTCGTTTCACACCGAATGCTTGTTTTAACAGAAATGTTTTTAGTTTGTTATTGAAAATGTTCAGATTTTATGCTTGCCTTAAAGAATTCCAAGAAGGTAAAGAAACACATAGGGATTGTTCACGAATTTTATAGAAAGCAGATTCGTGTTAGCTGAACAAAGAGATTGAACACCTTAGGTGTATTACGTTTGGAGTAGATTATAGATGTAGGTGACAGCTTTGTACGTACCGTGTCTTCTGAAGAGGATCAATATAAACATCCACACAAGTCGTTCAAAATATGGACAGGACTTAATCTTTGGACTAGTATCGGTGTATAACTTAAACGTTTAGTGTACGTACTGAGATTGGATTGTTGCAAGCAATGAAAGAAAATTGAAAACATAAAATTTTAATTTTTTTAACATACAAATTGTTTAGAAATGTACATTAACGCTTGTACTTCTCTAAGCGTGCTGTTGAAAAAAAACCCGGAGGAGCAACTGAAAATGGGACTGATGAATATATTATATAATTATGGCTTCGGAATGATAAAGATATTCGCCTGCCCTTAAACTGCATAACTCTGCAAATTAGTAAATTAACTATTCATTTTTCATTCCAATAAGCCACGAAAGGTTCACACATTCAATGTTGACGGTTGTCTCGATTGGAAAAAAATGTAGGTTTGCCATGTTTTGCTTCTCCAAAACGTCTTTAAACCAATATGGACCGTGGTAGTAACTTTTCGTCGTTTTTTATAACTGTTGGCATATCTTCATCTATATTATTAATATCGGTGTCTTCATTATCATTAGTGTCTGGATTTGTACTGGAGGGGTCACACGGTGTTGTGTCTGTCTGTGGGGTACTGATTCGTCGCTTCACACTGGTGTTACCTTGCGAATTACAGTACTTGCCGTCGGTCATCGCCATCGTGATAGTTCCTGGCCGGTCGCGGAATCGTAGACTCCCCGACGCTGGGGCACAACAACAGTAGAACACTTCTTTAAAACGACGTCTAAAGTTATCACTCATGAAGGCATAGATTATTGGGTTGAGGCAGGAGTTAGCATAGGACAAACAATTTGAGAATAATTGGAACCCGAACATAATCAGGTTTTCGTGAGGAAATTTTACATCTACTCTCTGCCAAATATTAATGATGTGTATTGGCAACCAACAACCGGCGAAGACGAGAACCACCACGCATACCATTCGTGTTTTACGGATCTTCTGACGTTGTCTGGCTTGTTGAGCCTTAGACTGCGTCCTGTAGAAAAGCGAGGATGAATTCCATACCAAACGAAGTATCATTCCCATACAGACTGATATGGTTAATAGTGGAGCGAGGTAGGCAGCGATAAACATGTAGACGTACCAGCCGATAGCCCATGCGTTATTCGGCCATGTTTCGATACAAAATGGCCGATAACCATACCAATCCATTTCAACCACTTCCCTGTACAGTGCAGCCGGTACGCAACAAGCTAGGGACACTGTGAGAAGAATGAAAGAATAAATCAGTGAGATGAAAAGGTAGCAATTTGACGGAAACGATTACAATATCATAAACAATATCACCATGTATCATATCCTCATATATCATATCATATCATATCATATCATATCATATCATATCATATCATATCATATCATATCATATCATATCATATCATATCATATCATATCATATCATATCATATCATACCGTATCGTATCATATCATATCATATCATATCATATCATATCATATCATATCATACCATATCATATCATATCATATCATATGTCATGTCATGTATTATATATCATATATCATATCATATCATACCATATCATATATCATGTCATATCATGACAATATGTACATATATAATGTCGCTTGTATCATCAATCATAATCTTATACATTATAAATATATGACATTTTATTATACCTGATAAACTTATCATATCATATCACATCTAAAAATATAAAACAATAATTTAGATTTATAGCTGTGTTAGAACAAGTGTAATAAAACGAAAGATGTTTAAATTGTACAATCGCAACCTTTTAACAACTCACAAGATAAGATCAAACGAGTTAGAAGGAATGGCAACAATATCATTGGGTAAAAGTGTACGCGTGAGTACCGAAACTATCGTACTTTTCAGGTCTTGAAGTAAGGATGCCTTCAGTAATTGCATGGGCGAGGGGCAGAGGATTTGTAAATTGTGATCGTCCCCGGCCCCCGATTAGGCTTTCCAAAAGTGCACCTCCCTCAATTTCCTTTGGGTGGTGGGTTGGGGTTGGAATGCATTTATAATCAGTCACCATATCCGACAAGATGGAATGCATGTCTTCAGAATGAGTACCTACAGCATTGTGAACATTCTGAACATTTGTAATCACAGGTCACACATAATATAAAAACCGGACAACATATCTATTACCACTATTAGTCGAATAGCAATGTAAGTTTATATGAAAACAAATGTTATTTCATTACATCACATGCGATGAAACGTCGATGTTGAGTCATACATTGCATAAATCAATACAGACTTGTAACAAGTAAATTACAGGTAACAACACTATCGTACACAACAACTGTATAATATAACACTTTGGCTAATCCTCCAACAACGTGGAAAGGCTTCGGCATCGATTTATCGACAACATTGCTCCCATGCGAAAGAATTCCCGAGGCTTTTCTATTACGAGCACTAACACTTTTGTCTGATATTCAATCACACGTTTTACCAGGAGTCGTGAGTAACCTGTGGAGATAAGTGTCTATGTAGAGCGCAGCTTTAACACAGATAAAGGCTTGGGAATTTGCCGACTAATTACGGAGAGGTGGATAACCACGGTCATCTTTGACCAATTTCAGACTGAAGGAGTACATATACACGATTGAAAAAAAAAAGTGTAGTTTTTATTTTTTTGTTCTGTTCAGCCTATCAAACAGAAGTTACGAAATGTCAGGACCTTGACTAGAAATGATGAGGTGTAATATTAAAGTGATAAAGTTAAATAAGACACATTTAATGGCCATATAAAGAGGATCTAGGTACGTTGACTGTTGATATCCCCAATTTTATTTCTAATTATGAATGATTCCATTCACGCTTAGCTGCACACATTGAATTTGGGACATCAGAACTGTACGCTGTAGTCTGAAATTTCATCAACGTTAACTTCATAGTGTTTACTACAGGTCATTACGTTTTGTCGAATTCAAATCTGCATTCCCCATGACAGCACATTTACTAAAACGTTGTTTTTTACAACTCGATCGAAATGTACAATATAAACTGTGACCTCTGTAAATGTGAGTTGATTCAGTGTTTATTTCACGGTAGATTTCCTGTTTGGTTTCAAGAAGGTTATAATTATGGTTTTACATATGTATATGTATGTATGTATGTATGTATGTATGTATGTATGTATGTATGTATGTATGTATGTGTGTGTGTGTGTGTGTGTGTGTGTGTGTGTGTGTGTGTGTGTGTGTGTATGTATGTATGTATGTATGTATGTATGTATGTATGTATGTATGTATGTATGTATGTATGTATGTATGTATGTATGTATGTACACTACTTGACAATACAGGATATCTTTCCAGGTTTTTTATTTATTCATAGTACTCAATTCATGTTTAAGTTCCAATTTATCTATATCAACCTTAACTACCGACTGTATTTGTGTCTATCATTGTGACAATTGCTGCCATTAGTGGTGAAAGCAGACTTTTTATTGGCCTATTAAAAAGTTAAACTTGTCATCCGAGGACCAAATTCTTCAATTTTTAAACCTGCGTGCATGGTGACATCTGGTCGCCTTAAAGGCGTCACTATTCATCTTGACGAATACACACAGCCAAGCCACACTTTGCGACAAAAATCTACGCAAGCAAATATATCTGCTGATAACGGTTAACACATTTCGTCGTCTATCTTTGGTGTTTTCAAAGTAAAACTTGACATTAGAGTCACTTAAATCTGTAAAACAGAATATTTATAAAATAACGACTTCTGACATTGATTATTAAAAGGGGTGGTAAAATTGAATACTTTATATTCATACGCACCACTTTGCACGATGAACATTTTGTTTATTTTATTGAAGAGTGAAGTACCGTACTAGACAGTTAACATCCAGGAGTCGTGAGTAACCTGTGGAGATAAGTGTCTATGTAGAGCGCAGCTTTAACACAGATAAAGACTTGGGAATTTGCCGACTAATTACTGAGAGGTGGATAACCACGGTCATCTTTGACCAAAATCAGACTGGAGGAGTACATATACACGATTGGAAAAAAAATGTAGTTTTTATTTTTTGTTCTGTTCAGCCTATAAAACAGAAGTTACGAAAAGTTAGGACCTTGACTAGAAATGATGAGGTGTAATACGCACCACTTTGCACGATGAACATTTTGTTTATTTTATTGAAGAGTGAAGTACCGTACTAGACAGTTAACATCCAATTTCATAGCATTTAGTGAATAAAGTATCTGATTTGGAAACTTCTGCACCTCAGGAGCATAACATGTAATCTGACCTGTAAAACAGTGCAGAAGGACGCACTAAGCATTTTTATCCTTTCATATTCAGATTTCACCAATCAACAGCTGAATGCATACACTCTTTAGTTTCTAACCTTTTCTTATATCCCTAAAATGTTTATAGAACATATTCGATACAGAAATTAATGAAGCCACTTATCAGCGCAGACCACGAGATTAAAGTAAATGATTTTACCACGCATGCGCTTTGCAGCAGCTGTAAGCAATGTATAGGCCCATTAGAGTTGGAATTTCTTCGCGCTATATACACTGTATCTGTAAAGACCTTCTGTCACGTACATTGTATAGTAGAGAGTCACACTTTTACATCAAATCCGAATCTTGCCAGCGGAAAAGAACACAATCGTCAAGAGGACCCGGTAATGTAATGGTGTTATCCGTCACCTGAATCAGTGATTTTAGTGGAGTAGCTGACATGAAGCTACAGAAAGCTATAATGTGACAAACAACACCAGCACTTAGCCTGACACACGTCAGATAAACAGACTTCACCTTTATCAATCACAACGAACATAGGAAATTCATTACAGAGGATATCGGTAATTAATTAAAGTCATGGATCAATTTTATTATTCATGACTTCGTGGGGGGGGGGGATTTGAATCATTGAAGTTGCTTGTATTACTGTCTGGGAAGGACTGGAGGGGTTTTTGAATCATTGGAGTTGCTTGTACTACCATCGGGGAGTGACGGGGGTATTTGAATCATTGAAGTTGCTTGTACTACCGTCTGGGAAGGACTAGGGTGGGGGGGATATTTGAATCACTGAAGTTGCCTGTATCACCGTCTGGGAGTGACGGGGGTATTTGAATCATTGAAGTTGCTTGTACTACCGTCTGGGAAGGACTAGGGTGGGGGGATATTTGAATCATTGAAGTTGCTTGTACTACCATCTGGGAGTGACGGGGGGTATTTGAATCATTGAAGTTGCTTGTACTACCATCTGGGAGTAACGGGGGGGGGGGTATTTGAATCACTGAAGTTGCTTGTACTACCATCTGGGAAGGACAAGGTAATAAGACGAGTGAGCCCATTCAATCATGTAAACGTCTCAATAGTACTGCACCATCAGCTCAGTACGCTGTAGCTCTGAACAACTGATGGACATCTGATACGTACTGATTGATGACAAACATCGTCAAATATTTTACGTGCCATCATAGATTAAGATATTGGACTATTTGAATTGTGACCTTGTCTTATTCCTCTTTAAAAGAACAAGGTCGTGATAAAAACAGTGACGTTGACCTCAGGTGCAAAGTAAGGATAAAGGTCTGTCAACTGCACGTTTCACAAACTAAGTTAAAATCAATGACACCAACCTCATTGTCTGTTTATACCGCCAATCTGTCACCATTAGGCAACATGGACGATTTCACGAAGTAAACAACATTTTGGACCTATCAAACTGTTACCTGTGAACTTAAAATAGGATTTTCAAGGCCACTATATTGAAGATTTAAATTTACATAAAGTAAGGTATATATTATAACATTGATGTTTTATAAGGTTGTCCAGTCAATGAGAACTGCCAAGCCGACAGTCGACATAGTGGATATATATATATATATATATATATATATATATATATATATATATATATATATATATATATATATATATATATATATATATATATATATATATATATATATATATATATATATGTAGTTTTTTACCAAAACTATTACGCTCTGCCACTGCGGTATAGAGCACTGTCTTAGCAGATTGATACTCACCGAGTTATATATATATATATATATATATATATATATATATATATATATATATATATATATATATATATATATATATATATGTTGTCTGATGATCGCTCGAGGCGTGAAACTCTGAGTAACGACTTATTACATCCTTATTCTTTTGAATTAAGTCTATATAATGCTCTGCTACTAATATTTGCATCTAGCACTGTTCTCTCCAGCGAGACACTCATATTCATATTCATATGTATGTATGTATGTATGTATGTATGTATGTATGTATGTATGTATGTATGTATGTATGTATGTATGTATGTATGTATGTATGTATGTATCTATATATATATATATATATATATATATATATATATATATATATATATATATATATATATATATATATATATAATCCACTCAGTGGGAACTGCCAAGGCGACAGCGTTGTTCAAACCGCTAAAGTAAGGAGAAATATCAAGGAAGATACTAAAAGTCCAGAAGAGTAAGTTACAACACGTTACACCAACATGTGCTCATTTAAACATAATTTTGCAAACAGCATACCGTTCCGAAAACAACATTTGTGCAAACTTTGGTAAATGGGCAGCTGTACAGTATTAATTGGTCTAATGTCACCCATACGTATGCCGACAAGACAAAAAGGTGTAACATCTGTCTGGCGGGAAAACACTATGTATGATTGATGCAGATAATTCAAGGCTGCTGAAGAAATCGAAATATTTGATGTAATGACCCCGATCAATCTATACACTCGGCTACAAGGAGAGATAGGAGTGAATTCCAATACTAGTATAAGGACATTAGGAACGTTACAATGTTTGCTGGAATGTATAAAGTGTCTGACGATAGCAGTGTGAAACATTACGTTAACGAAATCATTATCTCATCTTATTTCTTTTAAGTTCTACATTGTATATGGATGAGGCCCACCCAGGTAGCTAAGGCCAAAATAAAAGAATTGTTTCTGGTCAGGACATTTTGTCTAAAGTGACGACGCGATGTTTTTTATTCTCAATCAATCAATCAATCAATCAATCAATCAATCAATCAATCAATCAATCAATCAATCAATCAATCAATCAATCAATCAATCAATCAATCAATCAATCAATCAATCAACCAACCAACCAACCAACCAACCAACCATCCAACCAACCAACCAACCAACCAACCAACCAATTAATCAACAACCAACCAACCAACCAACCAACCATCCAGTCAGTCAGTCAGTCAGTCAGTCAGTCAGTCAGTCAGTCAGTCAGTCAGTCACCCAGCCAGCTAGCCAGCCAGCTAGCCAGCAAGTCTGTCAGTCAGTCAGTCAGTCAGTCAGTCAGTCAGTCAGTCAGTCAGTCAAACAATCAATCAATCAATCAATCAATCAATCAATCAATCAATCAATCAATCAATCAATCAATCAATCAATCAATCAATCAATTAACCTACCCATAACGAACTACCTAGCCCTCCCGCCTCCACACACGCCTACGTATCACCAGTCGTTTTAATGCTTTAATAATGCAGATGTAATTAGTAGGACAAAAAACATCTGACGATTGAACTAGATGAAGGCGTGGCAGTTGATAAAGATACACCGGTGTCGTGATCACTAAAGAGATAGCTTGTTTGATCAGTTAGGCTATTCTCATCAAAATGCATTCATTAACAGGAAAGATGGATATTATGCTTCCAGGAAAGCTTAACTTTGTGTCTGGCCACGATAATGTTTGGTCTTATTTCCTTTTCAATGAATTTCTCTCATCTGGGGCAGAGCTATGCTAACGGCAACAATCAAAATGCCCACGTTAGTAATAGCTTTGTGATGAAAAGTTCGTATCTGTTATTATCTTTTAACAACCTTTGACTAGACAAGTACACGCTGCATTGCATGATCAATCCTCGACTGAGGTTCACGGAAATGAAGTATGTAAGCAAATGCTTTGAAAGGGGCGGATAATCCAACAATCATCCGCGTCTTATCTGAGGTAATGATTTTCTTGAGATCACCATCTTTTCTATGTACTCTTATGCATGGTATATATCTGACCACACCACGACTCAATTTTATTGAACTAATTGGTCATTATGCACATATTTTGTTTAGAGAGTTATTGGTGTTCATACAGGATGAAACTTAAGAGAAAATCACTGACGGGCATAATGACCGATAGCTCATAAAAACTGACTGTCCTTCCGATAAACTGTTGGTCATATATATTGTATAGTTGTATTACGTACATGTATGTGTACATTATTTCAAATAGTATTGATCCAAATTGAATACAAACAGATAAACCTTGTTAGGCCACAAGAGAAAATAAGATGGAATTGCACAACACTTTTTCTAGCGCTTTATCTGATAATGTGCCAACATTTCCTAAATGGGATTTACTAATCATACAGACGTCCCAATTACTTTTGATATCTTTTTGATGAAGTTTGTTTCATATTTGTTTCTTAAAAATTCTCGTTTCAGTCACATTAAAATATCTACTTGAAATGTATGAATCAGGTTATCCAAATTATCAAATACTAAAAGTCAATATTAAAAAATAGGACTTATAGATGCGACTGTCATATTACATTAATGTCCATTTGAATATCTGTGTCTCCTAATACCACAATTCCTGCCACTTCTTTCAATGCGTCACCAACTCTTAGAGAAAGATATGTGTCCCCTTGGTTAACGATTACGTCATTATATTCTTGTGTCTTCAGCAGACTTGAATTGTCTTTTTGACAATTCTTTTCGAATCAGGTGCCTTTAGCTGGGATGTTGGTACGGGCAATGTTTCAACTAAATCTCTGGTGATGGTACTACACAGTACATAGGTACAATGCCTACAGAACTGAGGTTTACATAATGTCGTCTCCAGCTTCATTTTCAAATGAAACGAGTTCTCAGAAATTGCAGTTGATGTATAAACAAGCATCGGATTACTTAAGATGTCAACGGACTAGCATTATAAAATGAGACCTTGAGCATTTAATACGTAAGGATATCAATGACGACATCGGCCTCAATGTATACGTACATTATCAATGATTCCCAGCCATTAAAAAGCATCCCTAGTCTGTCTGGCAGAAAAGTACCTCCGTCGTCTCCAGTATGTAAAATCGTGTGTAAATCTCGCGTAACTTGTGAACCATGCAGTCAAGTCGTGCACTATCAAGCCACACAATCAGTATTTTCTCATGTTTTCTTTATATTCAACATCCTATCTTTGTGTTCGTTTTAATGTCAGTCGCAGCTTCTGTTTTTTACGATGCAGAGGAGTCAAAACGTAACTATAAACGACATAGAAATATCACGACTTACCGCCCACAAGTTTTAGCGCTCATGATAGGACTAAAATAGTCGTTGATATACTTATATCTCAATAATGAAATGCAGTAATGCATACAAAACGCCAATTTGGATTTTTGATTTTTGGGCAGGATGGCAGTGAGCAAGATAACAAAATGGGTTGAACAGATCTAGAAATTCCTTTGTGGTTAATTTAAAGCCCGCAAACTTCAATACTTCACCCTTACTTTATTACCTAGAAAAAACCTAGGTCTCACCTCTAGATAAATATATAGACGAACTATATAGATGAAGACAGCAATATCCCAGAAGTGGTAATTTCTCTTGACTCATCAGTTACACTGGATTCAATATACACGTTTTTAATATTTGATTTCCCTTCTGTAGATAGGACAGCAAATGTGCTAATGGAATGATACATGATTCACTACAAGATTGCAAAATAGTTCAGAAGATCTAGAACACCAATGAGTTCAGCATAGTTTATTCGAATGCCATGAATTAGTTTCGACAAGTCTTCATCGAAGAGATAACCCCCAACTTGGTCATTCACATTCGTATGACAAATATGGCTACTTATTCGGTTGCCAATACGAAGGTCGCGAAGTAAAAGAAATGTGCATAATTGGACTACAGTATCTGACAGTTGTGTTAGGTGTGGCAGGTTTGGTGAAACAGGTCAGGGGTATAATGAAAACTTTGAAGCTTTTTGTTCTGCTAATGCTTTAATAAACTGGCAAGAAGCTTTTGCGTTGTTTTCCTCACGTCAATCAGAAATGAAGAAGGCACCGAGTCTTTGACTAGCTGAATACACTATTGCTAAGCCATTTAATTTTTGTTATGGACATATTATTGAATATCAATTACATCACTTGTGATCTCAAAGGGTCGCACTTTTGATTCATAAACTCTTGATTCGTCATCTTCCCATTTTAATCAATGCTTTCAATATGGAATTTACTCGAGTAGTTTCATAGAATTGTGACATTTATCAACACCACACAAATCCCGAGACGGACTCGACAAGATGCCGAATAACTAGATTTTTGGACTCCTTTGCCAATTTAAATTTGCAAAATATACCATATTCTTGCATTTTGTCACATATTAAGAATACCTTATTATCAATTCAACCCGACGGAAAGGTTGAAGTTGATATCCAGTGATTTTAAGGAACAGTCTGTCTGTCTGTCTGTCTGTCTGTCTGTCTGTCTGTCTGTCTGTCTGTCTGTCTGTCTGTCTGTCTGTCTGTCTGTCTGTCTGTCTGTCTGTCTGTCTGTCTGTCTGTCTGTCTGCCCATTCACTTATCCCAAACTGTCTGTGAAATCTTCGATAATGATGATATGCAGCCTAGAGATAGCTCATTGTTGGCCTTTTGACTGCACTAGAAGATAAATGCGATCCTGTCACACTGTACAAACAACAGAAACGTCAACAGAATAAACAGCCTATTTCTATTCACGTCTCGTTGACACTTGTCACACATTTACATTAACTATCGAGATCAAACAGAAGCGACGGGATAAAAGCTTTTTTATATAGGCCTATATGCTAGACGTGATTTTGTGTTGTTTTTTATGTAATCACGGAGCAGCTCAGGAGATGCTATAACAAAATACAGAAAGTAAAACGCATTGTTGGCGCAAACAAATGTCAAGTACCTCCTGAGCTGCTCCACATTTGATTGAGCAAAGAATGGATTTTACTTTCAATATTTTTTTTATCCTCTGAGTTTACTGAGTTTTCCTCGACCTCCTTTTAACATCCGTGTAGCTGTCATGACTATGGCAAGCGGGAAAACATCTGAAAAAGATGTCAGTCACTTAGAGAATATTATTTCTTCCATTTAGTTCACCTTTCGCAGCTTCCATGATATTGGGAAATTTGTTTCCTTTTGGTTAGGTGACAAAAGTGCCACGCTATAAACGAGATAATGTGGTAAATGGTGCACGGCAGCGCTAAGTGTTCTCTGACATATTACAATTGAGTGACGCTGATGCTTGCCCTTCTGTTTCATAACCTACCAGCGACTATTACTTTAAATGTCAGTATGACGCCCGGCCAAATGTATATCTGACACTTAGCAGTCTCGATACCGTGTTATATACATATACGTGGGCAAAATCACTAAAGATTGTCCCACTGTTTAATTTTCAGGATTGAGAACATCATGTTTAGATAATTTGGTTCTAGTGAACAGGACAACGTATTTTTTAAAAGTAAAAAAAGCTCTGAACCCTCCCACATCAACTCACTCCCATGCTTCCTAAAAAAATCGCAAAATGTCACAAAAACAGGTATCTTAGAGTTGTAAGCCTTCAGGTCCCTACTGCACAAAACATACAAATGTACAGAGACAAAATATCGAATACAGGAGGCCAGCAGAAATGTCAAATTGTCATATTGTTTCACTTTTTTGTTTCATTTATAGTGTGTAAGGATGTGGTTTTGAATTATTGTTTCTTTCCGTCTGGTAACACCTAATGTTACTTGTTGATTTTCGTATCTTCTCCAGCCATAAACATATAAAGAGGTAATTAAGTCAGATTGCAGTCTTCATGTAGTCCAGTGCAGTTCTCTATCACCTTATGGGAGTTCTGTTAGTCTTAAAAGATGTTATAGAGACTGTTTTATGCGTAGTCGATGGGGACTTCTACAAGTATTTGAAACATTACATGGTTTCGAATTAGCATGGAGCAGTCTAAATTTTATTTCTTCCTGCGTATGAAGGTAGTCTGATAATCCTTCAAAGATATCTCTTTTTCTCACAAAGGGACTCGTGGGGACAATTTTAAGACGGAAAATCCCAGGTCAGGAGGCGTTGTAATAGTATTGTCGTTTCTATATTCCGCATGGGTGCTTTATGATACCCGTCTCACCTATTTCCATCCCCAATTGCACCTTTTAGGCGTTCAATCTTATTACTCACGTACAAAGTCGATGTAACCCTACCAATGTTTCTTGATTTCCTGTGATTACCACAGGTATTAACAATGAGGTCGTCACTTCCTTTTTTACGACGGAAAGTAAAAAGCTCACAAGGGTTTATCTTAATATCATTAAGGTTTTCTCTTTTGAAAAAAGAGCAACAGAATTATATACGTGACCTCATGCTTTTTACAAGTCGCCTCCCCTTTATCCCGTTGACCCATTAAAATCATAAACACAATAATCAATAACTCGGAGCTCTAGCTTAAAAAAGGAATTGAACGTTGATTGATTGTAATAAAAATAAACCTACGGACGAGTTCCAGTCATACCCTTGCAAAACGAGAGACACTGTAAATACACGGCATGGCACTATTGCTATCCATCGTACTGAGTTCTAGTCCCGGGTTCCAGTCCATTTACTCTTATTGCAGGACTATATCATTACTGTGATTTATAACGATATTTTTATAGAACATATCTATGATGAAAATCTTAGTTAGAATATCCACTTTATGAGTTACCATTGACCTTGGGTCAAGCAATTTACAGTTACTCTAGAATAGATCCTTAAGATATTCCTTTACTGTTTTCAGTATTGATAACGTCTTCAATTCTAATACTTTGACCGTGAGAGCAGAGGTTAACTTTTTTGTGATATTAAATGTATTTATCTTGATTACCAGGGGTATACTATTTACATGTATGGATAAGATTCATGGAGTCGAGTTCATGATAAATCATGTTTATAAACTGCTATGTTTTCTTTGTCTCTCTATTTACATTATGTGACCTACTATCCTGTGTTTTCTCGATTGTGTAATGTTGTTTATTATATCAATACTTGGATCTCGGGATATTTCAATCATGTTGGCTAGTCTTGGTCTCTATAATTTTCTCGTCCCAGATTGTCCAATTAAGTCCCAAAATGGTCATTTTCAAGAAGTGCATTAATTCTGTTATTTTAAATGGGGTTACCTTACATGGAAATCTCATCCATGTGTACTTATTGTTGCACAAAGTTAAGAAGGCAGTGGTAATGATATGATTATCAGCTTCAGATTTTCGTTTCTCAATTGAAACAAACACTGACATAACATTTGCACTTTAGTCCTGTCACTGGTATGTGTTCAGGATTTAAAAGTTGCAGGCGGGACTTATGATTCCCTGAAACGCACAGTGAAATACGGAAAGAGCAGCGCCCAGACCACCAATAGAGCAAGAGCCTCTCTTTCAAGAGCGTTTTGCACAATCCGGATGTGACGTACAAGCTGAAAGCAGCGAAAACAGTATCGTCACAGATAAAAGCGATAAGATAACCATGCCCACTCACCGAGCCATACTCCCGCGCTCACCATCATTGCTACTGTCGGTGTTCTTGTCTTCAGAGACTTCAGTGGGTGAGCGATGGCATAGTAACGATCCACCATCATTGCAGTCAGAGTAATACACGTTGCCTGCACCGTTACCTGTAAAAAGACAGGACAAGATACATCCATAATTTAGAAAAAGGTTGGCACAGACACACTATGATCAAACATCGATATCGTTCGGTATGTTATTGCCATAGACGATACTATAAAAACATCCATTAAGTAGGGAGGCCATAAAGAATGATATTTACGACTGCCAACTTACAATTTATTCATTACCTGTGCGTTTTTTTCAAACTGGTCATGATTTGTAAAGCCAAGTACTTCAAATGGACAGTAAACAATTTTGTTTCGAGGAAATATAAGAAAAAAACCGCCTACTCTCCCTGCCATATGAACTCAAGTATCCGGAAATTTGTCGACTAGTAAAGTACCTCTGGGAGGTCATACACCAATGAATAGGGTAATTGAATTGCATTATTTTCCTTGAATCTCTGCTAGGTAAAGTCGTTTTCCATAAATTGTCGTCTTACTTGAGATCATACGATAAGCCACTTGAATGCTTACTAATCACTGTATATCATTTTCAGAACTTTCCTAATAGAGACGTGTAACTTTGCATTGCTGTAGAAGCAGCTCGCTTGCAGAACCAGCACCAGCACCAGCACCAGCAGCAGCAACAGCAGCAGCAGCAGCAGCAGTAGCAGTAGTAGTAGTAGTAGTAGTAGTAGTAGTAGTAGTAGTAGTAGTAGTAGTAGTAGTAGTAGTAGTAGTAGCAGCAGCAGCAGCAGTAGTAGTAGTAGTAGTAGTAGTAGTAGTAGTAGTAGTAGTAGTAGTAGTAGTAGTAGTAGTAGTAGTAGTAGTGGTGGTAATGGTGGTGGTGGTGGTGGTGATAGTAGCAGCAGTAGTATTAGTGATAGATTATTTTATTATTGTGACATGAATTAGTTCCTACCAGCCCCTCGGGCTTATATGTCACTTTCAACAAAAGTCAATACATTGGCAGTACAAATAGGTAAGAATGAAGAAAAACACAAAAAAGTTAACTCTGATAAAACTTTTCTTTTCATAAAGATGCGACCTCAATAATTTTAGCTGCATTCCTCGTTTAGCTTGCAGGTATATAGCTGAATTGTTGTTTCATGTATGTATGTATGTATGTATGTATGTATGTATGTATGTATGTATGTATGTATGTAGGTAGGTAGGTAGGTAGGTAGGTAGGTAGGTAGGTAGGTATGTGTGCGTGTGCGTGTGAGTGCGTGCGTGCGTGCGTGCGCGCGCGCGTGTGTGTGTATATATGTATGTATATATGTATGTATATATGTATGTATGTATATTAGGTAGAATCCAAGTCAAGAACATCTCGCCCTTTGTAATATGCAGTGGAAACGTTCTGCCAAAATCGCAAATCTGCGAGCATGATAGTAATGGATGATGCGTACTGTATATCCCTTGACTTATGATCACAATTTAGAAAGGTGCGTGCCAGTTTAATGGGACATTTCCTCAATCACTATGTGTAAATGTCTTTATGTCATCCATTTGCCTTGAACTATTCTCATCTTGGTTCGTTCATGTACTATCATAAAAAAAACTACTCCTCAAAACACACTCTCGACCTGGAAACATACACAGTACATGATTCCTCGTTAATTGACACTCATTGTTATTACGATGGAATATTTAAGTCGAATATTTAAGTGATAACCACTCGGGTAAAAACGTTGTACTCAATGGTGGTCAATTTATTTATATACAAAATATAGATTTAAGTGGCTGTATTATTGACAATTTCTACGATTGTGTGTTATAGTCAATACTATCAAAACTTCGGCTATTCGAAAGTGACGCCAGTTATAGACGCATGTTTTCGCTTGGCTTTACATGCATACAGATATTTCGACAGATTGAAAATAAGACGAATCTGATCTTTATTTCAATCAGTAAATTATTTGAAAATTATTCCAAGATATATTTCTCCGTGAAGTCAAATCCCACTATCCATAGTTCACATCACAACTGCTGTATTTCATATTGCATTGCCGTTACACAAATATATATCCATACCCGTACTCTTGTAATTTCACGCCTTAAACACATCAACAGGAGTTAGGATTGTTAGATTCTAGCACAAGATTAAAAGTTTTAAACACACAATAAGCTGACCAATCTTGCACGTTTACTTAAACACAAGCTTTTTACTATGCACACAATTGCCTATACTAACAATCCAAGAATGCACAAGAGAAGAGAACAATCGTGAACTAGAGAATTATGTCTGCCCTTGGGCAAAGTGTAATTACTATCATATGATGTTCACCAAAAGCAAAGATCGAACGGTTCAGTTGATGTTATTAACATTAGGATAATCTTTATCTCCAGGCTTTATTCCTCTATCTGGATCAACCTGCTTCTTGAAATAGTGACTGCGGGGATGCACCACAGAGTCAATCACAGTATCTTGATAGTTCTGACAGAAATTCGTCTTCTTTATGAATGATCGAGATAGTGAGATTTACAAAAATGTGTGTCATGCTTCTCGAAAATGAGTACGTTGATAATCTATTATTGTCACTTGTCAACACTGGGATTTGGAGATAACATAGCATTATGCTACCAGAATTATTTTATTGCACGTTTTTGTAACGATAATTAAAACTAACTGGATTACTAAGTTTATATCCTTGTCATACCGGTTATTGCACTTGTATTTTAATGAGTATGCTTAAGGCGGACACGTGCGATCGGCTCGTAAATTTTGAGTCACAGAAGAAAATCCGTCTTGTGAAATAAATTGCAAAGTACATATCCCAAAGCATACGACCCGTGTGTTGATGCAAGGATACGTGTGCACGGCTTACAATATCATTTCTCTTACTTTGGACATGTTTGCACGTCCGTGTTTCTGTCTGGAGTTGTCTGTCGATGTACGTATATACGTACGTACGTACGTACGTACGTACGTACTTACGTACATACATGCATGCATACATACATACATACATACATACATACTTATGTATGTATGTATGTCTGTATGTATGTATGTATGTATGTATGTATGTATGTATGTATAGTATGTATGTGTGTATGTGTGTATGTGTGTATGTATGTATGTATGTATGTATGTATGTATGTATGTATGTACACACAATATATACACCCTACTGAAGTTTAGCTAGATAAGTGTATAGCTCCTTATTCCCCATGCCTGTGATAAATTAGATTGTAAAACATATTTGCCAATTCACGAAATGCATTAAAAAGACAACACATTTGTATAAGTCCATTAAAATGCAATTAGTATTCGTTGCTACATACCCAATAGCCTTCCACATTTCCTTCGTTGATGTGTCGTGTACTTCCATACGTTAAATGAAAAACTAAACGTACACGTTCAATTGAATGTTAATAAGGTTTGTTATGACATTGTTCTGTCAATAACATGTTTATTTACAGTATGGGAATGCGCGTGACAAGTCCCAAGGAACACCCACTGGTGGACGTCACTCAATTTGGGGTCTTCTTGTCTTGTACATCAGTAACATTTACAGTTGGAGGCCCTGTCATAATCGTAATCAATGTTGTGAATAGATGCGTTATGCTTTTATGGAAGAGTCCGTCTGTAAACTGCAGTCACAACAAGTTCAGGATGATCGAATATACCACATGACAATAAAATAAGGCCATCTTCAGCCAGACCATCAAATGTGATAAATGAAGTGCGACAAAGAGTCATTTAAGCGTACGCGGAGTACAACGACGGCAAATTTGAGCAGACAAGTAAACATGACACACTTTGTATAGCCATTCATCTTTTCAAATCATTGCTACCACAATGTGCACTGATTTTAAATTGGTTATCGCATAACGGCATTTTAACAGGGCCCAGGAGATACGGTGTGGAATTACATACATTCCTCAATACGGTTTGAAGTATATGTATAATTTGTAACAAGTCGACCGTGTTCACGTATTAACAAGCTGTAAAAATATTGTATACGTCTCTTTATTATGTTTTGACCTTCTCTCAATACCAACAGTTGTGCACGAGTTTAAAAATCTGCTTATATAGTAACAATGTAATCCAGGCATATGAATGGCATGCGCAAATAAACCAAAGTCGTTGTGTAGAAACTTTCTACATTTGTTTATGTAGATATTAAAGAATAGTAACTCTGAAAATATTATGCAAAGTTAGTCATAATCCAAATTGGCAATTACATGCATATATTTTGTTATTATGCATACCCAAGTTTTCTTCTCTTAGACTGGGGAAATAAGCATTCTACAAGGTCAACAGTGTGAACTCAACTATATAGCGACAGCAGATGTGAAGTTACCTTATTTTTCACACAGATAAAAACAACCTTTCTATAAAAACCTTTAACACTTAAACTTGACATAGACATAAATTACTTCAGTTATTTGATGAGTTATGCATACAAACGTTGTCACCTTCCGAGATTGATAGCTTTTCCCCTCATTAAAGGGGCACCAACATATATATACATCAAAGCAGCGCACCAATATATGTATACATGCAATCAATCGGGGAGATTCCTTGTAGATTGAATTATTGTTGCTAAATCATCAATAATGGAACAAAACTATTACATTTGACTAAATGAATAATGGATAAGTGATAAATAAGAGCGCAAAAGAGACTCGGGATTATAAAATATATATTAACATGGAAAGATTAATCGAGTCAATCTTGGCCTCTATTCCCCCTAACCATATTGATATATTAATTCTAATTATCATACCACGTTAACATTTGTTAAATAATGTGAGTAATCGTCTCTAGAATGAATATTTACAATATACCAGAATCAAGACATCTCGCTCTTTCAAAACAGGAAGTCATAACATGACATGTGTCAGGACACTTTACCTCTATGGTAGTTTCTTGGATTCGCAGAAAGGAAATGCCAATTCAGTTAAAATAGTAGCTACCAATACCTCTGTTAAATTATATATATATATATATATATATATATATATATATATATATATATATATATATATATATATATATATATATATATATATATATATATATATATATATATATATATATATATAAACACATATACATGTTAGTTTAACGTCATAATGCAATTCGAGCGAGAATTGTAGTCCGCGGAATCATACGGGGAGTATTATGACGTAAAGTTAAACAATGATTTCGTGAGATTATATATTTATCACATAATTTGATTAGTTTTTCCACATATTTTCCTACAATTTTTAATCAAATTTTACGAATACTGCATCGTTTCATCGTACTTTTCTCTTCATTGCGCATAAAAAAATGGCGTCCGACGGCTAAGCAAATTACGTAATCGCGTGACCTGTTGCGAGGTCAAGCTTACTTACACGGTGCAGGTTATACTGTGCTGTGGTTTCTCAACCAAAATTATCGGTTGTAACCTTGCGATGTACACGTAATATCAAATTTAGTTTAAAAAGTTACAAAAGTAATGTTTGTGTGAATGCGACATTTGTTCCGTCATTTTAATCATATTTGCTCGGGATGTGTTAAGTTTGGAGCTCTGCGCTCGACGTAAGCTTGCCGGCTGCTACATTCATAGTCGACATGATTTTTAGATAGAATAAAATTTATTGAATAAAAATAAATGTACCTCTACGTAGCAGACTCATGCCACCTAAGGATACGTGTGTAATGTAGTGTGTGCATTTACGCGTAGCGTAGGATTGACAGGAACAGTCGAACAGTAGAGAGAAAAAAATAGTTCGGTAGAACAAGGGGTGATAAGTCTTATGGGTTATTGATCTACCCTGTTTGACATCACACAAGTGAAGATTTGCACGTATTTATGTAATAAATATATATGTATATATGTATATATTTATATATAAAAACTATCGATACTCCTTTTGCTTAAACGACAGACAAATAAGCGTTCAAGTGTAGTCTATTCTGGATCCGCAAAGTTTCGTTATTGGTAATACTGGATAGTTTATTATTGAATATACAGAAGCACCTTAACTCTGCGTGTCTGACCTCTGCACAGCGGTACTGACAGACGGCAACAAATTAGTTACGTTAAATTAGTACTCGCTTTATTCTTTAGAAGCAGCTTAAAGAAGAGCGGCTCGGGAGAGAAACGGGGAACTTTCATCTTCTGGCGGTAACCTTTGAAACTATTTGGCGTCATCGCAGACGAAGGTACGTCATGGACAATCACATTGGGCGTGCGCAGTAAATTACTTGTACATTGTTCAACGCTACACAATAACATGTACTACAGCACGATAGTTCGATTAGAAATCTTAGATGTCCTACACTTTTTAAATTTTTTTAAGGTCTAAAACTTTCAAAACGATGATCATAAGTTTAATCGTCGTTTTTAATCCCTTGATCGTTGATATCGGCTAGGATTTGGAATGATTATCAGGGGATGAGAATTTGAAGTATTATCCATTTGAGATAAGAAATTGTACGTCTATAAAGCTTATAAAATCATTGTTTTCTGTTTTATACGCCCACATGTGAACTATCATCAGAATAAGTCATATTTAGCCTTAAGAAATTGATATGACTATTTACCTCTTTCACCTTTCTGATAAGCTGAAATGAAAAATGAGAAACAATTGAATTTCTCTGCCTGATATGCAAGCATGTTTACTGCACTCTAGGGGCAAAAAAAAATCTCTGTAGAGCAATTTCTAGTTGGCGATTCTGATAATGATTATATTCAAATTTTGTTCGAGGCTTAAGAACAAAACGAGATGAAATGTTTCGTTCGAATCTGACGTCACGACGCAAGAAAAATCACGTAAAGTATCCAAAACAACGCTGGAGGAAGTATTGTACGACATCACGACGCACGGTCGTGACAATATATGGGTAATAAACAAGTCTAGAACAAAAAACTAGAAAAGCTAATGTCAGGCCCGTTCAATTATATGTGCATGTGTTTGTTGACCCCACATTTTGCAACGCAACTATATGAACTATTCTATTCGGGTTAGTATTTCACGCACAGTAGACTGGAAGAGGCTGGGAATAGAGCACTGAAATGACTCGTCGTTACGAGCGGCCGATTGTGATTTTATATGTTCACACAAACAGCACTTGCAAATGGAAAGCTTGTAAAAAGTGAATAGCTCTCCATGACTGTGATTACTGCAATAAAACTAAATTAATCGCTGCTGCAAATTCCTTTCCCCACGTAATTGATAGGTATACATACCTATTGTGTAATACAAAGAGATTATGATATGTATTGATGCCTATAGGCGATACATTTGTTGGAATTCCAAATATTACGGTAATTTGTTCTCGAATAGAAATATAATGAAATTACACAATATCCCTCTCAAATATCCTCACGATAAATTTGACAGCAATACCATATCTTTATTATGGGCACAAGAATCCCAGGTACGGTTCTACAAAAGAAAAGATGACACACTTAAAGTTTATCTTAGAAAGATATTTCCCGTGGACGTGTGTAAATGCATGTGTATAACGTTCAAGTTATTTCGATACTTATGTTGCAGTATTCTTTATTACACATACATTTCACCTCGTGACATTTGATAAAATAGTAATAGTAATAGTAATTACTTACGCTCATAAGGTAGTAACTGAACTTGCACATCAAATTTCCGAAGTGCCATTGGGTAGCGTATATTGATGCAGTGAACGGAACACAGAAGAGGAGAAAGGAAAAATCTGTAATAGCCAGACTAAGAATGTAGTAGTTTGTAGCTGTCCGCATTCGTTTGTGCTTCAGGATCACGAATATTACAAGGAAGTTCCCAGTCGTACCGATTAGAAATATCAACGCGAATATCAACGGCATCAGCCAAGTTTCCAGGAAGACCGGGTGGTCCGAGTCCGACGTGAAATTGCTGCTCTTGGATTCGTTGTAATCGTCATCGTAAAAGAACGGAAAGTTGCTCAACGAGATGTTATAGGCGGTAGAATTGTCGGTTTCAATTATTTTTGACATATTGTCTCTAGAAATCCCGTATGAGTTGAGTTCAAAGCTACGGATTAGCTGATAATCAGTCCAAGATCACTGTCGGAAATCTTCACTTGATCAAATTACTTGACAGGAAGTCAGTGGTACCTGTCGCATTACAGATATCACTCACAGGGTAGCGGCGAAGCTTTCTTGAGACGTTAAGGCAAGGTTAAGTACTCCCAGGGATTTTCAAAGGATTTTTTATGCTATTTCAAAAGCTCGCTGTCGATGCCTTTTCCCGTGGCTGTCAATATTTCTTAGTATTTTACAAATTCTTACACAAGAAAAGAAAAAGGAAACATGCAGTAAGCGTCTCAGTTGAAATCTTCGGTTTGTGATGAAATAGTTCAATAGTTGTGTCAGCAACCTGCTGTATAACAGGTGTCATACGTGACATAGATTCTAGTGTCAAGGATGCTGGCTCTCAGCAGATATATAAAATGTTGAACAATCGACGAAAAATGTTATATATCTCGAAAATGACATTTACAATCAACATTTTTACGAGATGTAGCTCCCGGTGAAATTCTGTACAGTACTTCAATCTGTAAAGTGCTCTCCTCGTATTGAATATTTTAGTCTCTGTATTTTGTTTTTCCGGTGAGTGAAATCTCAGTCCTGCTTTGTGCCGGCAATCCCCGGTGATGGAGGTAGTCTCTTCACACGCTGTCAGTAAACCGTCCTTCGTCCCTGTAAGGTACCTGTGTTTTAAACCAAGCCGATGCGATATTCACGTTCGAAGAAATATAGGAAATAAGCTTTCCAGTCAGTAATCGCGAGGCAAGGTTTACGGATCAGCAACAAGAACGAAGTGAAGAAATAAATGAGTTTGAAAATGATAAATAGAACGTGTTCGTAAAGAGGCTGTAGACAATGTGATACACCGCCTCGAATGGACAGGTACGGCTGAGTGTGTGACGCGCGTTCGTGCTCCGTAAAGTGTACAGTGCCTAGTGTATTCCGATGTGCTTTCACCGACGTTATATGGTTAGTTGTGTCGCTCATTGACCAGGTGCTTATCTCATCGTTAGTCGGTAATTGTGGTGCGCTTGTCAACCCCGCCTCTATCCATAGGCATCGTTCTCGGTGGGTGGACACGACATCACACGCTGAATTGGAGAAATGACTGGCTGAATGATCAGCATGAGGCTATCAGTTTGTACGAGATACAACTCACTTTGCTATGAACTGTGTGCTACTTTATACCCCTGTGATAAACGTGGCTGGTTCGTAGACCGCCCTCCAACGTCATTTCTGACGTCACAGTATAACATCCGGGACTTGATTCTCTTAAAAATGAAAAGAAAAACTGATGTAAGTTAATTGAAAATGTTATATTAAGTGTCTCGTTAACAGCCAGTTCTGGTAATTATGTAACTTTTCACGCTTTTGTCAAAATAGGTGGATGAAGCCTTTTTTTTACATTACTATTTTTTCTTTGAAACATCTCCCGTGAGAATTACTTTCCTAGAGGTACTCAAATATTTTGACAACAAGTGGCGCAATTAACAACTAAGAAGACAGAACTGCATTTTGGCCTAAATTTTGCAGTACAATCCTGGAGACGCCATGTGCAATTCTCTGAAGGTTCATCCACCCTGCCGAATAATTATGATTGGACATATTATTATGATCGCTATTTTACGAGACTTAACGACCAAAAGTAAAGCATTACATTTTTTTACTGCAGTCGGTTTAATCCCACAAGGGGAACACAATTCCCCATAATTGTCATATCACTGATTTCACGACCCAAAAACAAAGTACACAGTAGTACCAGAGAGAATATGTATAAGATACTGAAGAATTAAAGCAAAGTTACAAACCCGTGATAGGATATAATTTGTGAATGCTAATGGCTTGATTGTGTTCCTTTTCCACATTGCTTAAGACAAACGCCCATTAAAAAGTGCACTCGATCCCCGGACTCGATCTCTGAGAATTAGGAAAAAGAGGCGATGCGAGAGATGAGTTATCTTGCGTGAAATCGTGTCAGTACATATCATGATATACCGCAATCCGCATGTAAAGTTGATGTGAACGCTCTTTACTAAGCTTCAACTATCAAAGGAAAGAACATCTAAAAACCCGCCGATGTCTCACGTAGCAACAGTTGATAACATTCACTTCTTAGCAAGCTACTTTTATTGTGAAATATCCCCGTGTATGCGACTTAAAAGAGATTGAGTAAAAAAGTACCGAGACTATCTAAAGTACCCATAGTGAGTCTTACAAATATGGTCATCTGTATATGCAAATAGGACTTCATCTCTGTAAAAATTGGAAGTGATTAACGACCACATGGTTTTAGATATCTCCTTATAGCAAGTCAACCCGTTTAACATTTACAATCATGCTAGATGTATTAAAAATTCATAATGCATATACAGTCTGTGAAAGTTATCGCACCATGAAATTCCAATATGTAGAGAGTGTAGAGTTACCAGAGTAACAGGTGGCCGTTCAACTCTAATTATTTGGGGGTTTTTTGTTAATTAGGTTATAGAAATTGGGGTTTGTGGTGATATCAATGTTTGATTTCTCGATATGTAATTCATCCATCATCATCGTTGGAGATTTCCAATCCGACCTATTAGATAAGTGCGTACGAAATCATAGTCACTTTTAGGTAAATTGGTTCATAAAATTCAATATTGACGGAACTTATTAAGATTTCATTCATGTTGTTTTTTATTCCACATTTTGATCATTCCAACCGTTTGGCACAGAGTCAATATTTATTTTTATCGAGTTGTGGTCGATTAATCTCAGACGATGAAATCAGTTCCACGAGACTGGAGAATCTGGAACACTGAACAACCGTACTCAGCTGCCCTTAGAAACAGAGAGACAGCGGGGCCTTTGTATATTAAAGCGGTAATATGTATGAGAAATGAGTATTAACTTTGGATGTTTGATCAATGAAACAATTACATTATATATAGTTGATACTGTTTTATTTGACACAACATAGAACAAGTCCATGTTGGTAAAAATCCGACTTAAACATGGGTTTAAAGTTTGTTATTGTAATGATTTTACAAACAAACCAGGGAAACACAAATAATGTCGCTATTTGTGTATGGAGACGTTTTAAATATATGAGGAATCTAAAATGAAATGCCTGTTTCAAAGTCATGTTACACTTTATGATAGAACTATTGAACTATTTGTTTTCTACAGATCGCCTTCTCTGCCATATTTCTAGCAATACAAGAAATACAATGAAACAACATTCACATGTACGCACAGTGAGCAGGCTAGCTCAGTTACACATTTCCAGAAATATGAAATATAATAGATATGAAATTGATAGTCTAGGATCATCTCGTTCAGAAATGAATATCAATTTTTGAGAAATAATCATTAAATATGTATCATATATACATATGCTCAAAGTTCAACAAACCACGTGCAAAGCCTGTAAATCTCTCGTCTGTATCAAAAAGATAGCGTCAACAATAATTGGATTTGAGTGATTGAATTTTCATGAAGTTGAAATATTGATTAATACAAAATAAAATGAATCAGTGAGGCGTAATGGAGAACTGACAACAAACATATGGTAAACACACTCACAATATTGTAACTGTGTATCGTCATATGGTATGATATCAGAAGTACGATTCACCTTCAATACTGATGAACTTTTGAATAAATGCCTAATATCTTATTGAATGTATAATTTAGTACTTTATTGATTTGACAGGTTCTAGTGGCATTTATAATTTCTTAATTGTTACCTAGTGTTTTGAGTGAACAAATCCTCCATTTTGTGTAATTTTCTGTTATTACGCTGTACAGATGTGTATCACTGTCGAGTGCTGAGCTATAAAATATACGTCTCAAGAGGTTTTCATATTTACAGTATTCCTGTAGACATAGAAGTGTGGAAAACGTGAAAATAGAGTAATCGTGCTATTTTTCGAGAGACACAACCAACATCATATATTGTATTGTCATTTTCATAGAATTTATAGTAACTTCACAGCAAAGAATTTGAAGAATGTGTGCCATACAGTAAATATATAAATACATGGATTGCAAAAACGAAGAAGCACTATCTCATTCGAACTGACTATTCACAAGCTCAGCACATGCTGACGGCAAGGTTGATTCATATGATAAATAACATCTCCTTTAACATCGAGTCAGGAGTTCTACAATTAAATATGGATCAGCTGTATGATTTTCTCAGTGACTAATGGCTGGTACAATTGATTCTCTATATGCATGGTTCTCGCCTACAAAATATGCCTGGTAAACTTCTTGTAAATATCCATCGACCATTTTGTTGGGAAGAAAGTTTATAGGAGTACCACACCTGAATATCTAACTAACAGTTAATAGTTTTTTCAGGCTCAGCTCATTCCGTATGTATGTCTCGACAGTCTTGTTAAACACCTCCATTGAGAACTTTCCGTGTTACAACCAGCTGTAATCCTTGTCAACAGCGACCTATTAAACTTTCTCCCGCATTTGTGGCCTACACTGCCCTCAGCAGATCGTTATGAATCGTTTAGCATTGAGAGCATGTGTGGCATTGTACATAGACGAAGAGTTGTTAATTGAGCATTAATAGTTCATTTTCACTCCATTCAATCGAGGTAAGATTTATGAAAAAGAACTGACTTTGTAGGTACGGAAATCTAATTATAAAAAAAGTGACAGAAGCCCGCTGGACATGTTTGGGCGACGACGTCGTCTATTCACTCATGCTGATATCAGTAAAAAGAAATTTATGTATACATGCAAGTAATAGTAAACTGGCCTTATTGTGGTAGTTTTCCTACATCTTTGTAGGTGCATGCAATAGGCTACTTTGAATAAAAGAAAGTTTTGCAATGCGACCGACAGATCAAAACTTTCAAGTCTGTAAACCATAAAAACAGTTTATAGTTACAAAAAGGTGTTTCTTAAAGCTGAACTACAGTCAACACATTACAAATTACTTTCTTGATATCAAAGTGCCAAACGATGATAAAATCACCTACTAATGTTTGTTGAATATGTCTCGAATTTTCGCCCTTTAATTTCGAGTGCTATCGTTTACATTTTATGTATGTCTTTAATTTGCTAGTAATTAAGTAATGGGTCTCCGGGGAACCCATGTGCGCTACTTTTTGTTCATTTCTAATGAACGCAAAAGGAAAACCTCATCGGAAATGCAAACTCAAATTGGCGTTATGGCCATATCACTTTTTTTCAGCCATTCTTGCAGCTGGTAACAATTACATGTAAAAGAGATGGACGCCGTTAAATCATGCATCTTTTTTTCAGTTAGTCTCCCCT
Source organism: Glandiceps talaboti (assembly GCF_964340395.1). Lineage (NCBI taxonomy): Eukaryota > Metazoa > Hemichordata > Enteropneusta > Spengelidae > Glandiceps > Glandiceps talaboti. Next base: position 23,366,172 of record NC_135552.1, read on the forward strand.
TGTCTTATACAATCAATTGCGATTTTTGTGTTCACATTTTTCTCCAATGTATTTCAAGGGTATCAAGATAGTTTACTAACTAAAGCGTCTTGAGCACCATGCTATATTTCGTTGAGTTTGAAAGCCAACCAGTAATCTCCGTACGCATAAGACTGCTACAGTAACATATCTTTAGTCACGATAGAATTGGCTAAGATCATTCACATGGCACTATAGACTGTTTTGTGAGTTCACCCGACTGTGAAATACGCGGAACAGATATCATCTCAGCTCTGTGTGTATTGAAAGAAAGCCATCACAGCAATTAGTCGCCTCGAATTATCAAGCTTGGAGAAAATTGAGACGACAGCTTCTCCCTACAGCTATATTCGATTGAAATGTGTCAAGACACGGTATCATATAGATAACCAACATTTTCAGCAACCTTTGTGATTTAGTTTTCCATTGCAATCACTGTGAACAATTTACTATTTTTCAAGTAATTGCTAGTTCAAAGAATACCATAGTAAAGTCACCGAGTTTAATAATAAAAATAATTACAGATATTTTCATAAGTCCTGCCATTATGTATTAGCGGTTTACTCGTATTACAATTCACCACAACGAATTCCTAATCACGTCATCATCTCACACATTCTGATTGTACCAATATATTAGCAATGAGCTACCAAATCTTGCCATTGCCTTATCGTCATACAACTATCATTAAAACTTGTGGAAATTGTCCTTGATTTACGATCAAAATATAGACCAAAGTAAATGAACCCCATCCTGTGAACGATACTCAAATATAGCCGTTTGTTATTGAAAGTCCTGCACCAATTAAGTAGATTCACTAAACCTATAATAAAACACCTCGAGAAAGTGCAAGTATGTATATTGGGCAATATTTATTAGCTCAGTTTACTAATGTTTCCCTGACGTACAACTACTTTACGTTTACGTGGATACAGTTTTACTTTCATTAGCTCTTCAGTACGCTGTTCCATATGCTAATGGTGAGGAGAGTGCCCCTACGGAAAAAAAAAAAGAAGAAGACAGTTGTGTACATGGCAATTATCCTGTCCACGCCATGTATTTACAATGCCGGACTCGCACAACGCACAAAATACAATATAAAACACATCTTTATTCACTTGATCTGCACAGATGTGCGGTGAACACAGAGAGAACAAGCAAAAACAACAGAAATACGCGGTTCAGGTGCATATAACTATGACTCAAGTGGTAGCAATGGGATACCACTTAAACAGCGAGTGGTTGTTAGTTTCAACCAAGACTCCACTTGTAATGTCTTTGTGGTTATAACCTCTCGTAAACTGTAGATTTTATGGTCTCATACTAATAAACTTTCATCATCTGTCCTCAGGGGATATCTGACAATATGCCTCGTGAGACTGTGCTATCATCTACAAATATAGTCCTTTAATAATACATTATGTTTCGCCATTTCATATATTAATTAGGGTCATTATGGTTACTCCCTAAAGAATTGTACAAAGTAAGATAGAGATTATAATGTCAGTTACGTAAAAATAACATGCATGTGCCATTAACCATGAGTACAATTTTTTCAGCAGATAAATCCTTCGCTTAATCTTCAATATATTTATGACTCTACCACGAGAGATATGAATTTTGTGAATGCCATGTCCATGAGGGATATGTAAATTTATGTTGTGGTGTAAGATTTATATCCCTTTTCATCGCATCGTATGATGTCACAATAGCTTTCTTCCTTATATAATCCAACCGTATCATATGCATATATTTAGTGTTGTAGTTTAAGTGCTATATTAAACGTTCAGTTTGAGGCGCGAGATCAATAAATTGTGTACTACGGTAAAAGTACAAGTGCATTATGACGTCAATCTTAGAAATAAAAACATGGTATAATACTGTGTAACACATTAAGGTTGGGTCAGAATTTACGGCAGGGGGCCTGGGAGAAATTGGAGGACATGAAAAATAATGAGGGTTCAAAGGGGTGGGGGCATAAAAATTCTGATGGTCTGAAAGGGGGGGGGGCGACATATTTTGCTCATGATTTGAACCAGGAGCGGACGTTTATCGAGTAATTAAAAAAATTCTCACTGCTTCGCTCTCTGTCTCCCTCCTCTGTCTCTGTCTGTCTGTCTGTCTGTCTGTCTGTCTGTCTGTCTGTCTGTCTGTCTGTCTGTCTGAATGTATGTCTGTCTGTCTGTCTGTCTGTCTGTCTGTCTGTCTGTCCGTCCGTCCGTCCGTCCGTGTCCCCCCTCTCTCTCTCCCTCTCTCTGGAGACTCTTTTCAACATTCAAACCCCAGGAGCAGTCGTTTACCTTGTAGTTTGCAAAATTGTACACTTCATTAACTACCATACATTTAATTATGAGGCTGTTAATAGCCAAGCAAATGTGTCTGCCAAAATATATCTGAATAGGTAAGTTAAAGTGTAGGTAATATAGCCACACAGTGTATGATGATGTATTGACTCGAGTAAAATTGGAGTATTGAAGACATTTTTCTGGTACTCAGTTGCTTTCGATAATGTGTATGGTTTGAAGTTTCACGCCAATAAATGTCCTCCTACATGTCCTTATTTTTTAAAAGAGTGTATACAGTGGAAGGGGGACAATAACCCTCCCACGCCCTCTCCACTAATTATCATGGGGGACGCTGTTTATGCCCAGAACCAATATTGAAAGATAAAACCCTGCTGACTAAGTATCTCCAAGTACAGCCCAATGTGAGACCTTTTTCGCTAAGCCCACATATATTTGTATGTGCAGCCGGGAGAGGGTGGGGGCTACGGAAATTCGTGGGTTCATTTCGGGGGGGGGGGGGGGCATGACATTTTTTGAGAGTGCAAAGATGCTGCGAAATTTTTTTTGATTAAAATTTTTTCTTGCCAGCCCCCCCCCCTCTGTACATTCTGACCCCAGCCTAATATACTTTTAACATACATTGACACTACATATCGACACCTTAAACAGTCTACCTTAAAACAGCCTTCTTTCTTTCTGTCTATTTTATGATTCTATTCAGCAAATGTTGGGCTTAAATTATGTAAATTTGATTGTCGAGTCATGGTAGTCTGGCATAGCATATATACACGCATATTTATGTTTGTTAACGTGGAAGTAAAATAGTTATGTATTCGTTTCTGACGCTTTTCGCGTTTTCATGCAGTATTTAATGAATCTACATTGTGTGAATAACAAAACAAAGGACCCTTCATTAATATACGTGGAAATAAAAATATATACAGTATTTAATTCAATGTAAAGACATCATCTCGATATAATTTAATTTGTATTCTGTTACGTACCTTTCAGAGAAGATTAATTTGACACCAAAGACGTGTTCATGTAAACCTCATTTTCGTGAAACGATTGGAAAGAAAATATGGAATGTGATGATTCTGGACGTGGATAGATTTTGCGTCTATGTATAGGTGATACAAGAGTACCTGATAAGTAATGTAGTGTAATTTAAAATGTGCATGTTATTTATATATAAAAACGTCTGAAAGGCTCTGTTTTTAAAGCATTTTGTTGACTTTTCTTAACAGTTCGCCTTTGTTTCATAATGTCAGATATTATACGGATGATAGTATATGTATTTGCTTTCAAATATAAATTGAACACGTTAATCAAGTCTGAAAAAGAATGATGACACCATGACTATGCCAACATTACCCTTGAGATGATGTCAAACTCATTTCCCTGTCGCTAGCATGTGTCGACTCGTGCTTCCAGTCGGTAATGGACGCAATGCATACATACATACATACATACATACATACATACATACATACATACATACATACACACACACACACACACACACAAACACACACACACAAACACACAATGAAATTCATAGCCACAGCTCAAATGTATACAATAACGCTGTGCACAACGACTATAACCGCGACTGTGTAATCCTCACTGCTTCTGTGTGATGACTTGTATAACTGCTCTTTTGTATGCTTACACTTATCTTAACGATTATCAGATTGTACGGTTCGTAATATCTTACACTTTATTACAATTTGAAATGGTTTCATAAATTGTCCTTGTTTTAATTATGCAAAACGAACCTTCCTACAGTAAAGTTGTTATGCAACTGTTACAGTTATTCATATCTAAGTGTGTGATAAGTTGTAGTTGAATGAAACTATTATTGAAACTTTACTTGTAACCATAGCGATCATCTACGCTGGGTGATAACAACACGGTACTACTACGGTGGCACCCCATCGACCACTTTATCGACAGAGAGTCAAGTGTCATAATTAGAGAGAATATATGATCTCCTGATCCAATTATGGCAAAGAACACGATCGATTTTATGTCGATATTAGCTCAACCCTTCACAAAATAAGTGACCTAAAGATTCATGTTCGTTTGAAAGCATTTACATACAAGTGTGTTTCAGTCTGTGGAAATATTCTAGCATCGAATACAACGTAGTGAAGTTGGTATTGTGAAAAAAATCAACCTGCCATAAGCTGATGTTTAATCGTATGGAATTGTTACATTTATTATCTAAAGCAAGAGTGATTGCACGGTAATCATACTCTACATCACCTTAATACGTAGGCTATGCTGTTGCAGAAAGTAATGTGGGCCCTCTCTGAAATTCGTACTTGAGAACAGCAGATTGCGCTGGATAAATGATGGGGAAGAGGGGCGGTACAGGTATTTGAAATGTTATGGCGAAATAAAACCGATATAGTAACCACACATGGAGTAACAAAGGATGATTTAACGTTTTAAAGAAATAGTTTATAGTTAAAAACAATTTAATTGACATTAACCAGTCTAATTTGAAGGATACAGTTTCAGGTGCTGCGTTTAAAACTTCTAAAGAAGAAACCTGCTCTCTTCAACAACGCCCAATCGAACCTTTAAAAGTCATGTGACGTCATGCTTTGTTCATACATTCTTTACGGTTTCGGGTACCTACGTTCTGGAAAGGTCTGACATAAATGAACTTTTGCACAAAGATTAATCAAAGTCAAACGATAGAAGTATGTAAATATATCATGTGTCTGTGCTACAATAGGTCTAATCTATCATCCCCGGACAACCTCTAGGGGAGTATCAAATCGTGTTTTCCGATACCTAAGCTGTTTTTTTTCTCCCTAGTCACCGATTACGGTCTATTTCTTTGCAGTTTCGACCACAATTCATCCGATATAATAGACCTCTGATTCAGTTCGATAACCTTTTCCTCATTTAATTTTGTACAAGCTGTCATTGCTTCATCGTGTAATGATATTTTGCCATATATATCATTATTTTCCTCGGATACACTGTGATTTTAATACACATAGGTACAAATCCTATTTGTACCAGGTATAAATGATTTCCTCTGTGACAAGGTATTGCACACTACAGCCTAAACATGTATAACAGTTAAACATTGGACTTTGCACTTCTTGCCAAATAGGATAGAAGACAAATTTCTGGCTTAAGTTTAATACATGTTCTAATCCTCGAATTGTTGTCTTTTCGAAGTTCTCATTCTCGTTTTCGAGGCAACACTATTACCATTTTTAGGTATTTGATAAGGGTTTCGTATTAAGCTCGCTTGTCCATTCTACTTGAAAAGATTACTTTCCTAATTAGAAATGATGTTAGTCATTGCTGCCTCTTTTTCTCTCTCTCTTGCAAATGAAACTTCTAAAAACAGAATAAGATCAAATTATGTTGCTACAAAACTAGGTGAAATGCTTTTTTGAACAAAATGATACAAAATTATATTCATTTCAATGTGTGGAAATAAGACGACATACCAGTCCAATATCCAGCTGCAGGTGAAAGGACCCGAGAGTTAATTGAATAAGGCGACACTGACAAAAGTGACAATAATTGTAGACATTGACATGCAGAGCACTGAAAAAAATAGGAAAAATGGATAATTGGTGTTTTGTATGAACGGAAGGACAGACAGAACCACGCCAATATCAAGGCCTGTGGCGATTTGATATCACCACTGGGATTTAATGAATAGATCGATTAAGAGTCTTCTTCTTTTATGAAAAAGACTACACGTTTGTAGGGTCAGCGATAGCATTGAAAAGCTACCATTATTAGCATTGCATTAATGTGCCCTTAATAAGTTTACAGTCACTGCTCTACTAATCAAATTTATCATGCTTGAAAACAGGTAGCAAATAGTTTCAATAGAAACAGCAGCTCCATGCAATCGCACCGGAAATGTGCCTGTGATATCCTCGAGGTCAACTGGGCAGGAGGAGGATTGATGCTGTGAAACTTTAATTCAGAAGGATAGTGACGTAGATATTTTTTGAAATATGAGCTAATGTCAACATGGTTTAATTTAATTTGTGTGATATCTCATGTATGAAACAGGAAATCCATAGTTTAGCAGCAATCTAAGTTTGTATAAATGCGACCCGGGTAGGTGTGTTGGAACAGGAAACGGTAAATATGAAGTAAATGGTTTTTCTATGTCAATGAAAGGTGAACGTGTTTGGATCAAGGAGAGTTGTGGAACTGTGGCTTGCAATGACTAATAGTCCAGTGAAATGCACTATATAACTCGAACGTATGTTTATTTTATTTAGTTATTTATTTATTTACCATCCAACAGGCGCTGCCCACTAACCTAAAGAGAGTTCAGTGTTAGTGTAAGAGCAATCCGGAGTACCAGGGAAAAACTGTGTTGTTCGGTAAAGTCAAACTAAACGTTACTTACAGTGTTGTAAATTTTATCAAATCCAGAATGGGTTCGAACCTCTACCGCAGTGGTAAGAGGCAAATGGTTTAACCACTCGGCCACCGACAAACCCGAACTCATGATAGTGATCAACTTGAACATTTGCAGACACTTACTTCAATTCTTTCACAAACGGAACCCATACTAATACCATACCAAACCTATGTCTAAATAGTCCAACTTACTGTTGATAAATAGGTCAATAATTTATTTAGAAATATCAGTAGTACAAAAGAATAACGAAATTGTTTCTTTTACATACAATTTACATAAACACACTAGAAAAACGAATGGTTTCAACAAAACTGGACTAAAAGGGTTTCAAAAACTCTTACTCGTTCGCCATTTCAATAGAGCTTCATCAGGTCAGCGACTATACATCAGGGCTACTGCGAGCTCTGAACACAGTCTATAAGATTCATACATGCTTTAGTTAGTTTAGTAACTTTAGGAGATTTCTATACTAAACCAAAATCATCGCAAAATAGGGATTTGTTCATAATTCTTTAAACCTGTCATTACAGTTTGAGGTTGGTCATTAAATACCCATTATCAGTGTACAAACGTTTCACTTATAACACTAACACCACGTCCATATGACTAAATGTTAAATGGCCTCATCACACTGTTCTGTAAACCTTATTTTAATAAATAACGTATACAATACCATATACAACATTTGCATGTAAGTCATTAACTCTTGTTTGTAGTCATACAAAATCAACACATTTCAACTACATATAATAAAACAATGAACGGCATACGTCCAGCATGACATCTTAATATTAGTATGTGTTTCATGTTCTTTATGTTGAATATCAACTATATTGTCACGCTCATTCATGTTTCATTTCGCCTAGAGGTTTAATTTAAGGTGTCCCCTTATTCATTTATACACTAAATGTTATCCGGTAAAAATAAACAAAACAGGGTTCAACAATGTCAAATCACATTCACGCAATAAAGTAGTTTGTCAGGGTAGTATTACATCGGGACGTGGCATTCCTAAAGGTTTAAGTTGTTGCTTTTATAACTGAAAGTAGAGTTGATTGCGGATCGATACTTTTCAGCTCGAGTTTAAGATTTCAACCGACCTGTTTCGTTTTACACGAATTAATGTATAATTTTGTGATATTTACAGAAAATAAACTCACCGGAGCTAAAAGACCATCAAAAAATTGCGACATATTTATCCACTTTAAAAGAAATTAATACTACAATATACCGAAGGAAATGCTATTGAATCGACACATGTAAAGCAAATTAACACTAGATGACAATATCCGCTCTCTTTTGAACCTTTATTTGGTTTAGACAGGTGCAATAACAGGAATTCCCTGCAATACTAAATTATAAGTCCATAGGTTTGCGTATATCGATTGTATTATGAAAATCGTTACCATTGATCCTAATGAGTTGAAGGAAAAAAAATCCCCAAGTAAGGACTAAGTGATTTGATTCTCAGTTCACGTTGACCAAAAAATACTTTACATTCTATCCTGATTAAGATAGATGATCAGGGGAGAGTGGTCGAAATGCATTGAATTCCAACTTTTAATGGAAGAAATGATTGAATGGCTCGGGGAAATCTTTCTCTTTCCGAAATCTCTGTCCTAACCATTGCGGTGTGATTTGTACTTTGTTCTGATGTAATCGCATGCATACAAATTAGACGCATTTTGTATAGTTTGTCTTAAAGTATTCTTAAATTTGACAGGATTGAGTGACTTTGTTAAGGAGGTTTTCTGCCCCATATCAAAGGTTAGACAATTTAATATGTAGGGAGGAATAATGTCATGTGTTTTGGCTTCAGCTCGTTTCACTTGTGCCTCGAGGAATTGACATATGAAACACTAATGAGTTGGCTGCATAGAAACAATTTTATTCCGGGTTCTTAATAGAACGCAAGGTGATTTATAAAAAAAAGATGGCTGCCACTCAAAACTATTTTTATCGCACAGATCTAACCTGTGTAATCGAGGAAAGTGATATGTATTTGCGTTGTACTTTAATACAGAGATAAAGTATAGTCTACGCCAATCCTAATTGTTTTTTAAGTTAACAACTAAAAGCTCTGTATAGATGGGAGTGTTGATAGTGACCTGTTATACAGTATGGGTATACAGTAAAGTACAGAAGAGGAATTCGATCACAAAATATTCGCAGTGTTTGTTTAAATATGTACGTTAGTGAATAATTCTAGCGTATGTAATTGACAAGTAGCTGTATCTTTGTAGTCATTAGAACAAGGTAAGAAAAAAATGAAGTTTGAAATTTGGACTAGATTTGGTGTACGGATTGTTCTTAGCATAATCATTACTTCTGCTATACAATGAAAAAAATATCACTGATTTGTAATCTGATCGTGTAAATCACCCAGTCTTTCAATTCCAAAATGATTATTCAGGCAAAAATAATGACATATTAATCAATCGATCCTACAACTAGCCAACTTATACACCAGATTTTAATAAGTGGTTGCTATTGTTATCGGTACTCCTGTATATTTTGTAACGACAAAGACAGCTGGTCAACTATGGGATTATAGGGTTTCGACGATGACTTCATTTCATCAGCAAAATTATAGTTTCTCTCCAGGTTGGCCAAGTTGGTGGGGTTAATGGTTTCAGGATGCATCAAAATATACACTAGAGATACAGCAACCCGATTGGAAGAACCAACAGTGTTTAACAATGTACTAACTATAGTTTACACAGTCTTACACTGTGAGATTTAAGATTAAGCTCAGAACCCAAAACGTGTGTTAGTTTTCAGCAATGCATTAAATAGGAAGTAAAAATTGGTGTCTAGCAAGATAGCGGCAGTTGGGTACGTTGTAAGTTGAGCATTATCAACAAATAAGTCTATGTTTTATGACTATAATATGAAAGCTGGAATGAGTTCGACGGAAGATTGACTTTGGGGTTGGCTCCGTTTTAACAGCACTAGTTAGTTCTGGTATCAAGCTGTGCATTCTCTCGACGAACGAACAGTTGTGATAATGCTTCCAATCTCATCTACATTCTAATTATACTTGCTCAGCTGTAATTTCCCTATATACACTATTTCATCAATTCTCTGTTACAAAATCTGTGAAGTTTACACTAATCTCAGCTGGCATATACGATTGCACATGAGCATCGAAAAATGAAGGCGATTATATATTAAAAATATGATTTGCATATCAATGCATAATGTTACCCACGTATAAATCCTCTTTACATTGAATAATGCAATATTTTATCATTCTCTGTAATCTTTAAAATTGACACTAAGCTGACATACAAGATTGCAATTGAGCATCGAAAAATGAAGACGATTATATTCAAAGTAAATGGGATTTACACTTGGATGATAACACAATTCGGCAATTGATATGCAAATTGCATTTTTTATATGCAAAAAAACTTCGTCATCTAAGTCTAGCAGTACGCCATCCAGTGTAATAGGATACCTCTGTTGAGTTAGATTTCATTACAACAATTCCGTGTCTAGCTGAGATCAATTCTTATTGATCAATATGTAAATTATATTACTTAATGGCAGGGAATTGTATATTAAACCTAGCCAGATATTATAGAATGTACGTACTGAAATTCATTTAAGAGTCGCCATTTAAATACCTTCATTTTGATGTATCCCTTTATAGGCAATATCATTTGAACTTTTCGAAATATGGTTTGTAGATTTTAAGTCTTTTGAAAACTTTTGACAACTGAACACATATTATATGATTTGTACAAACAACCAGGTAGATGTATCTGAAATACGTAATGGCACGAAGACACTAAATTGTGCATGGAAATTATTCTCAAGATGGTGCACCTTGTTTCGTTTTATATTCGGGTCTATGCAATATTAAAAACTTGGTGTATCATGTTCTTTCTGTCTATGAAAATCTCCGATGCGCTATTCAAATAAGCAATTACGCATTTTTATATCAAGAGATCTTGAGTTATCTGTGGTGTCATTTAGTGTTTGGTGAATCAAGTGTCTTTTGATTTCAAAAATTAGTTAAATTGACGTAATATATAAAGTATATTGTTTGTCAAACCATTGACTCTTGATCGCCAAGGTCAAACTTCAATATTATCACATGTTCTTTTTCCGATTTTCTTATATTGTCTTGTTTTTCCATCTCTATCCTACATTCTAAAACAGAATTTTCGATTTTACCTTTAGTGAATCAACTTCAATAATCATTTGACATCAACAGCTGAGCACAAATACATGTAACTTCATGTCGTATGTTCTAGCAAGGATGCTTTCCTAGATTTAACTTTGTAAGGTTATAAGTGTAAGCGTGAACAACCCATTGCAGTATGCCAGATATGGTCATTCTTCCCTGGTCTCTATGTAACACCAAAAATAAAATTGAACGTCTAATGGTCATTCAGATTTCAGACTCGTTTGCGATTTTAAATGTATAAAATATACAAAGAAGTTACGTTTAAATGAAAACATATTATTACGAAGTACGAACATATACGAATTACGATGGATCAACGGAAGAGGACCTTCTTCGATCATTTTTCTCTCAACCTTTTCCCTCACTTATTAACTTTCATGAACTGTTAGAGAAATTGTCAATGATACCATTTCATTCTCGGAGAAAGTTTTGTTCATTCTAGTGTTTCTAACATGTCGATTAAGTTTTGAACTGACATCTTTATCGACATAGCACAGTTCACTTGTTTTAGTTCTATCAGTTCAAGATGAAGAGCAAGCCAAAAAGCAAAATCCCTTCGTTTCGCTCTGATTCGTCTCATTTTTATTACCTAATCATCCGTGCACATCCCATGTTTGCAAATGCTCCTCAGCTGAGTGAAGAAGCAATAAATACGGACCCAATGTTCCCTACCAGACGGACGTCTCAGACCTTTTCATACAAATTTGCTAACCTATATTCAACGGACGTAACTTAACCAACATGTACCATTTGTAATGATACACTTTAAGTATAAGGAGGTCTGGAAATTAAAGAGATAAAACCGAATGTCTAAATATGTTCATTAAAGTAACCAAATATACCGAAAGTGTGTTATTTCACTTTTTGAAATGGCAACAATTTGAAGTACTTATATTGGCATAGCGGTAATACGACACGCAATTTACTTTTAAATACCCCTGAAGTAGGTTCTCAAATTTAACCGTTGTCAAATAAGTCGTACTGATTTCGTTTATCACGGATGCAATTTCTTGATTCAGTGAGCGTAGAGAGAGAGAGAGATAGCAAGATAACACATTTAATCAGGCCCCTCTTTGGCTGCCAAATCGTGCAGTGTCTCTAAAAAGCACATTCCATATCACCTTGTGGGATGTTGTCGAGTGAAATGTGTATCACAAATACAATTACTCTTAACGTAATATGTGGCTCAGAAACATAGTTTCTCGTTATAGTTAAATTCAAGAGAGAGAAGAATAGGGATCACCGCACAAAATGTTGAAAAAGAGGTCAAGATGACATCAAAATTGAACTGTTTTAGAATCCAATACTGAGTTAGCTGTATGGGAAAACAAGAGATTGTCAATTGCCCTGAAAACATGATATTGAACTCTCAAATTTCTTTTCTTGTTTTGAAAGGTTCAAGGACCAATCTTTGATGTGGCAAAGCTCGCAGAAATCTGAATAAGTTTGACCTTCAAGGAAGCTGTCCGCGAGGCGTATTTACCTTAATATTAAATATTTAGATTGGACATTTCATTTGATTTTGACCTTGACCATGACCTTTTCCTAGATATCACAGATCAGTTGAACTACAAGAAAGTTTCTCAAGTATCAAACATACAATTATTACCATAGGTTCTTTAGCCAAGCAGTTGCATAATTTGCGTTACAGGAATTGCATTTGTATCCCGTATTGTGTTAGAATTTTCTTTAAAATGTTTCATGGCCGCTCTACTATACAATGGAGACCATGTGAAAAACAACGCAGTAAAATCTTACTGTCTTTGCTGGATATATAAAAATCTTACTAATGCTGCTTTGCTCAGCGTCTGACGTGGCAAACCATCTTACATCTTACCAAAATTGCTACATCTTGTTTACGTGAGCTAACATATTTCCTTTACTTGATCATCACCAAAATCATATACATGGTAATGATGAATACTTTTTTCAGGCGAGCCAAATTGATGAAATCGATGGACTGTGTAACTAGTTCATAACCTATAGGTTAACATCCTTTCTCAAAAGAAAATAAAAATGAACAGATGAATATGAAATTGCAAATCTCAAGCGACGTTTATGTATATAAACCCTGCTTTAGACCAGGCCTAATATCCGTACCACGTTATTCAATATAAATAGTTTATGTACATGACGTACGTGAGAGAAATGGTCGAAATATTGTAACAGATGGTTAGGATAACCATACTCTAATAACAGAAGTGGTGAACATAAAGGCTTTAAGTTGACCTTAGTGGATTTGACAATTTTCTAACTATGCGCTCTTAATATAATATAATATAATATAATATAATATAATATAATATAATATAATATAATAAAATATAATATAATATAATATAATATAATATAATATAATATAATAGAGTACAATAGAATAGAATAGAATGTAATGAAATGTAATGCAATATGATGTAATATAATATGATATATTGTAATGTAAAGTAATGTAATGTAATATAATATAATATGATATAATGTAATGTAATATAATATAATATAATTTAATATAATATAATATAATAAAATATAATAAAATATAATATGATATAATATAATATAATATAATATAATAGAGTACAATAGAATAGAATATAATATGATATAATGTAATGTAATATGATGTAATATAATATGATATAATGTAATGTAATGTAAAGTAATGTAATGTAATATAATATAATATAATATGATATAATGTAATGTAATATAATATAATATAATATAATATAATATAATAAAATATAATAAAATATAATATAATATAATATATAATATAATATAATATAATAGAGTACAATAGAATAGAATAGAATGTAATATAATATAATGTAATGTAATGTAAAGTAATGTAATGTAATATAATATAATATGATATAATGTAATGTAATATAATATAATATAATATAATATAATATAATAAAATAAAATATAATGTAATATAATATAATATAATAGAGTACAATAGAATAGAATAGAATGTAATGAAATGTAATGTAATATGATGTAATATAATATGATATAATGTAATGTAATGTAAAGTAATGTAATGTAATATAATATAATATGATATAATGTAATGTAATATAATATAATATAATATAATATAATATAATATAATATAATATATTGTAATCTAATGTAATGTAATATAATTTAATGTAATGTAATGTAATATAATTTAATGTAATGTAATGTAATATAATACAATATAATATAATATCACATCACACAATCTTTTATCCTATCATATATCATATCATACCATATATCATCTCATCTCTTCTCATCTCCTATCCTATCCTATCCTACCATATCCTATCCTATCCTATCCTATCATATCATATCATATCATATCAATTGAGTTAAGCTAGACCAGGCCGAATAACAATACACAGTATGTGAAATTATATCAAAATGTTATGATAAACATATTTAAATGATAAAAGTAGTAGTAGTGGTGTATTCAACTGTAGTCAATAAAAGACAAAAATATTATTGATAAATGAAAAACATTAAATCATATACTTTACATGGTGGGTGAGCTGTCGCATCTTAACGTGACTGAACACAGTGTCTAGTTTTTGAAAGCCAAGAGATATTCACTCATTAGTTTGTCCCCTATGAAACAGTATTTTCAGGATGGTACATTACTTGTATTTTGTATTATCCTGTCCAAGACGTTAAATGTAATGTTTCTGTGATTAATTTTACATCAAAAGTATCACCATCAACTGCTTACATGAGGTTAGCGGCCAGAAATGACTTGTAAGCTCCCTCCCCTAATTAAACCCTAATTGGTAGGTTGTCGTGGTTACCACTTATACAGAGACATGATTACACCTATGATGACGTAATCAGTACGAGTGTGCCATACACATGTACGCTTGTATATAAAAAAGCACAAAAGGTATGCCTTATAAGTCTGTTTTTTAACAAAGAGTTGCGATTTTCACAGACAGGATGTTGAAAATTACGAACTCTAATCATGTCTAAATACGTTTCGCACTGTCAGAAATCCCCACTTGTTAATAATGCTAAACGTGTACAGGAATACAACGCCTCTTTACTGCTATTGGGTTTGTATAGAGGTTTTTGAATCATCGAAATAAATATATGTCTTGATGTCATCATGTCTATGTCATTCTGTGTTACAGATATATTTAGTCGAACTGTCAAGGAGTGTGTCACAACTTAACAACAGAGACGTTGCTAACCTACCAATGTAACAGATTCATCTGGCGTACGCGTCTCAATATTCGATCATTATGTAACATTGTGTGAATTGAAATCTTCGCGTGGGATGAATAGTGAAAAGACGGAAACACAACCGTTCCGCTATGATAAAGCACACGAGTTCAATGCTCGAGATAATGACCGGCAGATTCGTAATGATAATATAACGCTCACTTTATAGGTCCGTGTAACACATTCAGAGATTGAAGATTTTATTGTGACTTACATTAGTCCTTGACTAATAGTTATAATTGTACATTTCCTATTCCAATGAATTTGACACACATATCTGACATATAACGTGCGTGGTCAGCTCACTATGAGGAAAAATAAAAACAATTCTGTGTTTCATATATGCTTTATTAAATTCAAACTTTCGTATTATGCATACTAAAGTTAGAGCACAAAACCAGTTCATCATATGCTTTTTAGGTTTCAGCTAGCGTTGGTCTGTTATCGTCTCCAAAATAATTCTTTGTCTTCAAATGATTGTTCTATTGTTCATCCAGAAATAATTTTTCTGTATTATAATTAGCTTACATTACATTACAAAATGTCATAATCTCACAAGCTTGTATGATTCAGTCATTGACAAACATTTTTTTGGACCATTTGTCCACTGATACTGTGATATTCCCACATACCTGGCTAGCTGAAAGCTTTTGGAAAACTCACAGGACAGATGTGTCTGACTGATTTACGACTGACGTAGGCTAGATGGAACTATGACCTAGCTCCAGGACATGGAGTACTCATTAATTTTAGACGAGGTAAAACGCATATATGCTAAGCACATATATTTCAGCACGCAAAAATATATAATTTTGATAATGGAAATATCCATACCGTAACCTGCGTAATGGTTTATATCAAAATTACTTTTAAGAACTTTTGAAAAAAGCTTGTTAATATTTAAAGGACCAACTGCACAAAATTTTACTAACAATATCGTATTGACACCGAGTACATTTATAACCTAAAACTAAATGCAACGGTAACGTTCTTGTTTGACGTTCTCTGTGTGTTTGATACATCTACGTCTGCCTGTCTGTATATCAGCCTGTCTATCTGTCTACTTCCTACGAAGTATATTAATTACAGAGACAAACTGAGACAGAGACACGGACACACACACTCGCTTGCTCGCTCGCTCACTCACTCACTCACTCACTCACTCACTCACACACCCCCCCCTCCTGTATCAGAAATTTTTTCGCGGGTTTTGTAATCGTGCCAGTCTTTCTTTAGTGATTAGGTTTTGTTCAATTTGTCGTCAACCATCGCATATGAATTGCCAGATCTAAAGCACAAGCTGTCTGACGTAACAATTATTCTCTCTCATGATAATGTTATATTTGATGGTGAGCGATCCAGATATACATTTATGCAATCCAGGCCTATGAAGTAGTCTGACCAGTAAATGCCGTACAGCGGGGAACAGACTCTGTAACTAAGCTTTTAGGAAAGTAAATTAAGTTGACTTGAAACAAAGGGTGACATGTCTGTCTAAAAAAATTTAATATAATTTGTTACATTTTTCTTCAGGTGCAACAAAAATCTTACTAACACTGTTTAGTTTTTTATTGATCATTTGGCGTGACAAAAGTGACATGAAGAGGGAAAATTGTCCTATAAAAGAACTCGTATATAATGGCAGACACAATACATATGCGCACATCTAAACCATGACCGTTGATGGAGAAAACTTTGAAGAAAACAGAATAAATCAAATTGATAAAGAGAATTTTCAAAGAAATCCTTCACAGTTAGTAGTTACATGGAAAATAAACATAAACATTTATCACAGTCCCTGTAGGACTAGGAAAACATGTACAACAGTAATTACGCTCTTGAAATATTGTTTTTTATCGGATAAAACGTTACCACTACTTTACCACAAACGGCTGACCGATAAAACATGAATCAACCATGCACTGTGCGTTTTTTAAACATAGTATTAAATATGTACCAGGCTGGCAACCTATGGGAGCATCTTAAAATCCCGAACATAAGCATGTTCTGAATTGATGATACCATTGACTGTTCCTGCATTGTGAACCCACCTAATCTAGTATGTAATCAACAGTAACGTTTCTTTCATAACTATTCCCGGAAATAATCACCTTAAAATTTCTTGGGAATTGTACTCAAAGAACGCCCCGAAGCATACGTAAACTGTCAATATCCTACGTTACCTACGGTTATCCTGGTCTACAGAATATTGAAACAGCGCACGGTTTTATTAGCAGAAGATGATCAACCCACCTAGCAGAACCATTCATGATTGCTCTACACTTCAAATTTTGCAAAGAAAATGTGTATACACCGAAAACATATCGACTCTATATTGAACTACAACAGATGCCAAGAGATTTGTTTGTCATAGAAAGTTTTCCCTAGGCGTGCGCTATACACTGGCGACATTTAGCAAACTGTACCCAGACAATATTTAGATTAGACACGTGACGGTTGTAATAAAGCGATCAATAGTGTTAGTTGTTGGCGCTTGAAAAATACTTTTAAGGATTTTAACTAAATCTCTAATGGGTGTCATGACATTTTTTTTATTTTCCCTATGGAAATGAACACAGAAAACTAATAACCGCAACCAAAGCCTACCAAGAATATGTCTATAGTCGCTAGACCCATATAGTAATAGTCCTTTAGGTCACGAGTATTTTCCGACTTAAATATTGGAGAATAACATAATTATACCAGCGCCAGTAATATCAAAGAAAAATCGGGGAAAGTAATGACAATTTTGAACGTTTTACCCATACTTCGAACACAGCAGAAACAGTGACGTAGACACGCGTTGTCGTGACATAGACACGCGTTGTCGTGACGCAGAACGACCAGAATATATATTCCATATTTATTTTCAACTTGGCTTGTACATGGTATAATAACGGATATCTACTCTTTAAAAGTCAAAACACTACAGAGTATGGTATAGGCAATATTTACAACACATTTATCTTGCAAAGCCCAGCCATATGACATGTGAGTATTTATGGGGCGTACTCAAAACATAATTATGTACTAGTCCTCGAAGATTTGTAACTTCAGCTAAAATCGTACTTCGCGATCCTTATTTAAAAAAATAGCATGTGACAGTTTACAAGCTAACCTGTTTTGCCTCCGCTGCATATAAAAATATTTCTGAAAATAAGTTACCGTGAATTAGCTGCCATATATCTGACTCTCGAATGACGTTTATGTGTGGCACTTAGCATTGACAGTAATTCCAGGATTTGACAGATAGTCTTACAGAATATATTATATCTTAGACACTCTAACACTTTGCTCAAACGATCTTGGTTTACAAAACATTTATTCACGTGTGCATGATTAAAACCTTTTGCAAAAAAGTTTGTTTTCGAAGATAAAAATCATTAAAGACCGTTGTTGAAAGATAATATGTTTAGTTGTGTGACATATCCATGTTTCAAGGGTTTTGTGAGAGGCATGTAATAGCATACACGGAAACATGAAACTCTTTGTCAATCAAGCTTCTTCTAAAAGTTAAAAAATTGAAAGCAATATTAGTTTCTTACCTGACTGAAATCTACTGTGAACATTACACAAAATGAGTGTCCTTATAATATACAGATCTATGGTGTAAAAGTAATGAATATGACACGGTTGCACATCTTTACGACTCGGACTAGGAATAAATGCACTTCTCAAGTTTGAACATTATGCAGGTTCACAGTTTTCGGTGTTAATTCCAATCATCCTCTGAACTAAATTATACCATTAGTTTATCAGGTCTCAGGGTATTGATCAGAATATAATTCAGCAGAATTTAGGAAATAGAAAAATTGAAATGAGTACATGCCATTTTCTAGCATTTTCAATCTCGCCAGCTTGTGTCTGATAAAATGACAAACATTAAAGAGGACCGTCGAAAATTTATCTATTGACGGTTTGTTTTAGCTTGCGTGCTATAGAAGCTAACATATGGCTTTTTATGTAATGGAAGATAAAACACACGCGAGTTTGATACTTAAAAATAAAAAAAATCATAGCAAAACTAACATTGGAAAGGAATTGAGGGGCGGGAAGAGACGTATGTAGGTGTCAAGCCCACGTCCCCTGAAATCTTGTCTGTCTGTGAGTGTTCTGATCAGCTGCGCTAACACGTCAATTAGTATACTCCACGCGCGACGCGTCGTCCTGATGTTTTGTTCGCTATGTGCGAAGCCAACTCAGCTATTTGGCCACAGGATCATTGTTTGATACATAGGGTTCGAAAATTCCTGCCTAAGGGTCGCCAAATTATATAAACATGTTTTTCATGGTCAAATGACTAGGGGCCAAAGGGCGGGCCAGCAGACTGGGGCAAAAGGCCAGAGGGCAACGGGCCTGCTTCTTTGTGTCTATGTGTTTGTCATACTACCAAACCAGAGTGATTAGAGAATTTCAGTTGGGCACAATGTTTCTATGTCTCATACATGCTAATTAGATAAAAACAAAAATACAAAGTTTTAACACTGATAGGGCACATTCATGTATTAACATGATAACATTTTATCTCACTGTGAACACAAATTGGATAAAACAACGATGATTCAAACACAAGACTTTTTATTTCTGTTCACAATGAGATAAAATGTAACATTTCATCTGCGTGCGTTCGCACTATGGTGTAAATCGTAACAAAACACGTTGTATGAAATGTAAAAAAAAACATCGTGTCAGCTAAGTCAAACACTACTCTCTCACTCTCTCATTGCTCTCTTGTTGGTTATTAAAAGATGCCAATCTTGCGCAGCCAGATGCTTTTACCATTTTCGGATGATTAAGGCCAGTTCCTCTATTTTTTTCTTAACATACGTTTTACAGATGTATTTCCTGCTTATTTAGTATCTTTGTCATAGTTTTTGTACTTTGCATCCGTCTCTCTCTCTCTCCCTCCCTCCCTCCCTCCCTCTCCCTCTCTCTCTCTCCTACCCCCTCTCTCTCCACCCCCTCTCTGTATATATATATATATATATATATATATATATATATATGTATGTTGAGGGTAGAAGAAAATCAAGTCGGGTTTTTCGTCTCTACAAGCCTGTTTCGTGAGTAAATCACTCGTCAGGAGATGTTGATGTACATCAACATCTCCTGACGAGTGATTTACTCACGAAACAGGCTTGTAGAGACGAAAAACCCGACTTGATTTTCTTCTACCCTCAACATATACTCCGCTCTGCGTGCAGACGTATCGAGCACTGTACTACGGACAACTCTTACCACTGACTTCCTATATATATATATATATATATATATATATATATATATATATATATATATATATATATATATATATATATATATATATATATATATATCTTCTCTCTCTCTCTCTCACTCTCTCTCTATTGTCTTTTTATAATTTATTTTCTTCAATACGTATTTTCTTCAATACGTAAAAAAATGTGAAAAGTAGGTGGAGTCGGGTAACCGAAACCAAAACATGTTTTCTAGGCCTAAGCTAAAAGGTGTCTATTTTGATGTCATCGTGTCCCAGGAGAGAAACGGCAAGGCAGTCCCTTTTCTACTGTATTATGTATATCAGCGATTTTTCACAAACAAAAAACACTCTATTTCGATTCATTCACCATGACTTTTACATTGGAAAACCTTACATTAACAAGAATGAAGACATGAACAGCGTATTGAAAACTACAATACATGTCTATTGAAAACATTATAAGCCAATAACAGTTCTCCAGATCTCATTACTCCCATCATATTGCCATTTAATCACTACTCGGGTTTCTATTGAAGGAGGCGTTAATGGAGCTAATTTCCTTAACATCCAATCTGTACATTTTACGATGAGATGTGCTCAGAGAGAAGGCACGGTTCTCGCATTGTACAGCTTAAGGAACATCTAGGCATACGGAAATTATATAGACATTAAACTCAAGAGAGATTACTCAGGTATATGGTTCCACTCTGTCTTCGTGACCATTTTGATAGTCTAAAGAGTGGCTGTTTACTTTCTTCGGCATCAGGTACATTTTCATCTTCCGTAAGGGAAGTTTATGTTATGCTTTTATCTATCTATCTATCTATCTATCTATCTATCTATCTATCTATCTGTCTGTCTGTCTGTCTGTCTGTCTGTCTGTCTGTCTGTCTGTCTGTCTGTCTGTCTGTCTGTCTGTCCGTCCGTCCGTCCGTCCGTCCGTCCGTCCGTCCGTCCGTCCGTCTGTCTGTCTGTCTGTCTGTCTGTCTGTCTGTCTGCATTCCGACAAAAAAATTGTGAAGGATCTAAATCTAAAGAAGTTGCCTTTAAGGAAGGCATTCAGTTTACATCTGAATATCTTTATATTTGTTAACTTTTGAAGAAATAATGTCAGGGGTTAACTTTCAACGTATTGAAATGGCGGCATCCCAAAGAATAAGAAGTGAGTTGTACTTGGACCTAGAAAGTCTACAATACAGTTAACCGTATTCGGGAAACGTTTGGGAAATGTAAAAAGACAATTTTGACGGAGTTAATTTCTTGACCACGGGGCTTTTCGATTAAGTGAAATAGTTTTACCCCAGAGGAAAGAGTATTTGTCTTGGAGATTAGGACATTGGGGAAAACGGAGAATTGACGTGTTTATCTAGCTCACTTACTCGCCATATTTGTTTACAGTATGGCAACATGTATCGATTAAAACAGAATACAATTACTGCAAGCCTTTAGGGGTATCACTGTTACTTTAAAATATCCCCCCCCCGCACTTTAGCGCACGAATGTATCAAAACTAGGGAATAACATTTCGTTGGTGTCACCTGACCTTGTCAAAAGTGGAGACTCTGTGGTGTGTAGATTGTGTAAACAGACTCGTTGGATAGTCTTCACTATCTGGCAGCTGTAATACTACTGACACTCGCATAAATGACCAAAATGATAACAACTAAAGAACGACAGAAAATGACAGTCGAGTACATTCGAGAATTCTGTCAGCTGTGATTATTGCTCTTGTGATCTTTTGTACAACTCGATAGAACAAGCCATAAGGGCAAGAAATGTATCTCCCCATTCAGTGTTAGTTTTCATGACTTGAATGATCAAAAAACTTAATCGCCCACAGCCGTAATTAAATGCTTCTACAATACCTTAGGTACTGTTAAGGCTGTCCTTGAAGAAGAGATGCGCTTATTTGATCATAAATGATCAAATTATTAAAATACAAGTTTGACAACCTATCGCTACAGAGAAAACTGGTCTCAAAGCTAGCATATATCTTGTATGAATGGTGATTATCGCATTCATTTGGTGCAAAACTGAGTTATCTGTCGTCAATGTACTTTTGTAACATGCCGGAAGCACAAGCACTAAGGAATAAATTTGCATTTGTCATCATATCGATAGGTAAACATGCATAAAAGCATTTCCAGAAAATTATTCAGAGTCCTATAATTAGCTTGTATTTCTCAATGTTTTTCGTCGTCCAGCCAAGGAAAATGCCAGTGACATAAGGTGCCTTGTCACTACTAGTCTCTAGACGAGTACTGACAAACTCTTAGGTCGCGGGTATTTTAAGAAAGGCATTGGGAAATAATAGAATTATACTTCCTCAAGCATAATTCATGGAAAATCTATAATGGAAAATTTGAATGTTTTGGCACATATTTCGAGCACCGTAGAACCAGTAACGTAGATACGGGCTGTGGTGACGTCCAACGTCCAGGGTATACAAACTCTCGCACCTCGACGATATATGCCTTTTTACGTCATCTACACTTACACTTGATTTAGATAAATGACCCGGATGCAATATGTCATGCATCAAGAACATGAATTATACAAATCATATTTTTATGGACCATTTGTACCAGAATGACCCTTTCAATGATAGATCCTTATCTACTAGCCTAGAGCACTAGTACTTTTTAGTGAAATGACTCAATTCATTGAATATGTAATCCTCTGAAGGCAGCAGACTTTGGGATAAACGGCAGCTGTTTATTTTAACGCAGTTGATATTACAGCTAAAACAGGGAGTGTTCACCAGACAACTGTACATAACACATACATTCACAGCTAAAACAGGGATTGTTCACCAAAAGACTGTACAATAACATATACATTCGCAGCTAAACCTGGGAGTGTTCACCAGAAGACTACATAACATATACATTTACAGCTAAAACAGGGATTGTTCACCAGAAGACTATTCATGACATATACATTTAATGCTCAAAGCTGATCATCTGATCTGATCGTCTTGTTTTATTCAATAGATAAGAACACTTTTACTGCTGAACACAGCAGGATTGTCATTGAAGAGAAAGGGTTGTTTACTTTCATTCAGCATTTTAGACTTCTATCACTCACAATCATGATGTGTTAGTTGTAAAAGTGTTGATGTCTATGAAGTAAAACAGCAACCTAGCTAAACATGCAAAATGGTCGACTTTGATCTTAAATGTATATGTTAGATATGGACTTCTGGCGAACGTTGCGTGTTTTAGCTGTCCGATTATTGCGGACCCAGACGGTGAGATGTTTTTAGCAATGTTAGTAATGTAGTAAAACTATCAACGTTAGAAGGATTTTTGTCGAACTAGACACAATTTATTTATTCTCACCTGACTTCCATTGTATTTTGAAAGCATTAGTGTGTGTAACCAACGTCTCAAAACCTTAATGCAATAAATTCGTTTTATGCCTTTTTTTCTATTTTTCATTTTGCTTTACTACAGTAACTACTCCTCATAGTATAGGGAATATACAATGTAATCATGCGAATAGACATACACAGGGACAGCTCTTAAAAGAATATGTCTTCATGGATATTTGTTTCTGTCATAATAAGTTATTTGTCGACAAGTTCGTTATTAGTATTTCTTTGTTTTCGTCGATCGAACACACGACATACTTTGTCACTCGCAAAAGTGGTTAGATTAATAATCTTCATTCGCTCTTAAAAAGTAATGGCAAAAAATTGTGCGATGTGCCAAAATTCACAGATCGTTATTTGCCTAACTTTCCCATAGCCTGGCTTGCTACTAATTTATGGCTGATCAGGAGTCGCAGTGGATCGACAGTAAATCAGACAGTACTCCCTCGAGGATTTGACTATTTCTACGCTAAACGAGGGCGATAAAACTCGAACAAATACTAGCTCTGAAAAAGATGAATACATAAAAACGTCATCATCTTGTTGTACAAGATTGTAATATGTCCATATGAATAGTTAGACTTCAGGACCTTTATTCAAATGTGAGTATAAATGTCGTGTGTAATATCGTAAATCATTAACCGGCGCTCGTCTTATGCCACTTAATATATGGCCATTTCCGTAGTTTTCTCTTCGCTCTTGTAAGATTAGCATCTTTGTACTTCAGGGAGGTCTGTGTGTGTTCTTGTAATAATTTCAAAGTATGTTATGGTGTCATGCAATGAAGATGAACTATTGGAAAGGACCATATGGCACTATGTTCAAAAAGTTCTCAAGCTAAGACCTACTTGACGTTTTACAGCTAAGAATAAGGAAACGCCTAAAGTAGTATACGCTTCGGAAATACAAAATGTAATAACTTACTAAAAAAAAGGGGTGGGGGGGGGGTTACATAATGTTTTAGAAAAAAATGAAATGATACCAAATTTAAACCATTATTGAATCCAACTTGGCCGGTGTATACTATGTCAAATATATGGGAAAATAATAAGAATGTCAAATTCCCTTTCAACAACATGGTAACCCCCCCCCCCAAATTGCTTTTGACATTTCAAAAAGATCAGGAACAAGTTTGCATATGTCATAATTTGGAGAGCTTTTAAGAAATTTGATTTTCTGAAATTAGTGATCTCCGAGGGGTATTCCACCTTTTAAGAATGGTTGCATAATGTCATTACAAAACAATGCTGTTTCATACAATATCTCTAATTCTTTGAGACCGCCATCTTTGCAAAATACACAATCCGCTTAAGACTTGCAATATTAATATGAAACACTTTCTTTTCATTGCACCAAACAAATACAGGTAACGACGTTTTCAAATAAAAACGCTAAAAATCAATAATATAGTTTTCACTTAAATGCGTTTTCAATGTGTTTACACGATAAGCCGACAATCGGTTTTGACCATTTATTTACTCGGAAACACCGGAGACGGAACAAATCGAAAGCGACGCTGCTGCACATGCGCAAATATGACAAAATGGTTTAAATGCATGCATAAGCACGTCATGGATGAGGTTGTTCCTAAGGTTAGTGTGTTGCGACCATTAACACGACTCCGTTTTTCGAATGTTTTCGTTTTCATCCGTTTTCACCGACTTTATTTTAGAACGAAAGCAGATCACTTTGATAAAGATTCTTTTTCGTTAGAAGTGGCTGTATTTTGTTGGTAACAAAAACATAGTGCGAGATGTATAAAACACCATGCCGCCTACTTGAAACTCTATAGCTTCTCTGTTTTCGTAGTAAAAGTGCTAAAAACGGTCCTTATACATACATTACTTTTTATACTATTCTGAGAATCCAATATTATACCTTACAGGTAAAAGGTTACTATAATCAGTGATGAATGACGTCATTTGTTTATATAATAGTATGTCTCTTTAATTGGCACTATACTATGTTGGCATGATCTGAACAAAAATAACCATTATTACATTTTTAGATATTATTGTAGAAAATGATAACATAGTCGTAACCTCTAACTAATCATGGTGTTATGCTGAAGCGTCATTACCCTAGCTGGGATAACGTATATTGCCAGCTTGAGAGCTTGAGAAACATTTGGAAAAGGTTCAAGAAGAAAGGCTCTAGTGGAAAAGATGCAACATGCCCTGAACAACTGTACACCCCCTTCAGTGAAAAATAAATCTGTATACTTTGCACCAGTTTAGTAAATCAAAGTAATTCAAAGTCTTTCAGATAAATTATTTGCTATGGAAAAGAAACAGTTGTAGAAATTTATGAAGGTGAATCATATTGTATTTACAATTGTATCTACTGGTAAATCACTTATGACAGTATAGATTAGCAGTGTAGCATATCTTTCCTTAGTCTGATGAATACTTAACCCATATCTACTCTAATGTAAATTGTGTTTGCCCAGATGTCTTGCAACTCAAGGGATATGAAAGAGGCTGTGACACGAGGACATATGATGTCAGATTACATGACAAAGTTGATGATGAAGGTACGAACGGCAATGGAACTCTCCCATGATTTGGAAATTTTGGGCTTATATCATTTAGTTGTCTTACATGTTGCCATTAATAAAGACACTCCAAAGATACCACAAGGCCTGGCTTATTCTATAGTTATCTGGCATTTTGATACACGTACTTTGTAATAAATGAACAGATGAAATAAGCAACGCGTTGAATATGAAACTAACTCCAGATGTGAATGGACCTCAAGGTGTGGTGATTAAGCATTATAAGTATATGTTTTTGAAACGCAACATGAGTGACATAGAAGAGTTTTAGATTTTGTGGTAGAATTAAGATATATAGTCTACAAATGCTGTGATTGATGTTCCTGTTCTGAAAGGAAATGACGACAATTTGATAAAACAGTGTGTTTGATATCCGTTCCTAATATCATTCTGTCTTGATCAGCAAATTGAAAATGTATACTTCAAGGAACGCGACACTACATGATGGATGATATCTGGAAAATAGTTAAGTGATGATAAATACTAGTTTGTAAGTATTTGTGAAAGTTGTCAAGCTGTACTAGTACTGGACAATGATACATGGATATTCTTTTTTGAAAGATGGATCAGTGAAAATATAATTGGTTGGGAAAATCGATCGAGTGAAATCAACATCAAATTGGATCTACACGTAATAGGTTGATTAACAATAGGGAAGCTATTACTGTGCGGTTATGCAAGGGCTTGAGTTCTTTTATGACATCAATCTTAAAATGTCTATAACCAACATCATCATGAATAATTTGTTAGACACTCAGTGAATACTAGTTGTATTTACTCAGGAGGTTGGAAGTTACAAAAAGATGTATTTCAGAGGTTCACACTGCGTATGCCCATATGCACAGGATCAAGGGATAATCTGTAGTTATATGGTAAAAACTCAGACGAACGAAAGAAGAGCCTTCAACAAGGTCTTGGCAAATGTACGTAAAAAAAACCCGAAATATTTCATCTGTAGATTTCACATGGCCTGTGTTAGTCAGGCACATATTTCCCATAATGTACCATGATTCATTATGGTCTGATATATTATCGAGTCTGCTATTTTGAGACTGTAGGTGTGAAACAATAAGTTTGATATGTGTTCATTGTGTCTTGCATAATGTAAGTCGAAGTTTGATGATCGCAACAGCGTGAAACACTTTATAACGGCTCCTGTGTATCATGCTTGATACTGTGTTATTTACACCGCTCTACATACACATTTATTGAACACTGTTCACTGCAGCATAGGCATTTTACATATACTGAGTGTATATATATATATATATATATATTTGTGTGGTTCCGATTACATTAAATTTTAGAATAGGTGGAGTAGTTAGAATTTTTATTTTATTTTTAAATTGTTTTTCGTATGCTAGTGTCTCTAGCTCAGGTAGTTATGTTTTCCATATACTCTCTGTGTTATTGGTTTCTTCTCATCCGATGTGCAACCATTACAAAATGGAAGAACAGTTTTATATTGTCTTTTAAGTTGATTTCAGTTTCCGCATCCACGATTTCCGCGATTTTATTATTCTTTTTCTCGAATACGTAAAAATAAGTTTAGGGTCGGCGTGAAAAACTAGATGGGACCGTGTAACCGGAACCTTTTCTATTAGGCCTAAGGGAAATACTTTAAAGTTGGGGTCAGACTGGTATAAAGTATACTAACAAAAATCAAGTACGTCTGCCGAATACTAGCATATAGTGTTTATAACGCTTCTTGGGATTGGAACAATTGACTAATCATGACACGCAGTCCACACCGAAGAGTTGGTGATATATAATCTTAGAAGTACAGTGTCAGTACAAAGTGCTATAACCGATTAGTTGTTACCATGCCTACGTATAGAAATTGACAGTTTCCAGGTTGTTGAACTGAATTAATGCCTTTAAATCGTGTTGTTTTACGATGTCGCGTTCTGATACAAATTATATTATTCGATCGTTCTGTTCACTTACTGATGAAGGAGGGTTTGGTACGTGAAATCGCAGGCAGGTACAGTGACAGTATAACAGTTTGAATGATGATGCGAGTGTTTTTTATTGGAGCTGAGACTTATTTATATAAAGTACTCCAGACATTGATAGAGTACGGTCTGAATTCTTCGTACCGCTAATACACATAACGACAATTAGCAAGCTGAGTGCCCCGTTTGAGTGTCTGTCTGTTGAATGGAGTACAACGTCTTTTATGACGTATACTACATAGATATATAAATAAAAACTATGGATTTGGTGACATTACCACGTATAGTGTTACCATGCCTTGCACGAATTTTAATACAATCACCATCAAATTTCCCGCATGTTTCTTTAATCTTCCGTTCCACATAATTATCGGTTATAGCGTTGTAAGCAAAACGTGACTGCCATACTTTATCTGTTTTGGAGTCTTTGTCGTATCCCATAGTCATTTAGTTACGAACTCATTGAGTATAATAATCACGAAGGTAGCCTTTGGTAATATGTTGCACAAACCACCTCCTATATTCAAAAGTATAAAGTCAAATTAGATGATCAAATGAAATAATTCTGATTCTGGAACCTCCATGTATATACTTTTATATATTCATATATAGTAAATGTATTACCACTTGAGGCGTTATAAAAGCAGTGGCTTGCACTTCAGAAATAAAGACCTGTTACTCTTTTGTTAAAAATCTAAAATCTATGCTTTGTTAATGGTCACGGTAAAGGCCATGATCAAAATATTTGAAATAGAGTTCAAAATGATATCAACATTAAGCGAATTTAAACCCAATTTTGCCCTGAAATACTGTGTTAACTCTCTGGGAAAATAATAGATTTTCCTGAACGCAAGGCCGGAACTTTAGATTTATTTTATCATTTCAAAAGAACCTAGAACATCTTTAAGATAGCAAAGTTTGGAGAGATTTTGAGAACTTTTCAGTGAAATTGGTCCCCATTTAAGGCACACAGCTTAGTCATGAACATATATCTAACATATAAGTTGAGTGCAGGTGGAAAATATTGAACTATATTTCCATGAGATTAAGAAAAAATAGATTTTAAAATCCCAACGTCATTTTCTGTTCCTAGTGCAGTCGAAAAAAAGCTGTGCGAGGCATGCCTAATCAAATTATGTTATTATGGAGCCCGAGTACATTATACACTCATTATACGTATCATATACTACAAAATTATCTTGGTAGATGTTAGTTATTTTCCCCTGGGGGAATAGCTGCTATCATTTTCACTTTCCGTTTCAGAGCTTCCATTAATATGGTTCATAGTAAATAATTGCTAGAGAGTGGAATTTTATGTACTTCGTAGACGAATAAACAAGAGACTATGAAGTGGACATATTACAGAAGGATAATACAGCCCGTTTCAAGTTCCCATTCACCGGGTCTATTTGACGCAACCAAGCAGAAACTAAATAGGAAACTGCACGTGCCACACTTCAAGATAGCAAGATTGAATACATACAGTTAAATGCAACATATTTCCTAAATGAAATGAACTAAAGTGCCAGCATCTAGACATCAAATACAGACGTTAAACATTGGCGCCTGCTTGTCTGCATCAAGTTGCAGTGCATTTAAAAGGTTGTAATAGACAAATAAACTACAATCTTGCTATCTTATGTGTAGAATATGCAGTTTCTTATTGGTTTCTGCATGGTTGTATCATACAGAGCAGGTGAACGGTGACTTGAAACAGGCTGTGTGTTACTTCGATGGGCGTTGCAAATCCAATCTGAAAGAATTATCAAGAGACACTGAAACGCCTTTGGCCGAGCTCACACCTGAAACCACCCAATGCAATTAAAATCATAGGACATTAAAGAAAACGTAGTCTGGCTCAACAAAAAACTTACAATGGTTCATTTTATCGTCTGACTCAAATCTTAACTACATTGCTACATTTTATCGTCTGACTCAAATCTTACCAACAGTGTTACATTTTATCGTCTGGCTCAACAAAAATTCTTTCAACTACTGCTACACTTTATCGCTTGTGCGACGAATATCTCTGTTGGTAAGATTTTAGTTGCGCCAGACGATACAATGTAGCAGTGTTAGTAAGGTTTTTGTCAAACCAGGCGCCTTTTTGCTTCAGGTCTCATAATTCTTTAATTGTATAAGGCCTAAGAAAATAAAATAAAATAAAAAATCACACCATTTTTTTATTTGGCCTAATATTGGTTACTTTGGAAATTCTGTATTCGTGGCCAAAATAGGGAATTCAACCTACTTTTAGAAAATAAAGGCGGCTGATGTAATTGTACACTAGCGTGATACATTTAGTGTCGAGTGGCTTGAAACTGCACCATAACTTTAATCCCAATATATTTTCATTTAACATTTAAATTGGAAAGTAATAAAGCCCTGAAGACATATACCTTCATTTAGATCAAAGGTTTTTACCCTCGAGACTCAGGTCACAGTGACTTTTGAGCCTATACAGGTCGAAGAGTGATAACCTAGCACTATTGCTTTTATTAAGAATCATGTACTGGGTTAACATGTTGTGTTACCTTTGCTTTGATGTGTTTACACAATGATGATGGGTGTAACTAGTAATGGTAATAGATAAATTTGTAAAGAATTGTAAAAGCAATAGGCACTATATCGTATATCTAGACACGTTATTCGAGTTTTAGCGTTTTTTCATGTTCCAAGTCGCTCATGACATTAATGTTAGGACGCCCAATTACTATGCTTGACTTATTGCTATTTAATCATATTAACGAGAATTCGACATTTTGGTTTGGGGTCTTGGAGTTGTGAGCATCGGATTCATCTGGCTCACCTGGCTTAGGCTATGAGTGAGGCCATGAGGCCGAACTCAGGGCTATCAAGAAGTAAAGTATATCTACGTTCAAGTCTTACTCCATACATCGCCACCTTGTGCAGTTTATGTATCTTCAACTACGTTTACCTATACTGATCTATACATTTTGCATGGTGGAGATTCAAACCACTTGTCAACGTGGCCAATTGGTAGTGGCCAGCCTCTTGCATGCTAAGCGACCTCCCCCGAAGAAAGCGAGTTCCCTGTAAGAAAAGCTAATTTCCCCCTGGGAGCAGAATAAGGAGTGTTCAACTTCAAAGATGTCAGGTGGTATAACCTTCCCCAGAAATGTAACCCATAAGAATACCTCGTCCATGAAGCACTCTTGACCATGAACTTGAACGGTGAGAAAGACTTCAAAATAGCAAGGTTTGAGCCGTGACTAGCACAACACACGCAAAGCTTTAGAAGACTGACAATGAAGTTGAACTTGAAATTCCGAAATCCAACTGTTGACCAAGCAAGAACCATGAGAAGAGAAGAAGAAAAACTTAAGGAATATATCAAAGAAATCGAACGACTGACTATTATTATACGAACACTGAATTATTATGTGAACTCGGAGCTATTTAACTATAATTATATTATCTAACTTATTATGCTATTTTTGTCTATCCAATGACTTTAAAAATACCAAGGTTTGAGCCGGGAGAAGACACACACTGAACCCATGAGGGATTGCCCTCACTGGACTTCTTGAGAGACAAGTGTTTAATATACTTAAAGTAAAGAACTATCCAGTATAAAAAATAAAAGATTATTGATTAAACTTTGAGAAAAATCAACAAATCCACGCTTTTCTCAGAAATCTCGTTGCGTAGTGTTTAGACGAGACTTTTTCTATCTAGACTTTTGCTTTTTATGTTCAATGTACGTGGTCACTTAAATTAGTTGGCTGTCTCTAACTATATCTACCCAATGTATGCTGCTCTATATTACAAAGTGGTTATTTATATGGTTATTTTCCTTTGATATTTGGTCAATAAAACTCTTTTACTATGTTATTTTGCTTGACATATCTATGTGAAACCGCATATACAATGTCCGTATTTGTAACTCAAGTAACTCAAACTCAAACTCAAGTTATCACTACATCATTTTCTGTCTACGCATGGCTCTGTCGCTTCCCCGTTTATTGAAATATCACCATGCATGAATAGTTAGCTTGTGTTTATTTAAGACTAAAAGTTATTAATTGTGAATACCCGTTTTCTTTACAAGTCACTTCTTGTACCTATAACAAACTTGTACGCATTTCCTTTTAGTGTTTAGCAATACTGAGTTACAAGCACGGACTTGGGTTATATTGTTTCACATTCTACTTTCAAGTAGAAAAAAAGAACATAACAAATTTGTTTTAAATAATTTAACACCCACATAATTCCCTTTTCACATTCACATGATAGTGTAATTGTATACTTCTGATTGTGCGCATGCTCTTTGTGACTGGAAATGTTGTCTGCTAAGCCGTGGACGTCCTAAAAACCATTATTTAGTAATACATGCACAGTTGTGCTCCAAGCTAACAGTGTCGAAGAAAAACAATATATTGCTTAAGGAAATAGGTTATTATTGACTAAGAATGAACGTGTACGAGAGGGATTTTAGCAATAACACGTGATGAAATAATCTCATGGGGATTTGTAATGGGTACATGCGTGTTGATGAAAGACAAGCCCAACGGATATATTTAACTGCAATGGCTAGACGAACCTGTATATGTAAGACATGGGATGAACCAACAACATTTTAAAAGCGTGAAACATGAAGAGTGCAATCAAAGTGGATTTATCCTTCTCATAATTTACTAAAAGATACGTTCAGCCAGACACTGTCTGTCGTCAGTCAAAGTCTTTTGACGTATTAGTGTTCTTACTTTGGAATAATTTATAGCGAGGAATCCAAATTTAAATCTGTAGCAATGCAGCAGTTTAAAAGCATTAAACAAGATATATAGTTCATGTGGATCGAACGATAGTCTCTAAAATGTATGCCGCTTTAACAATCAAGTAAAACGTTCAATTCAATACTTGGTTCGAATTTGGCAACACGAAATGCCTCTATGACGTAGTCGTTGTATCTATTCAATGACAACATTAACACTTATTTAGGAGCAATGAACAGAACGTCGTTACTGTAATCGATCAGAATTCTTTACATTGTGACATGTATTTACAGAAGTTTTGCAAGACACTTCGGGATATTCATTTCTTTAGGTTTATCCGTGTTCAATCGTTAGTATATATTGATTGAACACATATTTTACCGAGAAATTAAATAATTTACTATCCTCAAGCAATTATGTAAATTGATTAAGTATGTTGTTGTCATAATGACATGGAATTTCTACTCAAAGATTCCTTGATAGTATAAATTAATGCAATGGTCAGATTGTCTGTACGTTTACACACAAATCAAAATATCGTAAGAGTAGTGTATACCCTGGTTGACTAATACTTGTCGTTACGATTTAGATGAATACGTTGTCAACCTGTCCACTCGCTGATATAACTCGAACGAGAGTAGCGGAGTTACAGATCGAGTAGGTAGGCTAATACTGCATGCAGTGTGATAGAAGTGGTTACGTGAGATTGGTGAATGTCGAAGTTATATGGTAAACAAAATATTGTATATGGATTCCAGATCAGAGCCCTGCCAGTTGCTAAATGCAATTCACGTGTGTTTGGCATATACGACACAAAAAGTGTGTTGGGGGTTGTTATTTTATTTGATAGATGTCAGCACTTTAACTGCTGGGCACAACAGGGTTCTTATAGAAAAAAAATTAATTGACATTAATTCAGTTATTAAGACTTTACTCAAATACAATCCTGTTGTGTTCAGCAGTAAAAGTGATGTTATCTATCGAGTAAAACGTCAGCCACAATTTGCTAAAAGGTCGGCTTTCATCCTTAAAATATTTGTTACATTTCCTTTATAAACCTTTTTATGTTGTTAGAGTATATGAAACGTTGTAACCAACAGAAACCATAATATTTACAGATTCTACTCTTTTACCTATTTCTTTGTTTTGGCGGCGACTAAGCAATCAAATTTTACCCTAGGCTGACATCATGTCGTGTATAAGTCTTTGATAGTGTATAAAACATGTAATATT
This sequence comes from Glandiceps talaboti, assembly GCF_964340395.1. Taxonomy (NCBI): domain Eukaryota; kingdom Metazoa; phylum Hemichordata; class Enteropneusta; family Spengelidae; genus Glandiceps; species Glandiceps talaboti. The sequence goes on from NC_135552.1 coordinate 23,400,428, forward strand.
CCGACGAATAAAGTATAGCGATCCATTTGGCTGTTTCTTTTCCCTCTGGCTAGTAGTGGGTGATAAACTCAGTATATGCATATACAACTGACAAGAAACTCAGTGGAACGTTTATCAACACCAATTATCAAGTGGAATCGGTCTGTAAGCGACGGTATTTAATCATGAGAAAGCAAACAATAACTTACTCTCGAATATATGAATTGCAGCTTGTTTTGTATTGTTTCGCTGGTCCTGTTCAGTAGGCAGTATATTTCAACACCTGCATGTGAGTCAGAGTGTATATGTACATCGCCATGATGAACGACCAATGGAATGATATATCCTACGCATGAGCACATATGTGAATGTGTAATATGTTATTCTCCTATGAGATCCACCTCTTACGGCTTGTAATTTGCAAAAATCTCCATAGCTCGAGTCTGGATTGGTTGCAGAGCAGCCTGTGTAACTTTAGGTAGGATTATTTTCTCTAAAACATGGTACTTTTATGACTTTATTCTTGGCTAAAGTAAGGGAAGAGGCAACAGAACAACAACATCAGTCAAAGAGACGATGCAGTCAAAATAACCACAGACCTTTGCTATCAAAGTAGCTCAGTGTTAAGATATTATTTTGTAAACCAATATCTTTCTTGTATCTTAAAACATGTTTCTACTTTTTTAATTGACAAGTTTAAACAAGCAATGCCCAAACTTGCTTTAACAAAACACGTGTATCTTTTAAGCACGCAATCTTGATTTATATCAAATGAACCACATATCGGAAACAAAGGTAGCATTAAGGTGCACATAATAATAACATTAGTAACATTAGACACGTACAAATCAGATAGATTGCTCCCTTTAATTGTTCTCAACCCTCAGGCGATGATAAGAAACCCCATGTAGCCCATTAATTCCTCGATCAAATGTCTACCCCTAATCTGCTCACCCGGTCAAAGTCAATGACATAAGGGTTACATGTACTTTATGATTACAAATAGTAAGACCATTGGTTTTTTTTTTTATTAGACATTGGTTGAGTTATTACACTTTTCGTACCATTTTATCAGTCGAAGTTTACTTAGTAGTTGATTGGCTTGCTTTGCCTGCCTACTCGCTAAGCTGTTGTCATCATTCCAGTTCTTTTTCCAACACTCACAATCTATTAAAAAGCCCACGCTCGCTGATTAGCATCTGATACACACCTGACCAGATGTTTTGATCTATACAGTACAATGTAACGCACAGCCCTTGCCCTCACATCAGTATATCTCACTTGCAACAGTCATGGCCTTGTTCATCAACATGTACATTAATTTACGATTGAAAGGGTGATGAATGAAGGACATGTTCAACATGCCTCTTTTACCGCACGTTTATAGAGATTATCTTCGGCATAATTAACCTGTCATTGTAATATCATTTGTAATTACAACAAAGCGTGGTTTCCAAACACTCCTATTTACATTTGCTCTGGTAAGTTTTGCCCCATGAAACTAGAAACTTACGATAGCTTCCTGTTGGAATCGTAAAAGTAAATATAGTTCTTTGAATTTTAAATTTGAATTTGAATTTGAATTTATTGGGTAAAAATTTAAACGAGTGCATATTAAAATACAAGGAATAAAAAATCAACGAGAATTAGACAAACAGATTTTTAAAAACACTTATTTCTAATGTGTTCCTCGTAGGGATATTCAAAACGCCGTGGCAACACTGGTATAGAAAATGTATTATAATAGAAATGATAGTAAACAAATAAGAGTTCTGCGACTGCGCTGTATGCACTTGTTGCGCTTTAATAACTTGTTTGCCGCTTGTTTGGCTGCATCTCTTTTGACTGACTGGTAGTTATGTTGAATGTGTGTGTGTGTGTGTGTGTGTGTGTGTGTGTGTGTGTGTGTGTGCATTTGCGCATGTGTTCGGGGATGAGGGTTGAAGAAGGATTTCTTTTTGTAAGTGTGTTGTATTTTTACATTGGTTATTTTTTGATTATTTATCCCTACTCACTTCCAGCAATTGTTAATTGACGAATGTATTCGTGCAAGGCGTTTGTTTTTGCAATTAGTTGTGTTGGGAGATTGATGAATTGATTTTCTAGTTCTTTCTACTACGTGCCCATTTGCCTAATCGATCGATAGACTAGTTGATTTGGCCATAAACGACGTCAACCCTTTGCTAGGAAACGTTGCATTGACGTAATCCGATGTTACATGTTGCCCAGAGGACATGTTGCCAGAACGCTAAGTTTGTTTTAGACTCTCCAAACCCTTGTTGTTGTGTAAATGTTAACATTTGTTGCTACTATGTCGTAGTGTATATGTACATGGCGTTCAACGACCCCCCCCCCCTCTGCTGTTTTGCCGATGTCATTGTTCCTTTTCAAGATATCGGTATTGAATGAACCGACAAATTTCACGGTTTAGCAGAGATCAAATCTCCCTATTTCATGAGACGTAAGTAGGTACTATTTACACGATGTAAATACACATAAATAATTGGGGCAGGATAGGTATTTATGTGAGCTGGTGAATATCGCCTCCATTCGACACGTGCTTCTCGTGTTTGAATTCCAAAAGTAGTGACTTACCCACCGGGTATTAATACTGTCATTTCAACTTGAAACCTGTGATGATTACGGTTTATTCTAATATGGCTGTAATCAGTTAGCTAGGTTTCTCAAAACTTCACCGAATGTTTAAAATCACATTGTATATGGTAGTCGATAGAATAAAATCAATCTATACACACTTATGAAATCTATGGAGTGCCATTGTTTCGCATTTGTCACTATGGTGTTCATATATACATGTGTACGGAAGACGCATACTCAGATCGATGATATCAATATAACGAAAATGAAGCTCTTATTCCAGGATTACTTCGAAGGACGAGAAAAGAATACCTATATAACAACAACGACACGTGTACAGTTTATAAATTCCACTGTGGACGGTCATGCTAACCTGACTGTTTCCTATACGTAACGCTTCCGAAGTCTCATTCTATTCATATAAGGCTGGTCGGTCGACCGGGCAAACTTTCTCTCTACTCAGCCTGTGGACCTTAGTGATTCAATTTAGTATTTTCATTGCTACCTTGAGTAGTCGAGTCACGCAATGCTTATATATTGATTGGGTGCCTATTAAAGTACGTTAATTGTGTCAAGTTACCCTGATGTGACATGTTTGGCTGTCTACACGGTTTTACAACCCATTTCAGTTTACTGTTCAGCTGTTCTGTATGATAAACCACGCAGAAGAAGCCAAAATGAAACTGTACATGCAACACTTTAAGATGGCGAGATTGAATGAATACAGTTTCTTGCGACATTTTGTCTAAATGAAATGACGTAAAGTGCCACTTTGCAGACATCAAATGCAGAAGTGAAAACATTGGCGCCTGTGTGTTTGTGTCTGTGTCTAGTTGTAGTACATTTAAATGGTTTATATCATGATAGATGTATCAAGAAATTACGATCTTGCTATCTTAGTGTAACATGCGGAGTTTCATATTGGTGTCTGCCTGGTTGTATCAAACAGGGGAAGCTTGAAACGGGCTGTACAAATAACTTCGACCATCAACAGCTAATATGCTAATGTTATGCTAATAGTTGCTGATAATACAAAAATACTGCAATTGATAATATAATACCGAGTTCGCAGGCTGAGAGGAGAGGACGTTTGTCAGCTTGACTACGCAGCCCTCTATGAAGGCTATGTATTTTCATCGAGCTTGCAACTGTTTACTGAAAACAAATTTTCCATTAACTGGATTAAGTTTCTAGATGAATAAGCTTAACGGTAATCTCTGTTTAACTGCAAAAAAATGTTAACTCATCAAGGCCTACGATAATGAAATAAATTCAGTCTACTCCCATTCTCATATTCTGTAAATATATTAAGTTTTGTCAACCTGTGAAATATAAAGGCTTCCTTCTTCATCGAATATGTAACATTTTCTTTAATTAATTAATTCAAATAAATAAGTTCATAAAATGCTGACATTTACTCATTTTGCTATTTTAAATTTGCATAAATGAAACGTTTTGAGTGAAATGGCGAAATAAGCGAAATTCAAACTTACAAGTAATTCGCAATGTCAATGTGTCTCTAATCTGTGTAACTTTATTTTTCGACAAGTTTTTGCAAGGTGACGTATTATTTTGTTGTCTAAAATCCCAAACACGTACTGTAGATATCATTTAGTTGCGTGATAAGTGCTTCAGAAACATACAATATAAAATCGAATTGTGAAATACTAAATTGATCACAGGCATTGTCCATGATCACCATAGAAATACATTGATGGCTGAACGACATATGAGATCTAATGAAAACTGAACTGCGGTAGTGAAGGCATAGTTGACTTCTCACCGAATTGAAAGGATTTTAATATCTATGGCTCCAAACATTATTGTGCTCATGTTTATGGAATGACGTTAGATTGTACATCTACACATTACGTCTTTAAAGCGACTTCGCCTCACACGTCGACAATTGCAAATTTGTTAATCGTTTGCATTAGGATATAGCTCTTTATCTACTCGTTGAACTTCTAAATAAGTGTTGAAGTAGACAGCATCCATGATGAATGATTCTCCCGTTTTTGTTGTTGCAATCCCGTTCTGTAAATAGCCCGTCTCAGTTGAAAAATAAAACCTTGCCAATTATAGGCTTATAGGCTCACTATCAAACCATTACACAAATGTAAACACTTATCATTGTTGATGTACTGTGGTACCATGAACCAGTTTGAAACCGGGAGTGATACTGTCTCTAGGTAGCGTTTAGTAAACACTGCAGTTTAATAGATAATATTGGCAAGGAAAGAGTCCTAAAACTCCCAATGGACATCAAGAGGATAAATATTGAAGAACCCCTTCAATAATATGTTCAACTATATGTTACTGACATATCCCGTTTTCATCACTGTCACCTTAGCTAAATTGCAATTTCAGAAAGCATTCACATCTATTAAAAAGTATCTAGACGTGACACTTCCCTTCACAAGACATCAATATTGGTTTTTAAAGCGCACCCATTGTGTTTACACACACGGGATTATCTGACCTTCTCACCCACACGTATTGTATAGCAAGAAGTGACATATTCACAGCGTCCCGGTGCTACTACGTTATTAGCAATTCTTTGCCTACGTTTCGGAATGTGTTAATTTTAGATGAATGAGTACTTTCCATTGGGACTGCACAACAGTGCTATTTTCCATACATTTCGCTGGCTAATTTGCGAATGTATAAGCAGTAAAGTGTGACGCGTTGTACTTGTCTGATCATTGGGGACAAACTTTGATTACTCTTTAAGAAGAAAAGTCTCGTTCGTTGAAGCATTTGAATTCAAGTTGTCATTCAGAGATACAACAAGGTCCTTCTGAGAGACTATTGGCAGCATGAAATACAGAACTTTAGCATTTTAGATATGACTTTGATTAGTCTTGATTGTTTTTTTATAAGTATACTCCATCTACATTAGTAGATACACGCCTTTCTGACATTTTAATTCAATATTTTATCTAATCCGTGTATTCTGGGGAGAGTTCTCGAAGTCAAGAAATTTATGATGACTGTTAATTCTACGGTGAGTGATAACACGTTATAACGAGTATTATTCGTTCTCCATGACAAGCTTATTGCAACCACTTAAAGGGACACAAAGTGAGTTTATACGTTTTGGGATGTATTTTTTGCTGCATATTTAAAATTCATTCTACTGACTAAATCATACGTAACCATCACTTTTTATTGACTGAACTCAAACCTGGTATTAAGATAAAACTGACCAAAGATCCGATGACGTAATTTATGATACGTATTAAAACATGTCGAGTAAATCCTACTATGCAACAAACTGTTCTAATACTGCTAGAAGATAAATTTTACTAATATTGCTACATTTTATCGTCTGCGTCGACAAAATAAAGTGCAACTGATAATCATTGTAAGGGTGCAGATTACCGAAAGATAGCTCACACAAAGAAAAATGTGTTGTCGCGCCAAATGATGAAATTGACGATGAAATGTAGCAGAGTTGGTAAGATATTTTGTTGAGTCAGACGATGTTTTGTTTCCAGTTAACTTGATGCCACTGTAACCTGTATCTTTATAGATGGCAAGTCTAACCCCAGTCTAATAACACTTGACGTAGTAAGTATATGACACGCAAGGCTATTTTTCTTCAATCTTTATCCAGATTGCAACTGTTGACGTCATACATGCGAGAAACCTACTGTAGCTGAGGCTTTTCGCAAACAACCGAGCCGTCCGAAAGTCCCCGGATGTCAGTTATGTCGACGTCATTGCAGCTATTGTTCAGGGATAAAGAGGTAAAATTGTATACTGACATATGTTTTTACTGTAAATGTAATTGTAAACATCATATTTTATGCATTCAATATTTTCCTAAATCCATGACTCTACGGGTAGAGAAAGGGTGAGAGAGGTAACACTCAATGCTTAACAATGTATTTGTTATTACCAATTGTGGCAGTTACTTTGTAGAATATTTGCGACATAAATACTACCATCAGAAATTTTTATCTTCTGTTCATAAAATGCGAAATGTCGTAAAAACGATGAATTCGAACAAGGTAAATATAAATATACAAAAGAGAATTTTTTTATTGAGTTAAAATGGGAACATTTGCTTCAGGAGTGATCACAAACCATATTGTATTGAGTTTAGAATGCAAACATCGTCCGTCCATCCGTAGGTTAATTATTGCGTGTGTATATTTTTTTAGGGTCGAATAGTGTATACTTTACATGCTTTTCTTACGTACTCAAAAGCATCTGTTTCAGTAAGAAAACATACGAAACCCGCTGTTTTATTCAACAGCTCACCACTGTCTCTTTTTTGACAGGTTAGAATAGATGCTGACTACGTTGATAGGATCACTAAATCTTACCTTGCAGTCATAAGAACGGACTACCAACGGCATCGTTTTACTTACGTCGTTTACTGATGACGTTAAAGGTGCAGATAACGAAACCCTATTTTAACATAACTGAGACCATTTGTGATGAAATAAGGGAAATTCTCAAAAATTGAAGACTTTGGTTACGGTGTTTGTTTAGTTTCACTGGCACGCCAAGTATAACAGATAACGCTACAACGTGTACATAATATATCGTGTGCGAGATTTCGAACAGCCAACTATAAACGTTACTGTATGTACGTAACATTCGATTGTGATTTTGGAGACTTATCGATCACGAACAGATGACGGAAGCATCAGGAGATTACTTGAAAAGAGAATTAATATCCAAAAGAAGAAAAAAATGCACTACGAAGAATCAGCCTCTTTAAAATTGATTTCGTCACATTGACTTTCATTTAGACGCTGTCGGTCATAAATCGGAGGATTTTCCAATTTTTCTTCTGTTATCAGCACCACCAACGGCCAAAACTGTGAAGTGGATGTGTACCCTGACTTCATAGACAGACAGCAAGTGCTCGGCACGTCAGTTTAGAGCAGATGAGAACATGGCATTGGTGAATAATACACACAATGCAGAAAACTTAGCCTATCAAGTACACGGCAATATTCCAGACGGGTCGCCACACAACTTTTCTTCGGACTTAAAGACAACTTCTCTTTTGGAAATTGTGAATGGTTTTTACCGAAATATTACCGTTGCCGTGAATGGTACGGAGGTCAATACAACAAACACTACTGCATATCTGCCTACGAGACACCCGTTGTTTGTGGAAACATGGTTACCGCCGCTCATATTTTCTCTTATATTCCTCATTGGAGTTACTGGAAACTTTTTGGTTATTTTCGTGATTTTGAAACATAAACGGATGCGGACAACAACCAATTTCTACATCCTTAGCTTGGCGATATCGGATTTTTCCTTCCTGGTGTGCTGTGTACCGTTCACTGCAACAATCTACACTACCCAGTGGTACTTTGGCAGTTTTATGTGTAAATTCAGTTTGTACCTTATAAATGTAAGTCCTTGATTTATCAGTCTCATATTTTTCCCACAAACATTTTTTTCATGTCAGAATATCATGTTCTGTTTCGACAAGCGTCTATCCATACTTAGACCGTATTACAGGACCATAAAGTCCCAATTACCACACAACCGATTAATTCAAACAGACATCATGAGCACATAAAACATTTATTTTTTACATCCGAGGCCTTATCTTTTTACATTAAACTGTGTATCTAGTGTACCGTCCGTTGTTTTCAAATGTATGAATTAAACGCATATAAGATATACTAATATTTTAATTCCAACATGCAATAAATTATTTTATTTATAATGTGGTTTGTTTAATACCAAGAATAATATATACATAAAACTCACCCATTGTAACACTGCTGGTAGGTACTGTTCCGAACACCTGATGCACCTAGGCCATTAATCATACACTCGGATCGAGCAATACGTTTTAGGAGTTTGACGTCGCGGTATTTTTAGTTTGATTGATAAAACTAAGAGTAAATGAAAAATATAAAATTGATAAAAAGTAACACGACTCTTTTTTTCGAAGGAGCTTATCATCAAACAAATAAATCTTATCCAACGTCTTACACGTTTTTAAAAAAAAAAAAGTTTTGCCCTTGGTATACTCTCACCTTAAACAGGTTTCCATAGTAACGCTTTCCTCTGCCTTTCGAGTGACGAATGCACAGAAATAATTGACTATAATCTTGCAACTGTAAAACCTGAGAAAAATTACAACCGCGCTCTCAAAAATGGTTGAAAGTTAGGGTTTTATGGCTCATCCAATCGAGAGTAATTATCCCTCGGGAAAGACACGTTCTCTTAAAACATCGGTGTGACGAACATATCCCATTACACAAGTAGGTGGAGAAGTAACGCTTTGAGTTGAAGTGTCACAAATATTTGCATCTTAACACTATTTTGTGTGTAATTGCACATTTGACAAGTTCGTGAACTCGAATGTGACTTTGCTATCCAAGTTGTAGGTAAGGCAGTGCAGAAAACGTACTGCAGATACATTTGCTAGTGGAATAAATATCAATTCCTATTTTGTTATATTAAAATAACCGATGTAACCATAACAACTTGTGTCTATTATTTCTATGGTCTACTGAACGTCAAACATTGACAGCAAAATGTAATTTATAGCATAACAGCAATATTCCATGCAATAGCTTTGTGTCGCTTTAATTATAATCAACCTATTCTGTAATACAAAGTGTATGTCTTGTGTGGTTAATTTTGAAGAAAAAATAGATACTTACACTTCAACATCTTCCCTGTTGCTAGGTAACTGTACAAGCGACATGCATCACTTTGACAGCGATGATGGTTGATCGTTACTACGCTATAGCGTATCCATTGAAATCTCTACAGAGTCGAACGCCTAAGGTAGCCTTAATGGTCAGCTCTGGAGTCTGGGTCGGTAAGTCATTTGAGATCGTTTGCATTGTATGTGGGAAGATTTAGAATTGATCGTTAAGGTTTGGACTGATTTGTGTTAACCATTATAGAGCTCTACATTCTCCAGTACATCAGCTTTATTATGGAAGCGTATACACAGTACACAATCGTATACACATTCATTACCAGTTGAAACGAAAACTAGTATTCGATTCGTAACGGTTACACTTGATTACGCCATGTTGGGTTATCATTTACTCTGAGTAATTAGCCACATTTCTTTTCCGAATATCTTTTTACATTTCCAGTTCAGTGAAATGTTGACAATGGCTTTCATACAATTCTTTAGAGCACGACCTTCGCTTGGTTGCATCACTTTCAATAACGTGTCTCTCTACCTCGGTACTTTATTTGTAGCTTTCATCTGACATACCTTGAAAATAAATAAAGGCTTTAACGAACCAGAGTCGTTAACCACGCTCCAGGTAGACAGACGTCGACTTTGATTGGCATGTATTCTCTGTTCAAAAATGCTTTAATTAGGCCAGGTTTTTTTCACGCAGGTACTTGCGTAACTAAATTAGCATGATTAACTAAAATTAACCATGCTAATATTCTTGACAGACTGTTATAGCGAAATATACACGTGTGAAGATAGTTACAACATATTCAAGCTGAGGAAACATGCCAGTTGTTAAACCGTGTATCTGTCCGTATGGGTTTGTGCAGTCGTTATAGTAGTCGTAACAATATGTAACGATAGCTGTCCATATGGTTTGTATCGCGTTTCTATATGACAGCTTTCGAATAGTCCAGCAGCTAATTTTCAAATAAGGCCTACAAATCGGAGCAAAGTGATCATTGAAACACAAAGACATTTTGTAGATGTAATCAAAAGATTGTAAAATATTCTATATCTAACCGATGGTTCTACCAGCAATGGACTCCGAATGATATATAATTGGGAGTGCCTAGCTAATGGTTATGAACTATGAAGTAACGGGAGACCTTTAGATTGTACCCACGATCCCCATGTTGGAATAATCAAGTCAAAAGACTTATGGTTTGCTCGGATTTAGTCTTTTGTGAGTGTTTATTTGGAACCGAAGTGATAAAATTGATGGTAAAATAAATTCACTGCTGCAAAAACTAACAGACATAGTTGTTCGTCACTATAGCAGTACTCAAGCTGCAACGGTTGAAACAGTTACACTGAACGTCAGTTAACTTGAAACAGACCCCCCCCCCCGCCTAGCTCGACAACAGTGTAACAACTAGCATTGTTACATTTTATGGTCTGCCAGATTCAATAACATTTTCAGTACAGTTGTTACATTTTCAATTCCTTTTAAGGGTGGGATCAACTAAATCCAACTCGCGCAAAGGAAATGTAGCATTATGGTAAGAATGTTGTTATTGCAGACGATGACAAGTAGCGATTGACAAGTCTGATGACGTTCTGTTTCAGTATAACTGGCATCTATTGTATGTAAAACTGATTGGTTAATAGCAGCTAAGGTATCAGCAACTTTGGTGGTACCGCCGGTATTGATTTAGAACAAGTTATCAAGTCTTTGCTTACAGATCGGCTTCTGTAGAATATCAAATTTGTTAAATCACTCATAAGTGCGTGATATTTTTTCATTTGTAACCCAATACTTAAAGTACACTGAGTAACCCTCACGTAGCGGTATATATTGCGTGTGATAGATTTTTCATTGAAAACACTTGTCCTTGGACCACCACGTCCACCCATGTATGTAGGGTTAAACACACTCGCTAATATTTAGCAGCATGGTTTAGTTTATCTACATGTTCTATCAGTTCTACCATAAACTGAACTATCAAACCAAGTGAACATTTAATCACACATGCCCAGTCGTGTTACATTAAACCTTGAAGAATGTTTGACTTTTGACCTTGTTATCTCAAATATTTAGTTTGCATACGACTGTCCTAACCAGAATTACCTACAAACTGTGGTCATCATAATTCAATTTCCGTTCGAAAGTGGACGTGTTGAAAACAGATCTGTGTAGATGAGACTGTCAGAAACCTTTTAAGGATGATTTTAAAATTTAAAAACCCTGTTGTTTTATGTTTGGCGATGTGCGTCTCGAAATTTCACTTTTTTTTACAGACGACATTGTAGTGAAGCACGATAATGGCGCCTTATTACCTCAGGTGAGAACAAGTGAAACTACAACAGACATACAAATGAAGCGCCAAGACGTGGGTTCAGTAAATGTCGCTTAAAAATCCCGTTGCTTCTCGTTATTTAAGAAAATACACATGGTAAAATTGGCACAAAACACCTTTTCCCTGGGTTAAAAAGTATTTTCTATACATTTATAAGAGCTCCAGATAAGTAGTTTTACCTGTACAGATCGTTTAGTGGTCGCGCTCCATGTATCACTCTAAATAATACAATGCAATTTATATCTGTATTAATTTGTTGAAACGTAGACAATTTGCGCTTCGAGGTCTGGCGTTGCAATCTCTTAAAACTTAATTTCTGTTTGACACTTAGCATTTGAAATTTGTGAACTTCAAATGCAAAGAATACGACAAACGAGCTTTTTGCCGCCGGGTATTGTTCGATTTAAATCCTAAAGAACTAACATAGCACCTCGAACTGCTACGTGTGTTAAACGGACACGTACGTATTTTCAGTGTGAGCAGTGTACTGTGAATTTTACCTCGATGGATATCATCATTAGTACTCATTTTCACCGCTTCATATATAATTTTTCGAAAAATCAACTTTTCTAGGGTGTTCTAAAAAACTCAAGTCATGCTTGAACGAACATTCCTGATCAAACCCCGTCTGTTATTCACACTTAATGATGCTGAAAGTGTGTTGACCGGTATAGTTATTTCTTATCATGATAAACTGAGTTTCAGGACACATGTCGAAAAGCGAGGATTTTTTTCCATCATAATATTGTTAATAGTCATTATATCCCCATTGGCTGTCTTCTTTTTGTTGACTCCATTTGCATAATGACTACTCTTACCGTTTAAAGAAAAGTCCATTCAGCCTTAATTCTGCCTTTCGTACATTTGTATTGATTACTGCCAACAAGTTATGATTCATGATGATGAAATTGCACCTCAGTAACTTACACAACTTTAAAATGTTTTAAAGAAGTTCTGCTGCACTTAACAGGAGTTCAGCCAACTCTGTAGATTCCTGCAAAGGTTTACGGGAAAACCTCTGACGATTATAGCGTCTCCCCGATGTCTTCGTTTTGACACGCTTTGTATTTGTCAAAACAAGGAGATATATGAGAGTAGTATGAAAGACAAAGACGGTGAACATGATATTTGCACAAGACAAGACTTAATCTTTCAAGATGTTTTTTAGATATGGAGTATGATGACATGTACACATGTCAGTCATCAGGTTGCACTCTTAATACTGTTTTTAATCAAAAACTAAGAATGATTTTTATATGGTCTGACGTTTCAGGCAGTCGTTTAACCTTTTTGCTACTTTCACACTTTCCCACCATTATCAATTGCCAACATTATAAGAATATTTTGACAGTTCAGTACAAAGCTATTTCGTTTTTTGACGAGAGGTTTATGGATTATCGATATCAATTTATGTTTAGTCAAAAGTCAGATCTAACAGTGACTAGATATTTTCTACAGTAACTGGATATGAAATGTAAGTCACCATTAAATTATGGCTGCACACCTTAAAACGATTGATGAAAGCTTCAACTTTCTAGATGAAAGGAGAAGGGTGAAGTAATCACCCGAACTCTTTCTAGCTAACTGTTATTTGATAATGTATATTTGGAATGTGCCATAGCTAATGTATTTGATATCTACAGTGAATTCCATGTCGCTTGAAACATTGTTTGGCTCGACAACAATCTCAGTACCATGACCTGATTGCTACACTTCATTGTCTGGCTCTGCAAAAGTCTTATTAACATACATTTTATTAACATTGCCACATTCCATTATTGTCTGGCTTGACACAAATCTTTCCCAAATTGTTACTTTTTATCGACACAAATCTTACCAACATCATTGCTACATTTCATCTTACTAACATTTTTACATGTTATGGCTGGCTCTCAAAATGTCTTTAATGAGATTGCTACATTTTCTCTTTTTTGTGTGAAATACCATTCTCTTGGCAGACCGTCGCCTAAACATTTACATTGTATCAATTTACAAATATTATGGTAATTCACCCGAAGGAAATGCAGTGATCATTTTGACGTTAGTAAGATTTTCGTCGAACCAGACGATACAATTGATGTGATGCCATCATAACTTTTTGTCAAGCTAAAAGACGCTTACTTTATTGTATTTACTCTCTCTGTTATGAATAATCCCACTAGCAACAACGCATACGGTATAAAGGGTCTGTTTATTGGGGGCTAAGATTTATCAGTGACGTATACGTACGTTGTGGTGATTTTAATATATGCTGATATGCACACTGAAGAGACATTATGGTCCAATTAATCACCAGCACGAAGTCTTTTCTTCCATGCACGCAATACATGCGTATGAGCTGTTTATCCGCCAGATTAAGCCAGGGGTCTAATTTTGAAACCGTCTAGGGGAAGACTGATGTGAAAATCGAAGAAACTGTTGATTCTCCAACAGATTAAATGTCCAGCAATTGTTAATACCTCAATTAAAAACCTAGGAGTACAGTTGCACCCTGATTAATTATGTTAGATGGCGTTTGGGTGAATACAACACTGCGGCAGATGTTGATGGCGGTTGTATAGCGAATGACCTGGAGCGGTAATAACAGTTCACAAAGTCGTAAAGTTGTAGATGAATGGGGAATCCGGAGAGAATATGTCTGACTATATGGCCTACATTGGCAAACCATAAATTGTGAGGTCACTTGCAACCAGACAAGCACAATTTTGATTGAATGTGTATCGAAAATGATACTTTTCTGAAGCAGTGTGACATTTGCGCGATATTTATCTAACCTCCCCGTCAGTACTATAATTTGATACTTAAACCAAAACCGAAATTGAATCAAAATGTCAAATGTTAATTTTTTTCTAAGTAATACAACTAGTATAATCATAATTAAACAAAAATCACTTTTTAGCAAATTGCTGCGTTGTTTGTTCTTTAGTAAAGTCCGGGTCTCTGTATCAACTTCACTGTTATGCTAAAGATAACACACGACAAATTCGGAATCACAGAATAACCTACAACGTGTGTAGTTTACATTGGCACATTCCAAATTTATATCTTCGCTAAGCACTATTGAATATATGCTAATAAATAATAATCTGGTGATAAGATTAAAAACCTTGGAATAAGTATTCTTTGTATGTTTGTTAATCATATTCTAATTACCGTAATACCTGTTATAATGGAATAGTTCACACGACATCTGTTGCATATATGCTGTTTTATTTACGTGTCTACGATCCGTTGAATAGGGAATTTAATTGGATATAGCCCAGTTCGCGTATTTGAAAAGTTATCAATCGGTCTTTTGAGAGTGTACACGTTCAATATTATTTTTAGGTAGTACGTATATCATATTTTACGATTTAGAATTTGGCAGTGTTTAATCCAAGCTCTAAACGAGACAGATTAATGAAGACCTAGGGATGGACTGATTCTGATGTATAATCTATCCATTCATACATTTCGATGAATTGTGGGTAAGTAGCATGAGTTCTAAACCCAGTATGTCATACAGTGAAATCCTTTAGATCTATACTGTCCAGCGGGGTATATCACACATATCGCTATTAAAAATGGATGGAAATGTGCATCATTCACAATGCAGAATACCACCAACCCCTCTAGATCGTTTTGTTTTGTTCCCAGCAATGAATAAGGGTCATCATGTCTACAATAATACATAGGTAATTCATAATTGAATTCTGTACTACTGAAGCCCCACCACAAATTACACTCTAACAAGTGCATTTTCGTTGCCGGCAAGTCCTACGAGTATATTCCAACTTTTAGCTTCCATGACCTTTCACCTCACCCTCGGGTAGATCACGATGTCGAGTACCAAGCAAACAAATTTTACGCATGGCAAGAGTAAAATGCATTCTTTATCTTTACCAATAATGATCTTTCTACCCCGGGGATTGGAATTACCTATTCCGTTCAGCAGGAAATGAATTACATACTATCCTAACTTTTTCACCAAAAGTAAAAAAAGTTTCATTGCTCAGCAAGCGGAAGCTTTTATGTTATAGTGTAGAGTTGACTTGGGGTGTTTTTCGACCTATATCTCAATGCAATCACGATAGCATTCATAGTCTATACCAGCAAGGGACGATTATGAATTGCGAAGTTTTCAAAATTTCAGCTATCGGCTACATACATGTGAGTATGAAACAAATCTTTACAGTAGGCAACATTGCTCTTTCTACGTATACCGTAAAGGAATAGTAAGCATTTAGTAAACATAAAATATATATTCAACATCAATGTTTTCATGTTTTTGAGTACCACTACATTACATATTTATTACATACGACGTTTAAAAGTTGATGAAAGACACCGATAATGTATAGAATCATTGATTGCAAAAGGGGAAGGGGTTATTTCATGACATCAACAAATTGAGACGAGATAGTTGACCTAAACTTTTTAAAGGTATACACATATTTCAAAACTTATTCTTGGGAAAATAGTCACTCTATTTGTAGCTCTTAGTGTATGTGAACGGGAACACAAATGTACCAGTTCTAAATCATCTTCATGGACCAGTCGAACTGAAAAGACAAATGTAACATAAGTTGCTCTATGACATAACCCAGGGGCATATAGGGATTACGTATTGATCGAAAATCCAAAATATCAAAGTTCTAACACGGGATTCACATGTGTATATGAAGCTTTCTAATCATCTGTTTTGCAATTGTATACATGCCTTTGATGTTTCTATACCAAATAATCTTGCTTCTTATCAATCACCTGAGCTTCAGTTCAGGGGTTATAAGGGGCACTTACCAGGCAAAATTACTGATTGGAATCAGAAACTCTAAGTATGTGTGTTTGTGAATGCCAGAGGAAAGTTGTCGACCAGTTCATTTATTTTCTGTCAATCAACCGATCGCAGTGACTAATACATCAGCCCAGCGTGAATCGGCCAGATCCTGTATAAATGTTAAAATAATCGAATTGTGCGACGAGCACTCCTCTAATAGCGGAATGTATAATAGTTTTGCTGTATTCACAAAACCTTTGGATGGAATGAAGCTTATCAGAGACGTACTTACAATCTGAGAGAGTCCTTTATGATCCCGGCAATCAATTACCTGTCTCAACCTGAAAGTACTGGATGGAAGTACAATTCTCCAATTTGACTGAGCTGGTTTAGGTTATTCTCAATACAAAAGAAGTTAAAAATATTTTTATATAGTTGCCTGTAATTATAACAAGCTTAAAACATATTTATTTCCCTTGTATTGTAAGTAATGAAGGTTGCAAGGTTAAGCTGTTATTTTCTCATCAATGAATGAATGAATGAATGAATGAATGAATGAATGAATGAATGAATGAATGAATGAATGAATGGATGGATGGATGGATGGATGAATGAATGAATGAATGAATGAATGAATGAATGAATTAATTAATTAATTAATTAATTGAGCGTAACCAATTAATAAAAATCTATTTTTATTTGTTTGTCATTAGCAGAGGCAGGAATAAAACCGAAATACGTTTAGTCTAAACAAAATACTCAGCTTTAGTTTATATATACTACATTTCATCAAAAGTGAAAAATAGATTGAAATCACTTTTCGAATATTTTTGCGACAGAAAATTATGCTAAATGACTAGAAACACACTTTATACAAAAAGAATGTTGACTGATTTTAAACAAAGCTGAAAAAAACTTAGCCATGAAAGAAACACTATAATTTATAATGTTAACAGCATCGACTAAACCATTGGCGATGACAACGAAAGCCATGCTTGGTAATGATGTCCTTGGTCAAATTATTCCGCAATCGTCAGTGTTGTAATGCGTAAATAATATAAGAAGTTCCTCCCTGGCAATTAATCAGGATTAACATATTAAACCTGGATGTAAAACTGAAACTGCAGACTAATCAGTGAGGTCACTAACAACATTTCAAGTGTCATGGATTATTTTCTAGATTTTTCTCACTTCATCGAATCAGCGTGATGCGTGTAGATGTCGTCAATCTCCCATTGGGGATCAGCTGTTCACATTGTTCAGGCAATTCAATGCATTGGCAAATGTTCAGCCCAGTTACATTAAGACTTAAACATCCATTTGCAATTTTGAACTAGGTAAACTTAGAAAAGCCATTCTGCTCTTCTACACTATAGACCTTTTCGACCTATTGATTCTTTTCTCTCGAGTTACATTCCTTCCACGGGCTCCCCTTCCAAACTCGTACGGTCTTGGCCTATCGGTGAGCGACTACAAATTACTTCAGATCGTCTCCTTCACTCTGCTGGGCAATCCAGCCATGTAAATCGAATTCATGAAAGCTAGTGAGTTTATCAACCTTAAAATGATAGGAAATGAGACGCCGACGGCACTGATTATGTTTTAAAGATGATGATATTGGCATCCGTTTTCATTGAGATAAACTATCATGTTTAGGCATTCTAAAACAAAACCCTGTATAATTTTTGAAAAAACAACATAAACCTTTTCTTATATCACAACTCTACTCAGCTGTGTGCACACAACCATAGTCAAATTGCATGAAAATATATGTAGGTAGTTTGTACACCAGCGGAAAACAACGGCATATGAGATAAAACGAATAGCGATTTTAATCAAAAGCTATCTAGATGCAATGTAAATACGATTATTATCAACGCAAAGAAAATGCTTATCATGCAAATGTATAAAATTTGCATTTAATTTGTAAGTAATATTTATGTCCTGAAATATTAAATTGAGGTTGTCTTATCTCCTTTATGCAATGTACACATTGGCAGATGTGTTTTAGTGATACCTCAATACGGCCAAGCATATGTATTTAGTTACGATGGTTGCTTTGGAAACCCATATTACTGCAGGTGTTACCGTGATGTGATATGTTTAAACGTTTAACAAGTGACTGAAATCGTAGAAGCAAACTCCGGTAAAAACTACACTTAATTTAGCTAAGGGTACTTGAAAACAACACTGTGTTAATGTTTTGTTTAAAGGTTGTATTAGATAAGGATTTCCAGGTGTTTCTTTTTTAACCTTAAGGGAAACTGTGTCAAGATGTCCACGCTGACTGAGATTTCACCACAGTTGAGTTATTTTACTCGAATTACCAAATAGTGTACAGGGGCGTAAATATCAGTGCTAAATTAAGAACAAGAACAAGGCACGAGATTGGAAAGGAAAAGAAAACGGATAGCGATTTGCGGCAGTTAATGAAATGGATTCTGATGAAGTTATAGCTCAAGGGACATTGAAATTATTCACGTATCACGATCTTTGAATCAAATCACCCATTTCTAGATGTCACGATTTTTTTATCCGCATTAGTTTAAAGCGAGGTATAAAAAATTACCGGAGAGGTAACCGATGAAAGATTTCTTGTATGTCAGACATGAATAAATACATAGACCATCCAAATATTAGTTGTTTATGTCATGTAGCTGTTTGTTACCAACAACATTTATCTACGTGATTGTGCAAAGAACAATTCACAGATTTGTCACGTACATACATGTACGTGTACGTACGTACGTACATACATACATACATACATACATACATACATACATACATACATACATACATACATACATACATACGTACATACTTACATACGTACATACGTACATACGTACGTACGTACGTAGGTGCGTGCGTGCGTGTATGCATGCATACATACATACATACATACATAAATACATACATACATACATACATACATACATACATACATACATACATACATACCTACCTACCTACCTACCTACCTACCTACCTACATACATACATACATACATACATACATACATACATACATGCATGCATGCATGCATACATACATACATGCATGCATGCATACATACATACATACATACATACATACATACATACATACATACATACATACATACATACATACGAGAAAAAAGATTTAATTATTCCCGCAAGCAGATTCTCCCCATAACAACAAACCGATTTAGTTTGAAATTTAAAGATAAGATAGCAGATGCTTAAAGCCTTGATATGGCTATCTCATATTATAATTAATACAACATCCAGTTTTACGTATTTACGACACAGTTGCAAAAACACAAGATGTAGACAGGCAAGGTAATACAATCATGACAAGCTGTAATTGCACATGTAACAAGACGCGGTTAAGAAAACCATTATGACAGAGTCAACGTAATTAATACCAAATATTGAATTTTTTTTTTCTTCCTTAGATTATTGATTTCAGATTGTGTGATTGTGAGAGATACGTGATCCAAGACATAACAAACTTGACTATGAATTTTATTCTCCTGAAGTAACATGTAAAATTATATTTACAGTTTCTGATTCCAAAATGATGATAATGTGTAAAAACGTTTGGTTATGGATGACCATCATTTTCCGTTGAGAGCAAGCAGAGATTGGTATTGATCAATCTACCAAGTGACTAGGATCGTGGTGGTTTGCATGATACATCGCAGCAAGGGCATGGTGTATAGTGCCACTGCCACTGTTTGCATGATACATCGCTGCATGCTGTATAGTGCCACTGTTTCGGGAATAGCGAAAATGACCTCATTTTGTAACAAAAATTAACATCTTCTAGATGTTATGAAAAGAAAAGAAGATATATTGTGTATTATTTTTGAAATTGAACGTGAATCAAATACACAGAATACGAGAAGGAATTACCAAAAGTGGCCGAAATGGCTTGGTTGTCGTATCGCTGGGTAGTAAAGTTAGTTCAACGTTTACTAGCCCATGACAGCCAGAACTTTAAGGGGGACATCTCTTTGTTAACTGATTGCATGCTCACATAGCGGAACTGATAATGTTCACAATAATCATTGCATATGCCAACACTTCTATTTCGAAAACGATTGATTCATGAAAAATGTCCAAAAGCTGTTTCTCTACTCGACCAGACGTCGTCCGTTGTTCGTTATTTATTGCCTCCGTGTCATAAGGCGAGAGTCTGATGAGACACAGATGCCGTAATACAGTATTATATGTTACATGTCTGACAACTCAAATTTGAAAGTCAAATTTCCATAGAATCGTGACACTTGACCATGGAATTTTGAAAGAAAATGACAATGAGAACAACAGCAATAACAACATCATATTTTGGTTGCAACAAGTATGGTGACCTTTGACGTTTCAAAATAGCATTTTATATGAAAGATTGCTTTCATTAAAATAATCGAATACTTTATATATTAGAAAATAGCATTGTTCCATATTATCTGTATACTATGTATTTGTCAAGAACATTTCCATGAGCAAATGTAAGGTATTTGTAATAGCCATATTTATTTTCGTCTTCGAAACGTTGTTAAGATAAAAACTAAATTTTCAATCATTCATATCAAGTAGCAAGCGACTCCACATCCTTGAACGAGATCTGATGACTTGGTTTGAAAACTAGGGTTTATCTCTAAACATTTTTAATTTACTTGAAACGATTCACCTACACAGATGAAATGTATGACTATCGAGTAATATTCAGAGATTGCACTTACCGTGCCAACGATCTTAGTGTAAAGTGCATTTGCGTTTAACTTGTAGTATGCAATTATGAAATATTTGCTGATACGCTTTACCTCCAACAAAGCTAAGTGCATTGTTCGCAGGAATGTCTATATCCTCTTTCGTATACATTGTGCGTTGACTGTAATTTTACCACTATTATGCACACAGCATGTGACAAACCAACACATTTACTGGCACTTATATCAATGAAAGCCAACAATATGAAACTTCCCGAAAACCGAGTGCAATTATTTCACCAAAGAGCATTTATTTTCCGAAAATAATGTATGGAGGTTACTTGATTTTGATTTATGCCGTTTCCGTGCACTCAATCCCTGTAAAAGCATCGTATTAAGTATACATTTATGCAATACAATTGGCCCTTACATTTAGTTTTCTTGCACCACGTATCAAATTTGAAATGCCGAGAATTCCGCCTACTAACTAGTATGCATTATCACCGCTGGCTAGGTCTTTAAAACGTCTTTATAAACTTTTAGTTTTGAATATTATCTTCATCAAATATTGATCCAAGCGACACGCAAACATTATTGTATATATTTGTCCGAATCTGAGTGGGTATGTTTGTTAAAGGATGTAAATGTCGCAGTGATGAGGATTTTCAATAATTCATTGCTTGGAAGAAGCCGTCTATCAATGCTAGCTGGGTCAAAACACTAAGTGCAACTAAATTGTCACCAATGCATTATGTATTATGATTGCTCTTATGTTTAATAATGTAGAATGCAATGTAATGTAATGTAAAACTTAGTACATTGGTAGAACAAAGACAAACCGTTTGATCTAGACATCTGGCATACGAGAGAGAGAGAGAGAGAGAGAGAGAGAGAGAGAGAGAGAGAGAGAGAGAGAGAGAGAGAGAGAGAGAGAGAGAGAGAGAGAGAGAGGAGAGAGGAGAGAGGAGAGAGAGAGAGAGGGAGAGTGAGAGGAGAGGGTGTGGAGAGAGAGAGAGAGAGAGAGAGAGAGAGAGAGAGAGAGAGAGAGAGAGAGAGAGAGAGAGAGAGAGAGAGAGAGAGACGGATGCAAAGTACAAAAATTATAACAAAGATACTAAATAAGCAGGAAATACATATGTAAAGCGTCTGTTAAGAAAAAAATAGAGGAACTGGCCTTAATCATCCGAAAATGGTAAAAGCATCTGGCTGCGCAAGATTGGCATCTTTTAATAACCAACAAGAGTGCAATATAGAGCACGTCCGTTTGTTTTCAAATGGATTTATTACTAATGAGTTTCTAGGGCTGATAACTTCACAAACATGTACCTGGTCATTCCTGGTTATATTGCGGTGCTTCAAGGACTGACAGGTAGATTTAATAAAGCTAGACTGACACTAATCATGATTTGGTGTGTTTGCTGCAATGTATACAGCTCTACAGTAGGTAGTATGGACCTAAATATTCTACCACAAAATTTGTTCGATGATAAATACATATTTAAGTAATAGTTAAGTTATGTCCTCTTCTCTGTCGGACAACTTGTTTCTTACGACGGGTGGATGTCGTACAGTGAAAAATGCATAAGTGACATTTAGAGCGACAACCTAGTAGCAAGGATTCAGTAATTTGAAGAACATAAAATCCAATCTCTAAAAACATACAATGTTAAGCTATGTTAAAATCTTCTAATAAAGAGGTGATTGAATCTTTGGCAAGTTGTATACACCACAGTATATACAAAGAGTGTAAATTGTTCAGATTCGAACACTTAAACGCACACAATAATGTTACTTCGAAAATCATAAATTACATTCTCTTCTTGACAGTTACGGGAACTTCTATATAACCACACTTTGAAAGAATTACTGCCGTTTTGATGTCTTTTAATCTTGTGAGACTGTTATTGAATTAGTGTGTAAAGAAAACCTACGTCATTTTGTTAGCTATTAGAAGTCGACGGTTTTGTTTGCTGTTTTGATTGGAAACTATCAAACTTAGGAAACTGTAGAGCTTGCATTTCTCTGACATTTCACGATTGTAATATAGTTAGAGTATTCAGATACGCTAATACAAATAAGTGACCAAACGACATTGCTATAAATAGGGCTGATATTTTGTCCATCTAGTGTATTACTTTCACATAGACATGTAAGTTATTCCTCCAGTCTTTCTGTAAACTGAATCAAGAAACTGTACTTGAATGCAATGTAGGATCCTAAGGGCACTTCTATTTTCAGTTGCACCTACACCCTTGGAAATACTCTGACATTTGATGGGCTTGATGAATATAAGTCTCATTTTCAGCTGTTGTTTTTCAAGTACCTTTGAACATACAGCTTTATCTCCTTTCAGGTATAAAACAGATACGCGTAAGTCTCTCACAATCCGTATAATATGTTGAGCAGTAAGCTAATAAAGTTAAGAGTTCAGTCATAACGAGGAATCGTGTACAGATACTGGATTTTTATGGTGATAGTCTTTGCGTTCGTTTTTACGTATGTCTGTCTGTCCGTTCGTTCGTGCGTGCGTGCGTGATTGTTTTTGTTTGAATGTGGTATGTTGTTACTGGTTGGAATCACATGATCACTATAGGCTTGGCACAATTTTCTGTTTGTTTTGATGGCATCGTTAATAACAATATTCAAGTTACGCATACACACGTGAAATTATTATATAAAATATAATTATGATATAGAATTCATAAATAGACTGATTCATACTTATAGATGGCTATAATGGATAGAATAGATTATAGAAATATCACGAACTACTTATTTTATGTTAGCAGTTTGTTTCTCATCTCACGACTTAAAAGAAATATTCCAGACAGACCGACTTTAGTAGTTGTATTGATTATAGCTATCAACTTAAATTTGATTTTGCGTGATGAGATAGTAGCACCTCGGTAGCTTTCTCAATTTTAAAATTTTGTAAAGAAACTCTAATGCACTTGATATGTGTTAAGTCATTTTGAGACAATGGAAAGCTCGTAAGCCATGGTACATTGTGGCCAATCAAATAATCAATTGAAATTGCAATAGAGTGAATTGAAATTAGGCTAATTGTCAAATTTGAAATGATTGCATCACAAAGATTATTAGCTGTTTTGCTATATTCCTATGTTGAATAATTCATTTGATATTGAAAGTTTAGGAAATACTTTTATTTGTCTGTGAGGATGGTTGAATCCGTTACCTTTCTCATTCACCTTGTGTTCGATTATAGAAAAATGGTATATTGTAATGTTGATTTTACTCTGTGGATTAATTGTGGAGTAATATTCATTCATACGTATTGAATACTTAATACGCCAACCATACATTAACAAAGCCGATATGGGTAATTTTGATTGTTTGATTTTACAGCCACCGATTCGATTATAGAAAAGTGGTATATTTTGATGTTGATTTGCTCAATTAAAAATAGAAATAATAGGTGGAAGAGAAAGGTAACGGATAATCCTCACAGACAAATAAACGTATTTCCTCAACTTCCAATATCAGAATGAATTATCAATAGCAAAAAAGGTTATAACCTTTGTGACCAAATCATTTCAAATTTGACAATTAGCCTTATTTCAATTCACAATATTGCATTTTCCATTTGATTATTTGATTGACCAGAGTGTGCCACGGATATCTTTCTGAATATGACATCACATATACCTTAATTTCTTTGCGTTTTTCAAGCCATTGATAGTCACTTGTGTAAAGAATAGATAAATCTCAGTGGACGTTTCATTTAAGATTTGTCTACACTTACTTCTCAGCACGTTAAATAGGCGAATAGGTTATAACCCAAAACCTATAGTTATCAATAACATGTATGAAGGACGATATATTCTTTATCTATGAATTGACATGTTTGCCCAATATGTTTCCTATTAATTTTCAAATTATAGTTATATTATTTCCTATTTTAAGCCTAATATAGAAAGGATAGACGTACTTCAAGATAAAAGCAAAGAATTGAAAAAGTACCCTAATCCTATCTCTAACTGCAGTAACCATAACCTTTCATGACTTAAAAGTCTACCTGTACGTGATAGTCTACGAGACATTGGTATAAAGACATAGTAATTACACGGACAAATTCAAGTAGGACTTCCTCTATGAATCTTGCGGTTTAGGCAAGTACAATATCGTGGTTGTTAGAAGAACAAGCCGACCATAAATTGCGAAAACAAACTCCCTTCTTTTAAGACCTAAAACGCCGTGTTTTAGTAGAAACAAATACCCTAAGTAACTTAAAGTAAGCATTAATCAGTTTCTAGGAGACATTCAGTACCGGCCATTGATAGTCATCAATCTATAAGGTATGTACTGCATGTAGGAAGGAAAGATGCGTTATCCTTAATTATAAGCCCCTGTGCTCTTTATTACAGCAAAACACACTATAGTTTAATTTTGAGACACTAAAATTCTTGGTTGTTTAATAGAATAATCTTGTCAAGGATTGTTGATAGCTTCCAGACATACTGCTTAAGGTTTAAAGAACGTGTATACATTAACATGTGACAAGGGTGTCTTTTTACAAAGTAATCTTTCAACATAAAGTGGATTTTATCCACTAACCATTTGTCAATGAGATTTTAAACATAAAACATTCTTCTGATGAGATGATCCTAAGACATGTCTGTCTGTCTATCTATCTATCTGTCTGTCTGTCTGTCTGTCTGTCTGTCTGTCTGTCTGTCTGTCTGTCTGTCTGTCTGTCTGTCTGTCTGTCTGTCTGTCCGTCTGTCTGTCTGTCCACCCGCCCGTCCATCTGTATGTCTGTCTGCCTGCCTGCCTGCCTGCTTGGACGGACTCCGCCCGCCCGCCCGTCTATCTATCTATCTATCTATCTATCTATCTATCTATCTATCTATCTATCTATCTATCTATCTATCTATCTATCTATCTATCTATCTATCTATCTATCTACCTACCTTCCTACCTACCTGTCTGTCTGACTGTCTGTCTGTCTGTCTGTCTGTCTGTCTGTCTGTCTGTCTGTCTGTCTGAGTGCCTGTATTTGCTTTTGCTTACTATGCTGCATGCCAGTCTGTCCAATTTATAGAAGTTGTTGTCGTTTAAAGCAGGTTCTTAATTCCTCTCTCCTGTTCTCTATCCATAATATGTAAATAACTATCACGTTTGTACCCCATGGCAGTCAATTTAGAAACATGAAAAAAAATAAAACAAACTCGGCAGGATAGATTCTGTTCATGTAGAGCCTAGAGCATCCATTTACAGTATATGATATCGTTTTGTATCTTCACTGAATTAGTTGCAATATTAAGATACATCAATGTGTCTTTTCACGAATCTCTGCTTGGTGTATAATTGTCCAGTATAACCATGATTGAGGAATATTTGTCGTCACATCTACATAATGATATTCATTGGACCCATGTGATCAGAATAATTATGAGCATTAGAGAAATACATGTTCATGTAAAACGTGTTGTCAAGAAAATGATTGCATTACTCCTTTTACTACTATTCTGGGGAATAAGTCTTAGTTTAGTATTTTCACGATTGTTATCAAAATTAAAAGTATGGAGTAACTGTTGTAAATAATAATCACGATTTGGCGGATGTTATAACCATTAGGGAAATTTTAGTAGGACAGCTTGACATCCCGATAAAGGTAACATGTTTACATCTGACCGTTTCAAATAACAATCAGTTTGTTACACCCTATATTACGACCTTTCTCAACCTGCCTAAGAAACACTCAGATCATACAACTATCGAAGTCATTGAACGTGTCTTATACACATATTTCAATTGATGTGGATGACATGGCCTGACCTTGTTGAGTATAGGTGTTGACAGCCAATTACACAGAAAGTCCTGACTTTTGATGATGTTAATTTTCCATACAAATGAACTGCAGTGGACCTGCAAATCTCAGTGTTGATTCTCTTTAGAGTTTTTTTTGCACATTCAATCCCCAGTGGGGATGATCCTTTTACTCTCTCGCTCTTTGTTGTTGGCATTTCTATCGTGTTGCGTGTTTTTTTTGAAGATTAAACAATTAACAATTTAACGATGATCTAAAATTAGCTAAAATTACCAAATAAGACGATTCGCTGAAAAAAATACGATGGCTTAATCAAGTTGATGAAAGTGGTAGTGGTAGATATAGTCTTAAAATAGAAATTGGCAAGTGTAAAGTAACATTTGCACTTTCATTAAAAATGATATACATGTATCCATTATTTTAGAGGTAATCTTTTCAATACAAGTTGCATGTGTTGCGATAGTTTTGATTGTCGATAGGCGACAGTCCTACAGGTGTGTCATACGAGTGTTTACTACGTATTAAATAACAGCGAATGAAGAATAAAATTACCCTGTGTACATCAACAGTACCCGAAGCCATTCCTCTTAGTATGTTTTTTCTTCATTTCGTCTGAGAATAGACATGAATTTCAGAGAGCTAGCAGCGACTGATTAAATTGGGAGGGAAATGAATACCACGTGCTGCGATTACTTTTTACCAATTCTTTAAGCTTTCTGTGTTGTTTCTCATTTGTATTAAAGTAGCAGCTCCATCAGTTGACTTCTATACAGCACCTATTCGACGCATGGAATATCTGAAGTTTTCTGTGTACGTGTATATTCGACTCTACATCATCAACAAACAAACCTTGACACGATATGCGATCACGAAAATGATGTCTGAAAACACTACAGTCGTATTCATAAGATTCCTTCATGCATGTAATATCGTTCCATGAATAAATTTATATATTCAAGGACTGCTCACCACAAGCTGTCGATAGGCATTATTTGGATTTTCCCGAGTATTTCTATAAACAGGCTTATCAACATTTGTTTCTGACCTTCGCAGAAAATGGAGAGAGAGAGAGAAATACAATTGATCATTTATAGTTTTCAGTCTAGTTTTACGTGATGATGTTTGAAAAATCACAGAAAATTATTTTGTAAGACATAGCTATGGTAAATTGACTGGGAAAGGGTCATGTTCAGTACAAACTATTTGTTACATTTCTTGCAGATATAGGGAAAACTTGGCTATTGTTCTAGAAAACCGAAAAAGGTAAATTGCCGTATGCATTAACCTGTACTAAACTTAACATGTATTGGTTCTACGTTGCCATGGATACTATATAAACTTTACGCGGACTGATAACTAATCACACTATACGTTCTATTGTTGGTATCGCGGTATCTTTCAATGAACATGAATAAACTTCGGTATCTTTACGTAATTACATCGGAGAATGACGCTCACATAAGAATCAAAGTAAGAACATTTACATCACACTTCCTATGGCGTTAAAAGTTGTTTACACTGGACTTTTTTTTACGATGGCGTTTACCAATAAAAGACTTCATCGTTTGAAAAAAAATCAATTGAATTTCTGATTGATTTTTATCGGAAAATAAATTAGTTCCATACTTCAACAACATTGGAATGACTTTTCTGACGTGCAAGAGTAGATACTCCTCACGGCGGCATTGCAGGCTACACACTGGGGTCTCTTTTCCCCCAATGCAATTGTCTAGTCTAACATATACGTATATTCGCAATTCCTTTCAAATCATTTATATTGATGTGAAAGATCTTCCCTGTTAATAACAGCTATGAACACCTTTTTCTATTTTTAAAGGGTAAAATATCAAACTTTTCAACCGTTGCATGAATTGAACAAAGCGTGTATTTGATAGGTAATATTATAATCTTATAAATTCCTCAAATGTCATTGTATGGACAAAATGTAGTCGATTTTGCCTGAAGTCTTTTAACATAAAATATGTCACAAAGATATTTTACAGCACTCTATCCCTTGTAACATTTGTTAAGGCGGCCTGAAGATAACGACCTTTAGTTTGTATGTTCATTGATGAAACCGGATACTCTCTGAAGAGCCGTGGGTTTCTAACAAACATCGTTCTATGTATCTATGTGTTGTGATTTGATTACTATGATTTTCGTTTATACAGCTATACCACACTCTGCGACACATTCATACGTGTTGTACTCTCCTACCCAACTTCGTAACTTTACAAATATGTGTTCAGTTGTCAATCAAACTCAGACAGTATGCACACTTTGGCACCGAGAAAGAACTATAAAACACCCGGGCATATAAGAACCCGTGTTATAATCTGAAAGTCTGCAAGCAGGTTAGAAAATTCAGCGTGTGATTCAGAATTCGATGAATAAGCAATGAAATTCAGTGCACGACATACTCTCAAATTGGACGCGTGTGACAACTATTCAAAATCAGATATTTGGGTACGGGTATCCAAATGATAAGGTGAAGCAATGTTCGATATTTGGAACAGGTGTGGATTGCAGATCGACTCATTACAAGATGTGTTCGTCACTGCGTCAATTCACACTTCACCTCCCCAAAGAGATATCGCCAATAAATATGCGATGTTTCGCCTTCATCACATTTCTACTCGTTCTGTTGAGACGCCAGGCAATCAGCTGACGTATAAACGACGACGTGATTGCATATAAACGTGTTACATGCTTCCATTATATCCAGGAGAAAACGTAATTACGGAATGGTGCTTAAATTTCTCCTTTTACGCGAGTATGTAATCAGGGAACACAGCTGGAGTCGCTTACTACCTTTGATGTAACAAGTATTCATTTGTAATTTTGTTGCTGGGTTCACGACTAAAATGTTACTTGTCAACGGCTTTATTCTTATGAAATTTAACTTATTTTGTGCTATGAATAGTACGACTCGTTTATATTCACCGCGCATACCAGTTTGTAACATATGCCTCTGTTAATCGAAGTATACCGCATACATGTTCATCGCAGCTGAATGCGTACAAAAATTGGTTAGAATGATACGAAGTCAGTCATCAATCGATGTTTCCCTCTCAACGTGAGATTCGTGTTACTAATCTTTCTATTATTTTTATATGACATTGCTGTTGATATAGATTGATCAGTAACTAGCTTACCAGGATATCTTATTTCTTGTAATATAATATATATAATATATATTATAATGAATAGTTTAATCTACAATATTATACATTTATTCTAATATTCTTATGTTTATGTACAATATTCATTTATTATATCATACCAGTATATTGATGGTGCAAATCGAGAGTTATGATTAGTCAAGACATCTAAATAGCAAAAATAGTGATATATGCGTAGTTAGAGCTACTCTGAGCGGCCCTGAATGAGAATAGTATACTCATATTTTGATCGCTGTGGTCTGCATCTATCATGGCCACCGTATTCGTACCGTCGATCATCTGCACACAACACTAAGCCCTTCATGCCGAACGTTATAATGTTTTCCCTAGCTGGGGGAAATGAATAAGATGTCCAAAGTCCTAGAACTGTCCGATGTTTACTCAAAACCATCACCTTAGAGCGGCTCAGCATAAGCCTACATCGTCTTTCTTAGCCCTCTTAAAGTGCAGACACGGTGAGGCAAAACGAATTTAATTTAAGTAAATCAGACTAGTCACATGTGAACTTGCGAACTTGCCATTTACAAACCAAGCAAACACACACACACACACACACACACACACACATATATATATATATATATATACACACACATACATACATACATACATACACACACACATACATACATACATACATACATACATACATACATACATACATACATACATACATACATTGCACAATATTAAACTATTCA
Organism: Glandiceps talaboti; assembly: GCF_964340395.1. NCBI lineage: Eukaryota > Metazoa > Hemichordata > Enteropneusta > Spengelidae > Glandiceps > Glandiceps talaboti. The sequence continues at coordinate 23,431,123 of NC_135552.1, forward strand.
TCGTTTAAGTATACATTTAGTGATGCTGTCCTTGACTTCATATCGTGAGATCGTCCCTGTAAAGTAAGGAATCGGAAGTTGAAATTCAACAGATAATCAGGTTCTCGGGCCGATCTAAACCTGCACTTCATTTTCATTCGAAAGTGTAGTTTGTTTTACCGGGTTTTTTAAAGTTACGTTGCAAATATCAATATACTGGTATAATATAATAACAATAAACCACCCCTGGGTAGAGGTAGAGAGAGAGAGAGAGAGAGAGAGAGAGAGAGAGAGAGAGAGAGAGAGAGAGAGAGAGAGAGAGAGAGAGAGAGAGAGAGAGAGAGAGATAACACTGTATAATATTCCAGCTACTATAGACGTTTCGAAAATAGACCACATTTCTGGCCGTGTTTAATGTTTGGTTTATCATATACTGTCACATGATTACAATGACAGTAATGATTTTCAAAGCCTTCATCGCTTTCATCACCTTATCATTATACCGAACCGAACGTGCTCTGAAGGCTACGAAAATGTCTTTTTTAGAATCATCGCCGAATGCAAATGTTAGACTTGAGTTATCACCTTTCATCTTGGTTCCCCAGACGTGCCGACAGAAACGGCTAAATATTGATGAGTAATCAGAAAGAACGTGTAATTCTGTAAGAACAGCGATACATTACATTATTAAATATTCACCAAACGACAAAGTATAACATAACTATACAGACATTTGTTCTAGATTTAATGAACGATGTCATAAAAATCAAGTACCGAAAATTAAAATTTATATTGCATGCCCAAATTCATATGCCTCAGTTCATTTGTCAAGGTGAAATAGATCACTGAATTCTGTTCTGACAGTTCGTCATTTGATTAATGTAAATTCTTTACACTCAGGAAAGACATGCTGTTCGAGTAATTGCTATGTTTCAAATTATGTATCAATCAGATGGGATTTTGCACTGCAATGCCTCATACTACATCACCATACACAGCTGGTAACAGGGATAAATGAACTGGCTTTCATAAAACAAATGTCATGTCGATTTACATGGTTGTGTAAATACACCAATGTGTGCTTTGTGTCTGTCTGTCATTCAAGCGCTAAATGAAGTAGAATGACAATGTGTCTAACAAGCAAAAATAATATGACCTAGAAAGGGTTAGAGTTTCTTCCATTTCCTGTTTTGGCAATGGCTATCAAAGTAAGAAAATTGTCATTGCAGATTTTAAAAAAAATGCACAGGTCAACATCGTCCCTGTCCTTCATGTTTTTATTCGAAACATCACCAACACTAACAATACATCTCCTACTAAAGAAAGTTTGCTTCTCCTTATAAACACCGGTGCGTAAGTTGGAGTTGAATAGCTGGATAACATAAAGCGACTTGGATAATTATATAAATGATCATTTCATGTTGTTGGCGACATCTGTTGGACATATACCTATAAATGTGTGGTAACAGGAACACACATGTATATATAGAAAAGTGAACAGAGAATTAAATAGCCACATACATACATACATACATACATACATACATACATACATCGTAAATAGGAAACCAACGTGTAACAACCAAACGATGCCTGCACACCTTCGCCCCCTGCACCGACGAAGCTTACATCCGGGTTTACATATAGCGAAAATGGGAGGGAAAAGAAAACTCATTTCAAACGAAGGTATTTATATTAATTAAATTTCACCATTATTTATTGCAATGCACAGCTTCCACGACTATGTTTAGACTAATAACCCATTAGGATGCCAGTGTGAATCCGATTCCATCACTTTATAGCCGTGACCTTATCCTCAAAGGTGACTCGGTACATCTTCCCGTCCATGCTTATCAACACATGCTGTGTTAATAAATTCTAACAAATTTAAACTCGTTCCAGCTAAATGTGCAATTCAAAGCTATCTAAGTTTAGATCCAGACTCTTCTTCGTATCTCACTTTTAATATCATGAGAATAGATTCTTTTCATTATGAGTTATAAAATTGAAGTAAAACGTTCCCTTATATTGCATCATCTAAACTCTCCCCGCCTCTGATAAAGGAAATAAACGAAACGTTTTGCCAGAAGAGAATTGGCAATGCTGGCACTTAGCGAGGTTGATTTATTAGAGATGTAGAAAATGGAGTGGTAAAAGGCCGAGATGGAAAGCCTTCGGCACATAAATATATAGATCATAAAATACTAGTTACTCAGATAGCTACCTACTCATATTAAGATATTTATGTTTCTTTGGAAATGTCAAATTTACAACAATAGCCATTTTCATTAGGGTTTAGGCCTCCAAATAGGAACTGTTTCTGGTCAGCGCACGCATCACTTAAATACCCTCGTGTCGGTCTGTGTGTGTGTGTGTGTGTGTGTGTGTGTGTGTGTGTGTGTGTGTGTTTGGTTGTTTGTCCAGCCCATGCAGTCTGCAGATCCGAGGGAAACACAAAAATAACCCTCCCTACTTCAGTGAAGACAACTGCAGAACCAGTCATGAACAAGCAAATGACACGTCCCACATACAAACTTGCTAAATAAAAAGATCAGTAACTGTCATGAATAGTAGACTCAGTGACATGTTTGTTGAGAATAAAAAATAAAAAAATAAAAAAATCGCGTCGTCGCACCGTTTTAGACAAACTGTACTGACATTTTTTTTGCCTTAAAAAGTGTTTTGTTAGGTAGTATAATTTACCAGTAATATCAACAGTATTTAATAACCTGTGGATAAACATATTTTGTAGCTGTACACGATAAATGAAATCCAATCGATTTTTGGGTCCACACCCACAAATCATTGCCTTCAACGGCGATTACGATTTCAACCTGTTTCTGTACTGCTTGTGGATAATGACGACCACTAATTAACATATACATATACAATGTCGAATTATTGGCATTTTAACAATTTTCAGAGAATATATTGTGGTTGTCCGATCTAAAATGATACTCCAGTTACACCAGTACAGTTTTAACGTGGTGAAATTTAAAGATTCAAAACCAACCTTTCGCTCAAAATTAAACATGCTACCACACTACCTACAAACAATATTGACATTAAATTAACATATACAATGTCTTTTGTTTAAAATATATAACTGACCAAGTTCTAGTGAATATATCTTTGGGTATTTGATCCCAGTTGCAGGTTTAATGTCAATTTTTAACAATGATTATTTTCTCAGATGGTTCTCATTGTCAAGATGCTCCTAAGATGCTCCGAAAATCTCATTCAAAGACTACGATACCTGTGACAATTCAATTTATTATACAGAAAATCTTACGACAAACGTGGTTATGTTTGTTTTTTCCTATCACCGAGTCACGATCGCGAATCCTAGTCGCTGTAGCTATGGATTACCGCTAAGCCATGAACTATTCCCTAGCTAGCACCAAAACCTAATCAACACAAGACGCGGTTAAAATTATGAACTGGGGGGGGGGGGGGGGGGCATTGAAAAAAAGCACAATAAAAATGTATAAATAGCATAATGGTACCGCTATTCCGGTGTTTCGTAGACATATGGCAAAGCAATAAAAAACACAATAATTGTAATAAATATAGGTACAGATTATGAAATGAAACAGAGATGGTGGCGTCCATTGCAGTCGGCTATTCAATCTGAAAAGACGTAATGAAATAAGCGAAAAGATGAGCTACACATACGTTGAGACAAATTAAATGTTACAGAAGAGCGATTCAATAACTTATCCCTAAATGAACCTACAATTCGATTCATTAAATTGTAGTCATCTAAACAGACCAATAACATTTTGAGTAAAGTACTAGTTGTCAGCTCTCTTTTTATTCAGAGAGATTACGTTGTATTTTTTTTGTCTGGTTCGCTGGGACTTTATGGTTGGTACTGATCTGCCCTTCAAAGTCACGTAGTAAACTTAATCGTTACAAACGCTATCGTGCACTTCCAGTAATTTGCGGAATACATGAGAAATAATGAGCGTGATAATGTCTTCAGTATGAGACTGAAATCCACGTTTGTTACTCCTTCATCTGATACACTTGACGCCAGTTAACCTGAACCATTACGTCGTGTGGCTCAACAGAAAGCTTACTAAATGTGTTACATTGTATCGATTGGTTCGTAAGAAAACTGACGAACATTGCTACATTGTATCAATTGGGCTCGACAGACATCTTTTTACTGACATTGCTAAATTGTATCAATTGGCTCGACTGATATCGTTTTACTAGCATTGCTAAATTGTATCTTTTTGCCTGAGAAAAAACTTTTGCTATATTTTACTGTCTGGTTCGACACCAATTGTTACATTTTAATCCTTTAATGATGTAGATCATATAACGATAGCTCATAGGCAAGACAATGTAAAAAGTGAAAGTTGGCAATTTAGCGATGTTTCTACAGTAAGTAGTTTGTCGAGTGAGGCCGCATTTTGTTCGAGGTTATAAGAATGGCCTTAATAGGTGGCCTAAATTGTAAATACACCAGTGTGTATAGAAACAGACATTTGACGCATCTTTAGTAATGACCATCTATCTTTACCCAATGAAAAAACCCATAGCTTTAAGTCAAAAACTGTGATTCAAATACAGTTATAAGCCTGTCGTCAATATATGAATGCTGTCTGACGATGATAGATGGGTACTGTTATATTTTCAAACGTCAGATCTTTTTAATCTTAGTTAAGTATTGGTTTTTGTTTTGTTACATGTTCAATTTTGAACGACAACGGTGCCTACTGTGTTTTCACAAGTAATCAATTAATGAACATTTAAGTGGTTGTTGATGACGTAAACAAGTCCAAGCCTTAGAGCTCTTAATTCCCATTTCTTTCTGTCTGGACTGGAGTTTATAAGTGCCGGCTTTTGGAATAATTTATGAGGGTGTATGGACAGGAAACGATTCAGTCTAGAAGAAAATTATTCTAACATGATTATATTAATTGTGTCAAAATTGGCGCCCGTAACCAAATGTTCTAAAATGTAGCTATTTATCAGAATTGATTTTCAATGTTGACTGACTAGTCACCTGTTATCAACAATTATCAAAGGGCCACTACTGGCAAATGCTTGGCCAAACAGAAGTTAACGGAACTTAAGAGCTACAACGATGGTAAATCGCCATGCATTCCAACGCCATTACAAATGTCAACTTTTGCAACCAAGGGTTTATAAAGAAGAATCCATCGCGGCCCCCTATCTCTATATGATTATGTGTCTACCTTTTATAGGTCAAGACTCAGACATCGTAAACGTCACTGTCGGAGTGCTCTAATTTTTGTATTTCAATACGATTTTAGAGAAAAAAAATATTGCTATAGAGAGTACCGTGGACCTTGACTATGTCCTGAAAGCATTCTTTTCAGTTCGACAACTAATCGAAACATTTCCATTATCATGCAAGACAATAAAACCACAGTTTACGTAGACTTTTACCATCAAATCAAGTGGAGCGTGGACAACCGTTTGCTTTGCATCACACATTTAATGTCATTTGTCTCCAATTGGAAACGACAGTGGCTTTTAACTTCTCTTTTTCGCAACTTCTCAACAAAAATACCCGGATGTTGTAAAAAAAACAAGGCGGCTATTTGTCAGAAAGGTATCGCACTACATTGCTTAATAGCATATATCTTTTTAGCATGTAGTGTCAAGAAAGTTGCCCTTTATTTTTGACATTGCAGGTTACCGACTTAAACTACGTATTGTGTATGTAACCTTTTTATAGATTCTATATTTAAACTTGAAGAACCAGCAGTGATTCCCCCAAAATTAGCATATTCTATTTTCTAATTTTACTTTCAAATGAAACACACGCAGCACATTTCGCTGTATGAGTACCACCAACTTTGTTTGAGATGTTCCGAAATGTCATAAGCAAACAGAGCATTGACCGAATACTGAAATATCGTTCAAATTAATTATCGAACCATTGAAATTCCTACCACATACGGGTTTTCTTATTAGCAAATAATATACACAGTGGGTATATACAGAGCTCCTTTCAGAGATTATATTATTAACTCTAACTCTATATGAACATATTTTGTAACCAGACCATAATTTCCGGATCGTCGCCAAAAATATGATTTATTTTTTATTTTAGATTTATTATAATAGGGAATTCTGCATTTATACTATCAGAGCGTGACTGGGCAACTGTAATGTGTTTGTTCTCAATCATAACACTCTCTAATCTAGCGAAATGTGGGTGAATTCTGTCAAATATCAGCAATAAACTCTTCCATGTCCTACGGTCAGAAATATGATTGTTCAAATAACAAGAATATGGTAATATATATGAACTAAAAAGTACAAGGGGCTTATTGAAATCGATATAGGATTAATATAAAATAAGCTTTCCAAATATTATGTATTTATATTTGAGTAGTGTAATTTATTTTTACTCAAAATATGTAATTTGATATTCATTCTGTAATTTCACCTTCTATGATTCATGAAATTGGTTTACATTTTATATAATCCATTGCCGGATCTCTACAATGCAAATGATGTGTTTCGACTTGCTTTCCTTGTCACATGGTTCGTTACTAAACTATTATCCATTTGTGTTCGTACACTTTATTTTATATTCATATTAAAATTAGTGTTCATTCCATGTGAAATAAAATAGTGTTCATTTCATGTTCCATTTATCCATTCACAGTGAACAGTGATTTGAATGTGATAGCGTTAGTGCAAATATAGATGTGATTAACATCTCACCTCTTTACCATGTACGATCTCTGAAATGTACACATACACCGAACCTGTGCAACAAATTAGGTTTTTCACGCTTGGTTAGAGTCAGAAATTGACATCTAAATGTAAACGAACTGGGAGAATTAAATGAAACGTGATTTCTATACGGATGTAATATGAACTTTCGTACAAAACAAGAAAACTTTATGGTGTGCATGAGCTTACAATGTTGTAGTATGGGTAAGAAATGTGTATTCATGTCGGATCTGAAACAAAAAATAGAAAACAACATAGACCAATACATAGATGTTATTTGACATAGCTAGTCCGAATATTTGTCTAGCCTCGATTTACGTCAATGGCTGAATTATTTCGCTTTGTGTTAACGTCACGTGACTGATCGCATGGATGTGAAAGCTGCTTCCTCCTTTCCGGCTTATGGTAGGTTTCTCCTTCCATACACTAATTACCTCTCGTCACTTTCTGTGTAAATCCATTGTCTCTTTACACACTAATTGGTACCCATCAATGTACACTTAATGTCCCTCTGGTCTATTCATGTTCTGCCACTGCTGATTTCTGATTTCACGCTCTTTCCCCCAAGCGATTTCCTCTAGCATGGTTTTTAGTTGTCTCCCACTTTCTCCATTGCAGGATGCATCGTAGTCTTTACACTTAATTATACAGATGCCGCCACACATGTATTCCCAACGGGTTTTGTCTTTTGGGGGACACCACCAAGTTCCTGAGGGCGTTGTAGGTGCATTGACACCAACTGAATTTTGTGCCTGTTATGCATTCTGGCAAATTGTTCACAAAGACCGTTGGGCACAGGGGAGCAAAGCCATACAAGAGAACCATGCCTTTTGCATGGATACGATCAATCTATCATTTCAGAAGTATTTGTCAACAACCACTTGACGCCATTAACGTCAAGTCCAGTCTGTGTGAGTGTCGTCTGTTACTTCCCCGTATATTTGGACAAGGTATCTCCTTGCATAATAGTTTGATGTAATATGTTTACTTAATGATTAAAAGTGACCAATACTGTTTTCCCAGTTTGCTTACAATTCACTTCCGGTGCGTACACTAATACACGTTCTACCCTGAGATAATCCATAGACTTTCGTGTAGGGGCTATGGTTTACGGTAGGGAGTGGGTTACAAATAATGAAGCCGTGTGGTAGGCAAACATGGTGAAATTGTTTTATTATAAATACGTCACCCATTTCCCATTCACATTACCACGTCAATAAATAGCTAGGTCACAATAGTAACATATCGATTTTTCTTTTTCTTTTTTCTAGCATCACTGCTATCCTGTATTCCAGTTGCGTGGTATCGACAGCTGCAGTACATGGAATGGTATGGACTTCGACCATTTTGTATTGAGGCATGGCCGTCTGCACAATGGAACATCGGTTGGTATCTCTACATGTTCCTTGCTGCATATCTAGCTCCCCTGCTGATCATCTCGGTATGCATGGCAATGATTCTCCGCCTTGTCTGGAATTCGTCAACTTTATTCAAAACTACTCAATCGAAAGCACAGCGAGCTCGACAGCGTCAGAAAATCCGCAAGACTCGCATGGTGTGCGTTGTTATTCTTATTTTTGCTGTTTGTTGGTTACCGGTTCACATAATGAATATCTTGGTAATTGTTGCGAATATAAGCCCAGACAACCTAACAATATATGCGTTCCAGCTGTTCGGAAACTGTTTATCGTACGCGAATTCGTGCGTGAACCCAATTGTCTATGCCTTCATGAGTGAAAACTTTCGACGTCGTTTTCTAGAAGCCTTCTCGTGTTGTTTACCGCAAAGGGAACGACAGACACTATCAAGGAGTCGTGGAACTATCATCATCGCAATGACTGATGGGAAGTCCATTTATACTCGGAGAAGTCATTCATCAGCGAAAAGAATGCCATCGAGTATTGACCATTGTGAAGTTACTGTTAGTGAGTCAGCTAATTGTAACCATTTCACTAGTGATTCCGAAGATAGCTTAGGAGCAGATAGTCCGTGTATGAGACGTAATGGCAGACACTATCGACAGCGTGCAGCACGTCTTTGAAAGATTTCTATCTCTTAAAAGGAACAGAAAACCCCAATAATTGCGTCAATATTTCAATAAGCATCAACTCGACTGACAGGAAATGGATGATAATCAGTGAACAGCGATTTGTCATGTACTTATTCTGGATTTGACTGATATCACAGACCCTTCAAGTGAAAACCGTCGCCATAGTAATCATTCTTGAAATGTTGCAATTACCATTTTTAGAGAAATAGAACGAAATTATATGTCTTGATAACCGCTCACTTTTAATTCTTCTGTAGTATTTGCGTTTCACCAATTTTCGTATTATAAAATATTACAATAATTTCCTTTTCTTACTTCACAAACATTTCTTGGTGACCATGAATTAATGTACACTGTACATACGTCTGTCTAATAATCTGTTATGTGAATTCGTGCTTTGAAGTAAAAAAAATAAATCCACGTTTTTTGAGTGAATGATAAAAATAATCAATACAAGGCCTAAAACAATTGTTTGGTTCCGGTTACCCGACCCCACCCAGTTTTTCACTGCCGACCTTAAACATTTTTTATGTATTCGAGAAAAACAAATCGCGAAAATTGAGAAGTCTAGCGAGATATAGTGGATGTGGAAACTGACATCAGCTTAAAAAGACAATATAAAACTGTTCTTCCATTTTGTATTGGATGTACATCTGATGGGAACAAACCAACACCACAGAGACCATATGGAAAGCAACGGAAAACATACGTACCTGAACGAGACACTCACATATGGCAAAAGAAAACAAATCAACAAATCTACCTACCCACCTATTCTAAAATTGAACGTAATCGGAACCATGCATTGTTTAGGCCCAATCACGGCATGTAATTACTTTCTTTCTTTTTTTATACAAACTGTTATTAAATCACACAAATAGACAGTTGATAAATTCATCAGCAAACAATAGCTATGGCATTTAACTTTCATAGTAGTAGTAGTAGTAGTAGTAGTAGTAGTAGTAGTAGTAGTAGTAGTAGTAGTAGTAATACTATGGTATTTAATACATAAACTAGGTCATCTCTGTGTTTTAATAATTTCAGGCTTAAAGTAACCATGTGGATGACAAACAGGTATCTATGTTGGATTTTTTATTCATAGAACAACTCTGCTATGTTTTTATACTTGAAAACGAATGTGAAACAACATATACCAAGTCCTTTTTTTTATAACTCAATAAATTGCAAAAAAAAGCTAGCAAGTGTCTGAAAAAGGGTGTTATTGTACGTACACTAACAAACATTCTACAAGTTTGTTTTTCAGTTTTGGCAATTTATTGAGTTAGAAACCAGGATTTAGTATAATTATGTTGTTTCACATATTCTTTTTCAAGTATACAAACATAGTAGAGTTGTTTTACGAATAAAAATCCGAAATAAATACCGATTTGTTATCCATATCCATGGTCACTTAATTTACTTCTGAATCAAAGTCCAGAAGAAGAGTAATGGTGAACTATCACGTCTGGCAAAGAAAAGAAAAAAAAAGAATTCTAATCTCTTGTTTATACTAGAAGAACTCTTAAAGTACATCAAACCTAGTTTACATCACTTTTGTAGTTCCATTCTTTGTAAAGTTTCGATTCATTAAGAGCTCGATCAAATATAGTCTTAGCATAGAAATCATTTTTAGGAGGTTGTTTCGCTTCCAAAATATTTTTTACAAATTCACATGATTGTGCTTAGTAAATTTCTGACACACCAATTATACAGTGAGATTGCAGACTGTCATATTTGTTGTTCTTATTACAGCTTGTGTGTTACGTAATGCTAATTTCTTAGGCACGTTTAGTTATTTGTTTACTACGTACCAGGGGAGCTCATAACTGGTCTAAGAAATAAGGTATGGACAATTCATTCTTAAGATATAGGTCAGGTAGTCTATGATATATTGTATATGGATGACAAATGACATATTTCTAAATAGCTAACGACAATTAGATATTTTGAAGCAGATCGATTATATCGGATTTAAGTATAAAACTAAGATAAGAAAGGTTGTCAAAAAAGATTTATTATAGGTGAAGGTTTTCAGGAAAGTACAATGATCTATTTGCTAGATATATTCTAGATGTGAAGACCGATAGCCCTACTCACAGACCTAACTTCTGTCAATACACTTTTCTAAGAACACACGTGACATTTCTCTGCACAATACAGTCTAGAAAATGAGACAGTAACCGCTCTTAGACTTAAAAAAAAGAACATTGCGAATAAGCCATGTAATTATTTGTTGAGATATGATTTTCACACACAAAATATTATTCACGTTGTAAATGCTATCAGCCATTAAATATGATTATCACGCTTTTTGAGATTCCGTATTGTATGTATGTATGTATGTATGTATGTATGTATGTATGTATGTATGTATGTATGCATGTTGTTGTTGTTGTTGTTGTTGTTGTTGTTGCTGTTGCTGTTGTTGTTGTTGTTGTTGTTGTTGTCGAGATACATCCAAAGTCGAAGTCATTAGGTCGCAGTAATTCGCATCTAAGTGCTTCTTACAAGGTTGAGATCAGTACTTCCATCATATGCTGTCTGACTGTGACGACATAAGGTTCTATTCCGGTCTTAAGCCCCCCCCCCCCACCCCACCAACCTCTATCTTTCCCTGCTTGTACTGATACTTTTCTTCATGGTTTTCTTAATGCAGTCAATGAAAATACGGGTCACCTAAGGGACCCTGTCGCTACGAGTTGACAAACGAGTAGAGACAAAACATTTTAGTCACCAGTATTTTTTTTCCTGCTGGATAAAGCATTGTATTTGTGAATAAGATAATTAATCTCCGCAAGCATAATTAAAAAAGGAAGAAAAACAAGTGGAAAAATAAGTGCGTTTTGAACGTCCTTTTCTTGTATATTGAGCACCTCGGGACCAATTAGACACGCTTTGTGACGTAGAACATCTAGGTATAAATTCCATATTTTGTATTAGAACGCGTTCAATTTATGATCTTATGATATCTCGCATACAACACATTTCGCAGTCAACGTACATGTCGTCGTGTATATTTGAGTCAGCTGGAGCCGTACGGTCTACATATCTTTATTGTTTCAATTACTGAGAGACGTCCTTATCGTTCCAACGTCAGTCTGGTCAATATTCTTTCATTACTTTCCCCCGCTGTCATCTCCAGTTTCTCCTAGATGCAACAACATCGTGTTGAAAACAGAATTCTCTTTTTGTAACATGTCATACGGTATGGCTTTCACGTCGACATCCATTCCACTTACTTTGTCGAGTACGGTCTTCTTGGTAATCGAATTCACAAACTAATAGGAAGATTAAAATTCCATTGACCACCGGGTCAAACCAATCATAGTACTGCAAATCGTCCCCTATCTTCTCTAATATAGGATTGATACTGTTATCGCATTTGTTTATCATGTACATGATTTGAATTTTACAGCAAATCCAAACGTTAAATGAACGATGGTATATGTTCATTCAAAACAACTTTTTGATGTTTTATAGTTTGAGCTATAGTTGGTGTCATTACAAATCTAGTTTACAGGCTTTGCGTTTGTTAGCTTTAGGTACCATCCCTATTCCATCATTCCTATACTTTGCTGAATGCAAAGGCGGTGTGAATTATTTCCTTTGACGAGTTATAAAAATAGGAGGTCAAAAAGCATTCCAAACATTTCAACTATATTTGGGATAATTGGATTTCAAAAAACCTGTAAGAAATGTCTTTGAATTCTTAGAACGATTTCTTTAACAAAATAAATTGTATGTGCTTATGTCTGTTTTATGTAAATAATCAAGAGAAATAACAGTCACACGAAGTGTCAGACTTTATACATATTATCTCTTTTAAATAACCTTTATGCAATTAGGACTCCATAAATGGCATACAATATAAGAAGGGAACTTGGTCCAGGGTCAAAAGATTGACGCCCCTACAAACTGGTACATGGTCAACTGAGTTTAACTCTTAGAACTATGAGCATGATCAAACGAACTGTGTCTCTCTAAAATGTGGGAGAGTCAAATTATTTTTTGCCCTAGAACTAGGTATAGGGTCAACATAGTTGTATCCCTAGAACTTGGAACAAGAACTATCGATTTGTATTTAAAAACTTGATTATGAAAAACGTTTCCTTGCCCCCTCGTATCATCTTTCCTACTTATACAATGTTTTAGCTGAGTCATTCGATTTTAACTTATTTATTTCATGGATGCACTCTATGCTATGTACGAACAGGAATATGTTCAGTTAAATTGGTCAAACTCGTGTCAATCAATAGATTGGCGCCAATGATATCCATTCTTTTTATCGTATCCGTTCTCTACAGAATTATTCATCAGTTGTCTATCTTAATTGTGAAATGGAGCAATGAAACCAAGGGTTACGTATTTGTTTATTGTTACATGCACATCACATCCCTTGAGTAGTAGCAACATTAGTTTCTATAAATGTATTTAAGATTGGAGAAAAGATAGTTTTCATTTAACGTTTACGGTGTCTGTTATGTAGAGATGTTACAACACATTTAACTATTTCATAACATTACAAGCCCGAGTATGTTTTAGAAGATTATAAGTATAACTATATAATAGTATAATATGTATACTAAATTGGCAATTCTAAAATCCTTATCATTGCAACTTTTTGATTTTGATATTACATGTCTAGCAATACCGTTTCATTTAACCAGGTTTTCCGTGTATGTAATATATGTTATCCCTTAAGCCATCACAATGACCACAAATGCCCTTTTCTAAAAGTCCCAAAGTCCCATTTCACTGACATTTCCCGAATGTTACCCGGGCAATTTTAAGAACTAAGTACCCTAAATTCCCTAGCCCTTTATTGAAGCTTAAATGGGGAAGGGGGTTCGAAGGTAATGTCAATGCTAAATGGGCAATTAGTTTAGAACAAATGGAAACTTCTGTTTGCTGCAACTTGAAAGTCATCATCACATGAATAGATATTTCATAGAGGCAGGATATTAGGTAAGTAGACCATGCAAGTTTTGGGGAATATAGGAATAACTTGGGTAAACATGTACACTATTCAATTTATACCTTGTGTGTTTTAAGAGAAGGAAACATCCGGTGTTTTAATCTTAATGTTGGATTAACATTCCTGAAAAGGGATTAAAAGCTTAAAATCTGCTCTTTTCAATTTCTGGAACGAATGTATGTCACCCTTCACTGGGCAGGAGTTAACATGTGTTATGTGATAGCACTAAAATGTGTCAAAGTTGAAAATTTCAAGATTTGGGTGATTGTACGTCTACAGTTAAAGAGGACACAGATGCTAGGATGAAAATCAAACACGGTTTACCCTCAGCACTGTACATCCGGCAATGTGACATATGGCGGTAACGTCTTATCCTGAGTTTTGAACCGAACTACGCACTTCCTGGAAAGGGAAACATTCGTGCATACATATCCACTCCCCAGATTCAGCTATATGGAAAGTTTATTGGTAAGTTAATGAAAATGCTTTTATTTCACTGATCGCTGTGACGTTGATGTCGTCTTCAAAAATGTAAAATAAGTAACTAAATACATCGAACTTTTAACCACATTTACACGCAATAGTGATAAAGGCTACACTAATGTGAACTGTGACTTGACAATGGGATATCATATACAAATAACAGCGGCATTGCAAAGATTTATAACTTTAGTCCTCCATTCAATCATTTTGTTTGCTCGTTTCATGTGAGGTATTATACCTCTCCTCAAATTGATAACACTAGTAGGATACGCCACGTCTATCGATCGTTCCACTTACCGTGAGACCTGACAAGGCAGTCGCTGACTGAAGAGTCACCTTTCCGATTTAATCGTGACTTACAGGGCATGTAATCTTCTCACCCCTATCGACTCCATCTACTGGAGTTGGTAATTTGCTCATCTGAAAACACCAATCAATTAGCAGATGACTGATTGGAGCTTTTCTTGGCCATGTAGTACCGCCACACTTGAAGTATTTAGTGCCAAGCTACCCATTACAGACGTGCTGGGTGATGATGCTTTGCAAGCTATTTTCATCAATGAAGACACTTTGGCTGGCTCAAAATTGCCCTGCATGGAGTCTGTTCGTGTGTTGTGTACGCGGTATGTACGCGAGATGAGAGCCGCCAGAGAAATTGGTTACGATTGCAGTGCAGTGACATCAATCATCTCATGTTAAACTTTAATCGGTGCACAACAAATGTTCAATTTTAGCCTTCTATCCGTATTATTAATATAGTGCATCACTAGGTTTACAGGTGATGTAATACGGTGCATCACTCGTGAATATGACACTGAACTATCGTGGGGATACGCATGTGTACCGAATCATAATTTGTCACTATGACCAGCAGAGACAATACAATCATTCCAAAATTGAAATTATTAATATAGAGTGATCATTTAGTGTAATATTTGTTACAGTAGGCAAACATATTCTTGGAATGTTCACAGTCTATAACTTTCAGAGTAAGAACAGACTGAGACGAAGTTGATAGTAAGGACTGTTTCTCACGCACGCATCACATTAAGGAAGAATCGCCGTAAATTGAAAGCCTATTTTAAGAAGTTGGCGTGACTTGACTATTTACGCTGGTCAATCTCGGTGGCAAACTGAATTGATGAAAAACGTAATTGATAGGGCAAATAGAGTCATTGTTATCAGATTTTAGATACATTGATTGTCTTCATCGAAAGGTCTATCTCTTAAAACCAACAGCGCCCCCTATTAGTGGCATAGACGAACTGTCTCGGTCCAGCAGTTTCTTTCTTCTTTTTTTAATAGAACAAGTCGATAAGGTCGTTACAAACGTGTATGTGTTTTATAATGAACATGTTGAATGTTGTGTGGAGCGTTTACGAGGAAAGTCTTGAAGCTAATTTAACTGCCGAGCGTAGAATGACCCTGAAAAAAGTACTACTACAAAATGGCCGACAGCTTTGTCATAATTTGACTGATGTATAATGATGTGAAGACAAAATGTTATATCCAGGCATGTCGCATACATAGATTAGAGGTCCACTGTTTCTTCTCAATCCAAAGTAAGAGTGATATTTTTAGTGAACTGGTTGTTGTAATATAACAAACAGACAAAGGATATCACAGGAAGGCACATGATGTAGACCTGTCTGCATAGATTGTGTAATTTTTATCACGGTCATCTTAAAGCTGGACAGAAAAGGCTGTTTTCCTAGTAAAATAATGATACGTTTTTCAGCGTTCCATTTTTAATATTTAATCGATGTTACGTTCCTGCTATACATTACCTGTAGAGGGCGCTAAAAATCAAAAGGTCTGTTGTCAATTGAGCTGCCATACACATGTTACCTGCCTTCAAAGTCTAAGCAGCGATACCTAGAAATGTGTTTTCAATTTTGAGACCAGGTCGTCACATCTCTTCTTTACTAAAACTGCTTAAGGAATATTTTGAGACTTATGATGCCAACTTAGAACTACTTTCTACTTGGATTTAGTTAAAATATACTCGTACAATAACATAAATTCCAAACATGTTCTAAAATTGTTCTGCCACTCCTGTGATCAAATTAGTTCTCTTGAACGTATTTGATCGGTGTATGTACAAGTTTGATGGGACTGATAAATATAACAATCATAT
The DNA here is from genome assembly GCF_964340395.1 of Glandiceps talaboti. Taxonomy (NCBI): domain Eukaryota; kingdom Metazoa; phylum Hemichordata; class Enteropneusta; family Spengelidae; genus Glandiceps; species Glandiceps talaboti. The sequence goes on from NC_135552.1 coordinate 23,447,473, forward strand.
ATTTAGATATATAAAATATAAAGTGAATTCATTTTAGCGCCAGTTTCAGACTATAAGGTGTCATAATATGTTATCGCTGAAAATCCACAAACAATGATCTCAGGTTTATGTAACAACATTAACTTTCATGATGTTTTGATTATATTTTTTGAATTATTAATTCACATATATCTAATTATATTAACTTTATAAATATTAATCATACGTTGAATAAATATTTTAAAAATGAATATTGAAGATTTATTTTATAAATTACGGTTCATTGTTTTATTGATTTTGTTTAGATAGTAGACGCATTTTGGTGGCATCAACTCACATATTAGCTCTAGTTCTTCTTGAAAAATAACTCACGGTGTAATGTTGAATCAGTATGGATGTAATCGTCTTACTGGGATACAATTAAGTAGCCTATAAGAATGCAAGCCATGATCTCAGAGAGAGGGTATGATTTACTAATCAACTCCCTCGACATGCATCGTAAAATCTTATTGTAATATCCAAATCGACATGGAGAAGTTCGTAATTTGTGATACATTTGAAATTTGAACAATATTACACGGTTTTCATTAAATTTCCAAAATTGTTATTTTTGATAATGACAGCAAGGGTTATAGACATTATTTTAAATATCTTGCCAGGTTAGCTAAAATCAATAGTAGTTTTCAGTTTTGAGAGGATATATTGACGCGACTGAATACTGCACAGGGAGGACATATTGCGTTTGAATTCCTGCGTGCAGACGACACAATGCGGTCACAGTATTATGACAAGATTAGCTCAACAAAACAAAAATTGCCAATTTTTTTCAAGATTGCCTCTGGGGATAACATAGCGGACGACACAGTCACAGGTGACAACAGTACATCAACACGCATACATAAATGGATATATCGGGAACAAATCAGGACACGTAACATTTGCTTTGTACTTTTCAGGTGTTCATGCTGATTACGTACCACATTAAGAAAAATGAGATAGACCCCCTTTTATAAGCTAGAAGCAGGTGATTACTAAGATATCGATGAAGGCTGTTCTGTTGACACGTCACATCTGCTTCCCCTGATTTGTTTAGATTGATCGACTGCAAAGTTTAGTGCACAGAGAATTGATTCAAATTAGAGTGGGAAATGTTTAGGTCTTTGACATGGACACGTCAATGCACTTACTGTCAGACAAATAGGTATTGGTAACACAGAACACGTTCTTTGCGGATCTCAATTTTAAATCTGATGGCAACTGAAGTACAAAAACAACGAATGACACTCCTTGGGTTGTTTTGAAAGAGGTTCAAATATCTAGACATCCTCGTCTCGACGCGTCAACCGTCCTACAATGCTTTCTGATGTATCAACCCCAATGAAAAGTACAGGCAACACTTGTTTAGTTCGTAATAATGAAAAAATACATGTCGGGTGGAGAGCAGTAGAAACAATCGATTTAGAATAATTACGCCTTCGAGGATTTCGCAACTTACGGGCCATAAAATATTGAGTGAAACAACCATTGTTAAGTATGCCAATGTCCTCGAAGGGAATAGTTCTATATGTAATATTATACTGAAAAATTAATTTGATGTTCTAAAACGTGACGATAACACCGGAAACATAAATAATTAATTTTGCACAGTTGGGTCCAAAGGCATGCTTCATAGATTACAATGTAAGCTTACCTGACAAAATATTTCATTAATTTTTGTTGCTAAGGGAAAAAAGGCGTTGATGACAGACCACCGACAGCACTAAATCGTTAATAATTTGTGCGTGTGCCTGTACGTGTTTGTGTGCGTGTAGCTGCCTGCCTGCATGTATATCTGTATATATGTATGTATGTATGTATGTATGTATGTATGTATGTATGTATGTATGTGTGTGCATGTATGTATGTATGTATGTATGTATGTATGTATGTATGTATGTATGTATGTATGTATGTATGTATGTATGTATGTATGTATGTATGTGTGTGTGTGTGTGTGTGTGGGGGGGGGGTGTATGTATGTATGTATGTATGTATGTATGTATGTATGTATGTATGTATGTGGGTGGGTGGGTGTGTGTGTATGTATGTATGTATGTATGTGTGTGTGTGGGTGGGTGTGTGTGTGGATGTATGTATGTCTGTCTGTCTGTCTGTCTGTCTGTCTGTCTGTCTGTCTGTCTGCGTGCATGCGTGCGTGCGTGCGTGCGTGTGTGTGTGTGTGTGTGTTTGAATCTCACGGTATATGCCTGTATAGCGTCTCTGTCAATATACGTAGACGAACTTGCATCTTTAATCCATGCCAATATGTCAACAATAACAATCACGCCATCAGTGGCAGTAGTGACACACTGGCTGTACTGAATGCTTTCCTTCTGATAATCTATCATTTGAATTGTAAACAAGTCTTTTCCAGTAATCTCTTACATCAATCATTACATCATGCAAAGCACAGCAGATCAAATACACTTTACAGATTTTCCATCACATAACAAAATACATGTACGAAGAAGTGCACTCGCACGTAACCCTATTCCTTCCCAAATGACAATGTCTTTATTTCCAAATGACTTGGATTGAAACTAAATATAAAATAGAATTAGAGCTAGTGCATGACTATTAACCTGTGAAAGACAGCGTGTTATGTATCAGCGGGAAAAAAACCCCCACACCATACGGGTAATGTCGTGAGTTGGGTTCATTTTTACATATAGTCAGCATATGTCACAAGCTTAAACGTACTATTGTAGGCAAGGGCATTTGTTTTAAGGGCGCATAGCATCTCTTTGATACAATGTTTTATGGACACCGACAGACGTATTGATTGATAATTGAAACGGCCTTTATTATAATCAGTTTGACCCAAGATCATATCTATTCAGGCAAATCATGTCTACTGAAAAGGTCTTACACTCAACACACCTGTCGAGCTCGCATAAATTAACTGATAGTTATAGGGCAAGTCAGAGGCTATTAACTGTTATTAACAGGACACCTTTGGCAACCCTCTGTTATTTTGTTTGAGGCACAGCCTCGGACAGTATTTCCGTTTTTACCCTCCCGTGACTCTGTTACTAACCTTGATGCTGAATTAGGTGTGGTAGAACACAGTGTTAATTAGGCAAGGCAGCACATATGATTGCATTGTAACAGTTGACAAGTTAGGGTACAGTTCCATAGAAATGATTAACAAACAGTTTCATTCATGGGTTTAAAGTGTTAGCGGACAGTTCCTTTCATGGATTAACGGTATGCAGACACTTTCTTTGTGTAAAAAGTGTCCCTTTAACTGAAAAATTGACTGCTCAGTGAAATTAAGAGCAGTGTTGAAAAAATGGGGACGAGTCAGTGAGAAGTAAAACATATAAATTTAATATCACACGGAACAGATGGTAAGTTCGAATGTGCCCAATACATAAATGTCATGAATGTTCTGGTAGATAATGTTAATATTTAGACCTGAAGCAGAGGATTCATTAATATCTGCACTTAATATCTTCTTATATTTCTGCAAAAGCTTAAAAATATGAGAAAGGAACCTTCGGCCATTATCTGGCTTAGTTTGGGATTTAGGAAAAGCTATATCAATATATTACCTACGGTGGTATTACGTAAATCACCACAGTGGGTACTTGAAATGTGCGTTTCTTTCGCAATGTTAATATAAATAAGGAAGATTTCATTGCCCAGCAACTCTAAGTATTTGGAGCTAGCAACTTAATGTATTCTTACTTGAAGGGACGGGTGAAAAAACCAAGTAAATCAAAATATCATGTAAACAGCATCAACACCCACACCAACAATTATAATATTTTCAAGGTCTAGATGGCAAGGCAATGTTCGTAAAAGGGAATATGGTGTGGTGACATATTTGAATCAACGTTTGAATAATTTGAAATACTGCCTATTTGTAAAATCATTTGACAGGTTTTTGAAGAGTGAGAAAAACTGTTTACGTTTGTAGATAATCACCTATCTACATATTATATTTCAAGATGTAAAGTTGGTTTCGATATTTAAAGAAGACGAGATATACAAACCATAATGATTCAATTAATATAACAATTTTATTTTTTATACCATTGATAACAAATATTTTTCTTGCTATCCCAAATCTTCTTTATTTAACCCTCTCTTTACTGTTGCATCTTTGGACTGCCTCATTTCGCCACCGCCCCATCCCCCTCTCACTCTCTTTCTCTTTCACGTCAATAATTTGCGATGTAGATTTTTTCCCATAGCTATCAACGACATGTTTTGAATTACAAATCTTATTTTTTGGAAACATTCATCATCATGATAAAATGTACTTAACTGTACATGAAGTACACTACATATCATAACTTATTGCTTCGTAGGCTCCTAATATTCTTTACAATCCAAAACGACATCTTTATTCCCGCAAGGAATAGCGTTCCTTTCTTTCCCTTGGGCTTCAAATAGAGAAGTCCTTTTCAGCGTTATTAAAATATTGTCAGGACTTTCTGCAGTATGGATGACCATATGTCAACGAGAACACAGTACACGCAGATTAGTTTTGTCTAATTTATATGATATATTGTCCGAAAATACATAAGTTCATAAGATGCATGATGCATACAGCAATTCCACTGTGACCAGTATCATCAACCTATAACATCATTACTGTCAAGCTGAAACTGATCATTTGACGTGTTTCACCAACACCTGGTCTTAGTACATCCACTATGATTGATGTGGATAGGTTTTAAGTAAGTTACATGTACGATATTACTCTCTTTTATTTCAATAGAAATCTTTCGCACGTGTTTTCTCCAGGGGAACATGTTATTTGATAATGTACGCTGTCACTTCTTAACACTAATAGGTACAAAAGTACTTGTCTCATAAAAAGGTGTTACGTGAGCATCAAAAAAATCTGATGACGGACATACGATTAAACTATCACAGCGCCATCTACCGACATGCTGTTATTACTGCCAAGCTCAGGTTTTTCCATAATTAAGAAAGAGTCACAGCGCCATCTATGTACTTGACACTACTGGTCGGAAAAACCTACTGTGTGCGCCAGCTATTGAAATTTACTGTACAGACACATGTACATAGACAAGCAGACACATGTAGAAACTCATACATTCACATCAAGACTGACGCACAGAGACACAAAGACAGGGAGACATTTATATGTGTATAGAAGTCATTATGTATTCAAAATTGCCAGATATCTGTTATTTCAAATAATATAAACTTTACTTCAAGCATGCTGTGGTATCATTTCCCTTTTCGCTCGTCATCTTGTTAGTCTGACTATAAGAACGTTGTCAGTGTACGCGATTCTGCTATGGACATGTTGTTCAGTATTTCATCTAACCCATCAAAAATGTAAACAATAAATATTGCTCACTCTAAACATCTATGGTTGCTGCACTCTGAAACAATGCGTTTCATTGTTGTTCATATTGACATTTATGACAAGTTTATAAACGAAAGTGAGAAATAAAAAGTCTGATGGTGACGAATTGAGTTCTACACATTTGGTAACCTAGTAATTAATTAATGACTATCACAGTCCTATCCTTGCTCGGTTCATTGATTCTCTCCTTGAAAATTTCAGCTATTATATTCTAATTTTAGGTTCTCGAAAGGAGACGTCATGAAATACTATAACGGATGTTTTACAGTCAATGTATCCACTCGTACGTTGATATCCATGGGATTTACACCAGCCACCAATCAAGCATTTAGGCCACGCATGGAATGATTTATTAACACTAAACTTGTTATTGCTAAAATTACATGTGGAATAGTTCAATGAACACTTGGCTATCAGCAGGGAATCGTTATTACTAGCTGACGGAAGAAAAACATCTGGAAACGACCTTTACTTGATATTCAAGAATCGTTAGGCTTTTCACCAAGTAGTAAAGTAGAAGCAACAAGCAAGCAAGCAAGCAAACGAACAAACAAACAAACAAACAAACAAACAAACAAACATACATACATACATACATACATACATACATACATACATACATACATACATACATACATACATACATACATACATACATACAAACAAACAAACAAACAAACAAACCAAACCAAACAAACAACAAACAAAGACAAAGATGTATGTATGTATGCATACATACATACATACATACATACATACATACATACATACATACAAACAAACAAACAAACAAACAACCATGCAGGCATCCTTACCTGCATGTCTGCCTGCTTACCTACCTACCTTCCTACCTACCTACTGACGTACGTATACACACATACATAATACATACATACACATACATACATACATACATACATACATACATACACACACACACACTCATACATACATACATACATACATACATACATACATACATACATACATACATACTGAAAAACAAGCAGGAAACGACAAATAAACAGACTGACAGCAAGATTACGTTCAATTTAGTTAAACACTTGGTAATTAAAAAAAAAACATTCAGAACATGGTAGGATAAAGTATACACTTTGGCCTCTGTGATTCCACGCATGCTCAGAATTGTACACATGGTGAAACAAGATCGAAATGTCCCTCGTTGTAATGTTGAAAATAATTATACAATCAGTCTCGTCATATACAAGTAGAGATGAGGTCACTCTTAACAATATTAACGAAGAATCGAACCATATACCTTGGGAGTTGTAATGTTTCCTCATCAATTATCATTTGGTCAGGAGTATGTATGAAATCAATCATTTAGTCACTGATTAAACGGTGAGATGAAATAGTTTGGTAAGCATTATAATAAATGATATCAAAACTTGTAACTATAAAACAACGTATACCTTAAGGTAAATGTAAAACAGTCATTTTCGAAAATGATGTCCACTTTGTAATATTCCATCATCACGCAGTTACTCTGCATTCTCTCGACACAATCACTTAGTAAGTGGTGTATGTCAATCTAAAGATGAATGGTTAATGTTCATCTTGTCGAAAGAATCCCTACCAGCGACTTGCAAGAGGAACAATATTACCTATTCACTTTTCTGATTGTTTTTTTGTACATAGAATTTTATCAAAGGCGCTTTCCTCTAAATCGTATCTAGGTTCAAAATACATGCTTATTTCCCGACGATTATACCGAACACTGGCAACTAAATGGACCTCCACAACAATACTGCCATTTGAGTTTAGCAATTTAAAAACATAAAGCACTATGACGTCATTATATTACCATGGTAACTAATATTAAACTTCGAAAGAAAGTAGATGGCAAATTGCCTCAATGAATATCATTTGATCCCTCAACAAAGAATGTCACTCGAGTAGTCCACACACTTCATCAAACATATGCCATTAAGAATAAGAAAATGGGCTTATTCAGCTCAACACTCAAGGTGCATAAACATTGGAAAGTTTCGTAAAATCGAACGTGATAGAATGTCGTGATGGTCCCCTTGGCTCTAAAATTTGAATATTCGCGTTTGCTCATGTGTTTAATCATCGGGAATGGTAGATAAACTGGGATAATTGGAATCTCCCCTCCTCTTATATACCCACGTGGCTTAATCTGTCAAGTAACTCCCTGAGTCCGCCTAAAATCTTTAAATCCAAGCTTTCAATTGATAAAATGATTTGCTATAACTATGAATCAATTGTGCATGAGACGTTTGTAACTTTCAAGATAAAATCAATAGTTTGACAACACTTTTGGCAACATATGCTTCTTAAGATGTGGTTTGAAATGGAAGGGCAACGCAAAGTAACCACATGGAAAGGATGCTTATGAATGAAGGCATTGATTAGTGTTTGGTTTTCACTATCTACACCAAGTGTGTAAACCAGTGATGTAATCAGTTATTTTCAGTAACCATCCGCTGGGAAAACTTTAGGGAAGCTGATTCGTCTAAACACACAGTTTCAAACATCGCAATGCTATTTTGTATAACCAGCTGTACTAACCAATAACAGAGATTGTATACTATGATTACTATTATAATCCTAAATGCATTATGTAAGACGACTAAAGCAGAGTAGGGCCGATGACCGTAGACAAGTAAGCGAACTGCTGTCAGAAGTTCGCTTGTAAAGAGATCATTCTTACAACAAAGATGAAATTTAAATGCATTTGTTGTGTTCCTTGGGGTACGTCTGATTGAGAGTACCCTGGGTTGAGTCTACTCAAGGTTGTGTACCTCACAAAAACGAGGCTGTGCTGACGTGTTTCGATTTGATAAATCTTATTGTCCCGAATTTCAAATCACTCTCGCTAACCTACGTGACCGGGCAAACCAATATCGATTGATCTACTTATTTTACGTAAAATGACCTCGACATTGACATGAATGCTTTAAGTTCGTACAACCTTGGCTTATATTAACATTTCAATATTTTACTTTTCATCGGTCTTGTTACTTGTATTTGAAAAAAGGTCAATTATTTGAACATAATGATATACTCCCCGTGTTCGCTCTAAACGTGCATACTAAATTGCATCATGAGTTTTGCTGCAACAGACTGTTATATTAATATAATGCTCTACACGCTATTTCACATTTTATAGGCTTTTGGCGCCTGGAAAAAATATTGTAAGAATACATAATCATCTTAGACGCTTCAGTGCTTTGAACATCATAGAGATTTCATATTCAGAGTGAGATTTCATTGGCGTTCTTTGCGATGAAATATATGGTTAGCTGTCTTATTGAAATTCTCTTACGACTTGTTTCAATACCTCTGTGGTCTATATTAGGCGATACTTAAATAAATTTTTAATAATAAGGGCGATGATTCGTCTTCCGTAATGAGTTTGCGTTGTGTTTTTGTACCGCCATACAAATCACTACTGACTTTCAATTACTCTCGAGGGATGGTAAATGTGAATTGCTTTTAATTTGACGAATAGTTTATTTCTCTAAAAGAAGGGGTTTTCTTGTGAAATGGGTGTCTTTTAACATCTGTGGATCCAAGATAAATTGACATCCATCATTTATAACGTCATAGTTGGCATGCATTCTGTCTCACACATTACATTACAGACCCTTTTATCCAGGCTTGTAATTAATATGAAAGTGTAGAGAATAAAAGGGATGTTGATATATCGATAATTTAAGTGAAACAGATTTGCTAATCAAAACAGTGGGATCTTTTTCTATTAAGCTCTAACACGTTCCGATGTTACGGCTAAATAAAGAAAATTGACATGTCGATCCTTATCAGTCATGCCTGCTGTAGCTGTAGTGATGGATAGACGTTTTGAAGATGAAGAGTGGGGGAGGTTGAGGGGGTAAAACTTTGTTGTATAAGATATTAATTAACTTAACCATCGTTTTGTTCATTTTAGCAAACGCATATATATTTTAGCTGAAGTACAATTATTTTTACATTTTGAGTTTAGTGTGGCTAATAAACACCATTTGACCAAGTTTACTTACATCTAATTTGTAAATTAATATAAGGATTCTTCTTTGAGAATTCTGCCTTTGTCATTTTACTCACAATATACCATTGAAAGTGATTCCACTTTGACGCCATTTCTATTGGCGCAATTATTTTTCCAGCTGAATAAGCTAAAAGAAGTTTAAGAGCTAAATACATACATATGCAGTCTGAACTGGCAATATGCTGTACGGTAGGTTTGAGGCAAAATAAGATCACAAAATGAGCGGGCTTTCACCTATGGAAAATATAGGCCTACACAGTCTTTATTGTATTAAGATTTCATATTTAGACCCTCAAAGCTACACGATTTAAAATTACTATGATTAGCGTTATCTCCCAACATGAACCTTCAACAATATCAGTCGGATAATCTAACCGAAGTTACCCCGGGGGAGAAAGAAGAATACAGCGTATAATTTACGGGAAATGAAATTAGAGTTTTAAGATTCACAGGAAAAAAGACATTTGGAAAACCAGGGAACCTCATCCACCCTTGAGGTCTTTGCAATCAAATATTGAATCACCAAAAAAGTAACTGCATCTGACACAAATTACGATGCAATACAGTTTTCTCTACATGGCTTTAAGGGGTATATGTTAATCACGGATTTCTGTATGGATGTCATTGATAATTTTGTAATAGTAAAAAATGAAAGATTCTATAAACACCAGTCTCCTTTTAGTACCAGACTTACTCGTACTCTCTTGATAAAATTCAACGATGTAGCGATTTTGACATCATATAGGCATCGTATGTCAGACTACCAAGTAACGTTTACAAGTCATTGTAACAACGAACTATAACATAATAGCAAACAAAATATCCATTATCTTTATCAATGATAACAATTTGCTCGACTTTTGCTTAGTCCTCGTTAAAACTGTTAAGCAACGGTACAATAACAGAGACTGCAATCTGAACCAGACAGGGCGGTAACCAATTCTGCTGCAGGTCTCCTTCATGGTATGAACAATATACGAATATGCATAGGTCGTAACAATGTTATGGTTGCTTTATGAAGCGTGATAATGTTTTATTCATGCATATTTCTCAATAAAAGTTGTAATGATTTTCCAATATAGTGACAGAACACAGCAGAATACGTGAATCTTATATCTCCTCTCGAGTTCTTTCGGGAATCATAACCGGAAGCCCCTGATTAGCGAGAATCGTAATCTTACAAAGTTATAATCATAAGCCTATTATTAACAGGAAATGTATGTCCACTGAATGACACAACACTTTTTTTACATTGCGTATAAAATGGTATTCCTGATACTTTAGATAAAAACCAATTACGTTAATATTATACTACACAAAATTCTACTAAAAATCTACGTTTCATCTTACAGTGCAGACGTCTACTTACGCTTTCCGATTCCGCAAGTAGCTTGAAGCCCTGTCTGGCGCTCAAATGATCCTAGATCGAGCCTGCGATACGAAAAATGCTTACTCTTTTGTATCCCTTAAAAGTACAATGAACTCTTACTGTCCTGCACAAAGTTCTCAAGCTCGCTATCGTGTCGATATTGCATATTGAAGGTATTTGACGAAATAACATCAGCTGCACCAATGTTCCATAATTAATGCAGACATCAAAACTCACACAGAGTAATGACAGGCTTCAATTATTCATTTATTTATTCAATACTCACAAATGTTCATTTAGTATAAACTTATCAGGTGATGTGGTTATGGCTTTGCAAGTGTGTCTTTGTTCTTAAACCGTAACATATGTTTTACCGGGTAGTATGATTAAGTTTATGCCATCCTTTCTGTTCACGTGACATTATCCTCGCCACCCAATGTGTTGATAATTTCGCTTTTGATTGATTCAAGATGACACCTGCTGCGTTAAGGGGGGCGGCTTAAGAATAACAAAACAATAATGCAACAGCTCCACTGAATACCAGTCCCGGAGATCAATGTTCACTTGGTCCCCTGTTGATCTCCAGCCTCCCAGTAAATATAACTCTCAAAAACGATCACTGTACCTAGAAAATATGTATTTAGTTCAGTGTAATACTGCACATACGTAGAAGATACATTATCTCAAATCAATATTACACTTAACGCAGTGAGAACATTTTATGTTCCTGGCCTTCGAGTGTAGTATCACATCACCATAACGTGTAATCTTATCTATATATGTTTACAGTCATAATATTACATCACCAAAGCATTGAAAAATGGCCTTACCAAGGATATCATTTCATACATTACACTTTCTTATAATGATTATTTCTTATGAAAATGAATTTAGTTCAACGAGTCCTTGTTTCTAATTCATCTCTAACATTTCACTATATTTGTAGTGAGAGAAGGAAGATTGATTCAAGAACAGAACATCCTTAAAGGATTTAGGTTCTGACAAACCATCAAGAAATATACTTAATTTTGATATTACAACTTTGCATCATTAAATTTATCTCTAGAAAAGGATTGTTTTGATTATTTTTCAAGGACAGTTTCACATGACCTTCCTCAATTTACGATACTGTGGATTACCTGCAGACATTTGCTCTCGTATTATTTGTTTGTGGCGTCATTAAAGCGTCTCCTTATATCATTGGTTAAAGGCACATGGTTCAATCCAAGGTCATCGCATTACAAAGATTGCTCTGAATTGTCCATGCGTGGGTGTAGTTTTCAAGATGGCGGCACCATAAACCAGAAGTCTTCAGCTGCCAAGTGTTATTTGTCACATTTTACAAACCTGTTCTTGGGGGGAGGGTCATATTTTGCATTACAATGTTTTGGGGAGGGTCACATTTTACAATCCATAGTTTTGTGACCAAATTGAAGATTATATTATTGTCAATTTGTTTTGTGTGTTTTGAGATGTAAAAGTGTATGAAAGCCAATAGGGATATTTACAGGATCAAAAAAAAAAAATTCTCGAGATAGTGATATACTTTCTCGTTATCTCGAGAAATTATCTCATTATCTCGAGAAACTTTCTCGTTATCTCGACATAATTTCTCGTTATCTCGATATATATATATGTATATATAATATATATATCAAAATCATTTAATTTGTATGTATACATATAATGGGAAGATTAATTAACATTCAGTATATGTAATTGTCATGGGGAGGGTCATGTTTTACACTTTTTACAAATGGAGAATGGGGGTGAGGGTCATGTTTTACTTAATATACCATGTTTGATTTCCTCCGGCCCTCCCTCCTTGTAAATACCGAGCTCCCTTAAGTGCTTGCATATTCTACAGAAATACGAAAATACCTAATCAACAAGGCATTGTATTTAAACCACGACTATTGATGTCGCTCAAAGTAAGAACCAATGGACCCAATGGGTTTATAAAGAAAATGGGAGTTCTAGCTAGAGTCACGTCTTATGTGAGAAATCACAATCTACCTCCAAGTTCATTCAGGAATCATCTCAAGATTGTCCTAGCCTCTCTCAAACTTGTTATTCGACCATGTGTGAAGTCACATATATGTACATGTACATGAGTTGTCTCTTATTATTTCTAGAAGAGGCAAACACTTTGCAATTATTAGTGCAATCTGTACAATATCGTCTTTAGGCATAACAGTTAGACTATTACACTCACTTCAATCTTCACTGATGATACCACATTAGGAGAAATACTGATACCCTGAAGGAAACGTTACTAACTCAACCCATAGGAATGCTCAATTTTTCTTATATTTTGGTCAATGTTATCAGGTGTGTCCTAAAGCAGGTCGTCACTTATGATAGAGTTCCATCTATTATAGAACAATTTGATATCTCAATGTGTTCAATGAGAGAGAGAGAGAGAGAGAGAGAGAGAGAGAGAGAGAGAGAGAGAGAGAGAGAGAGAGAGAGAGAGAGAGAGAGAGAGAGAGAGGGAGAGAGAGAGAGGAGAGAGAGAGAGAGAGAGAGAGAGAGAGAGAGAGAGAGAGAGAGAGAGAGAGAGAGAGAGAGAGAGAGAGAGAGAGAGAGAGAGAGAGAGAGAGAGAGAGAGAGAGAGAGAGAGAGAGAGAGAGAGAGAGAGTAGTAAGCGTGTGAAGTTTTGGCTCGTTTTCAAAATTTTATATTAAAGCTTATAACTTGAAATGTAAAATTCTAATTACAACACCTGATCCATGAATTATGGCCACCTTAATTACTGATATTAAATAATTTATTTGGAAAGTCACTTAGGATGTTTCATAATTGAGGTTAACATTAATTACATCTGAATCTACCCTTGGAGAGATAGGTTTCGATGACAGAATTTACCTCTTTTAAGCAAAATATTAATAGAAAATTCACCATACTGTAGTGTCAAAGATTAACGTAGCATTGTGATGCACACAGTTCGAATGGTGTCTATGGAAATTTCTCCTACCTGCTTGCCACATCTAAACTGTATTGCTATTACAAGAAAAATCACAAATGTACCACTGGATCAGAGTTATATACTATGCGACATATTACAATAAGGGTTTCAATTAATGTTCTCCTCGTTGCAGCAAGCTATCCGTAGAGTTAACTATGCTGGATACACGTACGTAATTTGTTGGTTATGTAGTTAAATTGTTGAAATAAGGGTAAGGGATGGTGAATAAAAGAAGTTGCATATCTCAGCATAGACTGAAAACCTTTCAGTCAACACTGCTGCATATGGTATGCAAGAAACTAATGGAATATACTGGCAGACTTCATAAAAGTGAACCTGTAATATCAAATTGCCGAACACGTAGGAATGAAATCACGTCGTTCAAACAAATCCTTTGCCCGATGCAATATTCTCGGAATTATATCTTTGGCATCAGAATACTTTTGTAATGGCGACGTTACTTATAGAGCAGTCGTTGGTTATAAATTATTAAACCATGTTATATAAACTGACATTTTTGTTGACGTCACTGAAACCCTTTTTCAATTCTGTGGATTGTAAGCTGTCTTGGTATTTAATGCATTTTCCAATAAAGCCAATGCGTTCTGTGACTTCCTTTCCACTACAAAGTCAAAACATTCAGAAGGTTATTTCGGAAATGTAAGAAAAAGTCCAGTGAATTCCCACAGATAGAGAACGGAAATTACGTTCAGAGTGTTGACCTGTGACGGGGGATTTATCAATTTTAAATGAATTGGTTGGGTTGTTGGAGAACGAGCCTTGGATATGAATACAAATATCAAGCAAATGCGTGGAAAATGTGATCTTAATCTTAATTTATCTTTGAAACGTAAACTTCCGGCCCGATACTTCCTCGGAAATTAATGTGATAAACAAATTCGGCTAAGAAGTGTCCGTTATTAATATATTGTTAACACTCAAAACATAACACGAAACTTATATTATAAAATTACAAACATCTGTGTCCACAGTACTTCATTTGTATTTTTTCTGATATTAAAAGAAACCTTTCAGCTATTTGTTAAATAAACATATCACCGTACTTTTTTCAGAAGAACATAATTGACCTCGCAATAAAAGCCCAAATGCAATTGGTTTCTTATTATATGTAGTTTTGAACACTGAACGAAAAAATAAAGAGAGTCCAATAAATAACTTTCTTAGATATATTTCTAAAAAGTATAATCGTACATTTAGCAAAATGTTTAATTTGCTAATCGCCACAATTTTATTACAATATTATTACAATAAAGAACTATTATTGCTTAGCATGTGTTTTTCGAAAACAACTAAACCAGGTAAAGTTTGTCAAAGTAGTACAACTAAACACCAAACATTTATAGAAAGGTACACGGAATAATCAATGGCATATACTCTAAGATAATGTTACAGTAGAAAACTGTCTTTCGCAAGAAAACTAATACTCTGACAACAACAACAACAACAACAACAACAACAACAATAATAACAATAATAATAATAATAATAACAATATGATAATAATAATAATAATAATAATAATAATAATAATAATAATAATAATAATAATAATAATAATAATAATAATAATAATAATAATAATAATAATAAAGAATGTATTCCAAGTACGGGGAGGGGCGGGGGAGACATATACTACAATAACATGTTAAATGTCGTTTACGTACTGATCGCGGATATATACATGCTATCGCTTGATGTGTATATACAACATAAACATGTCACAAAGATGTCTCTATACATAAATGTTTAAGGCGTCGTTGTTTTTCACTTAATGTATTTGTTCTTCTCTCATTCACGTGATGTACAGTATTTCCGATAGGTGTGCGTCAACATTAGTCACTACAAATCCACTGGGGGACTCGGCGTTATGGAAGAAGACGAACTCTGTTAACCTTTCAACATGCGTTATTCCAAAAGTATATGCTACTTTTGTGGACATATAATGTAAAAGAAAATACAGTTAGATTCGCATGATTAGAATTACTCATGTCTAAGTTCCGTATGTAACAAAAGTTTCAATAACACATATTGCTCTTATTAACATTTGGTACCCTTTGGTATCAAACGAAGCGAGACAGATACATAACGTCATTGGCATGTTGTAGTAATAACGAACAGCAATTCAAAATAATTATTTCACACGTGAGTAGTCAAATATCCATATACTACACTCTAGTACCGAGTAAAAAGTTATTCTCAGATTACGCTCTTTTTATAATCTCAATTCAACAGGATACTAAGTCAGCATGTAAGCAGTTTACGGGTTACTTTGCTTGATGTACTGAATGTAATCAATGTATAGTAATTTTCCGTGGGTCAAAGGTTCATATTCGTACATATATATCTACCATAATATGATACTTTGACGATGTAATGCTTAATCGAAACTGCTGAATATATATCACTTTGATTGGAACCTATATGTAGCACGTATGACAATACCAGTTAATGCATCCATGTACGGTCATTTTCATCTAAACGTACGTCACCCAACGAAAACGACACAACATTTTATGACACAACTTAACTAACTAATCTAAGGGTACTTCAAACTAATCAAATATTACTCTTACGTATATTCGGTTCATAAACATTTTTTTTATATAGATTTCGTAATCGACACATCGCAATATGAATCCTTTTCCAAAAGCAAAAGTTGATCACATAAAACCGTAATGACACATCTAGCATTTTGTCTCCTAAAATTTTATCATTTACTCAAAGTCATTAAGGGAGCTAGATGAACACTTTTAGAAATGTCAATGATACAGTAAATCTGACATTATAGGTTGCGTAAGCGGACGGTAAGCTTCTAATGTGCTTTTCTAATCATGTGCGACAATATATCGTAAACTCTTGAGTGCAATAAACCTCATAGATGATTGCATATACGGTAAACACGCATAAATCTCTCACTCACTCATGCGCTCGCACACACACGCGCACGCTCTTCTTAATTATTTGTCTTGTCTTGTCTTGTCTTGTCTTGTCTTGTCTTGTCCTGTTTTCTCTCCTGTCCTCTCCTCTTCTCTTCTCTTCTCTTCTCTTCTCTTCTCTTCTCTTCTCTTCTCTTCCCTTCCCTTCCCTTCCCTTCCCTTCCCTTCCCTTCCCTTCCCTTCTCTTCTCTTCTCTTCTCTTCTCTTCTCTTCTCTTCTCTTCTCTTCTCTTCTCTTCTCTTCTCTTCTCTTCTCTTCTCTTCTCTTCTCTTCTCTTCTCTTCTCTTCTCTTCTCTTCTCTTCTCCAGCATCCTCGAGGTCATCCGTCAACTGTCCCTACCTCCGTTTCTACTCCCACTCTCTAGGATTCTCTCCCTCTATCCCTGTCTCTCCTTTCTCCTCTCCCACCCTCTCTCATCATTAATATGGTTTCAGACAATGATGTGAACTCCTGTGCAGTAATTATCAAAATGCGGCAATACGTAAAAAGGCTCGGAAACATCCGGCAAAACGTTTTCCTTATTTCAATGGTAGTTAGTCAATACAAACGTATCGTGATAGGAAATGACATACCGTTTGACGTATGAAATATGGCGCATACTACAAGTGATATATTGTGTCAGGATATACTTTCTTACTGTTAGTGGCATTAAGTTCCGTAAGGTCAATTTTCAACTACTTAATCTAAACGCCTGATACATTTTTTGTATAGCAGATTTTGGGGAGTGGAACTTCTTATTAGATACCGCCATGGCCAAACAAAACATCCATTAGACCCCTCATACGTTTTACTTTCGTTGATCGCCACTTTATATATTGTATATGGTTCCATTAAACAGATAATTGCTTCAAGCTGTTTGTCGATAATTGACCAGAAAAAAATTGCAAAAAACGCCAGGGAAATGAGATACAGTCGACCTTGACCTTGACCTTTGGTCTATAATGAACAGCCCATTGCATTGATTGTAATGATAGTTGATAAACTCAATTTATCAAATAAGTCGAAGGAACGAAACCACAGCGAAATAATGAAAGCGCTGTACTCTTTTTCAAGACGTAATTCTAATAGTCAGAGCTAGAAATGACTTTGACAAGCTTCACATTTTCCCGAAAAGTTTCAGTGTGAGATTACAGGGATACATGCTGCCAACTTAGCTTACGTGTGAATCTTTATCGATAAACCCATGCGATTTCGATAATATTGTGTATTTTCTGAATGAAGCTTTTTTTTGATCAAAAAATATTAATTAGTCACCAACCTACGTTAGTACTTAATATTGTGAAAATATTTATTTGATAATTTTATCATTGTCATATGATGCAGATTGGGCACAAACATGCTTATTTTGTGATGAAAATTTCTATGATTTTGGATAACCCGTTTGTTCACATCTTTGTTCTAGCACGTTAGCGTCTCTATAGCCGTACTCAGTGGATATACTACAAAACTGGACACACTGTTAGGGTGTCAATTGGAAGGTACGATTTTTCTCCCCACAACGTTTTATTACAAATGAAATAAAACAAAATACAGACACTGACCATAAAATAATACATTTTATCTCACTATGAACACAAGTCAACATCACTGTCGGATGGGACAAGGAAAATTCAAACACAAAACTGTTTATTTGAGTTAACAGTGATATAAAATGTAACATGTTATGTTTGTGCGCTCGTTATCAGCGTCTGTAATTTTGTTTGCGAAAACAAGCATGCTGCGTAATTGAAACTCTATAGCCACTCTGGTTTTGTAGTAAGTGGATAGAAGGCAATCCAATACTGGAGTAAACAATGTCACTCATAGCTCTACTTTTAGATCATAGGAGGTTATTTTGTAAAACAATAATATTATACGTTCCTATATATCTCACCATGAAAGTAGAAACACTGTAATTCGTACATCTCATTTTGTTGAAGGGTCCCATAATGATCAATTTAATCATAATAGCCGGGAGGTAAATAGGATCTTATAAAACACACCACGAAATTGGAAATATCTTTCAAAGATTGTGCATATTTTATTAACTAGTTTATTCTATCGATATCCAAGGGCGATAAGTTTGCTTTTATGTCACACAAAAAGAGGTCCGTGACATTATAACTGGTAACATTTCTTTCCAATGATAATAGAATTAGCTGGAGGTTATACATTTACAGCGCAGTAGAAAGCTCATGAAGTTTTATGCATTGTCAACAATGAACTAGATTATGTGGGTAATAAAGGAAAATTTCGACTGTTTGGCATTCAATTCAAATGTATGATTTTGTCAACTATCGGTTGATTTAGTAGCATAACTGTTTTATAATACAATGCCCGTGAAGCTCTGCTGCAATAATGTCACCACGTGACGGTACGAGATTTTGAAGCTACGATTAGACCGGTGTGGAGGATCTATGTCCTGCTATTGATAATTATATCATGCAAAATTTGAGATGTTTCTTCTTTGGATCAAAATCAAGAAGAAACATGTTTTGAAAAGTTGGGCAATTATCGTCTGTGCCTATACTTTACGATACGTTTAGTCGAAACCTGCTTTCTGTTAATCAAATAGTAATTAGTATAAAATCACGAAGTTTAATACGGCATCTTACGAAAGTTAGAAGTTTCGTGTTACCTATTACCAGTCAGTATGTACAGTTACTGAAAAAAAGACAGATGGCAAGCTCTTAGACTAGTATACAGCTTTAGGCAAATTACTCCTCGGATGTTTTTCGTTCTCAACACACCATTCCATGAGACAGGAAACCGAAGGTCTATTGTTGAAATCAATTGCTTTCACCGTTTGTTCCTAGCCTGCAGACGAATGCTTAAAATTAATTCACTGATGGAAACGACGAAATAAATTGTCCCCTTCTCACGAATTTCTGAAAAACATTTCATGACCATGTGAATTGTTCAATGACGCTGATTAATATGGTTGCTGAGTTGTCATTATTCAATAGATTCTGAAGTAAAAAAAAAAAGTGTCAAATACAAAATCTCACTTTTGCAACAAACATGCGACCTTGACCTGGCATGTTATCGTTACTACGTTTTAGATAAGTTGGTTACTAGGTGCCTACATGCCGTCTAAACTCACTCGTAGTTTGAAATTTTGTACTGTATTCCTCAACAAGAAAAGCTCTTACGTATTATTGGTTTTATTCATGCTGCATACAACATAACTTACTGTGATATAGCCTGTGTGATAACAATTACAGTTAGATGAGATACTTGAAACCCAATTATTCTTCCGTACGTGCAAGATATGTTTTGTAACGTATGATTGGGAAAGCTTACATTCGTTTAGTAAATTTGAGGAAATGCAACCACCACCACTCAACGTCGTAAATCACATGCCTCTTTACGGCACTTCCACAACGTACCTGCTATGTGCTCTGACTTGCGAAGATGCTACAACTTAACGAATTGCATATGAGGTTAAAGCGGCGTAGTTTGATATCCATAGCAAATTATACTTACACAGCTTTAATTAGCATAATGGCTGACTTTTCTTTTACTCGGTTCGATAAAACTTTTGATGTATGTTCTTAAAGGAACTTTGGCACGAAGCCACTTAGCGTCAATATATACTAATCATTTCGTCAAACTAAAAACGTTTAATCTCAGGACCATGTAGAAAACAGATACACAATAAAACCTTTTGTTGCCATAGTGATCTGACTGGTCTTTCATTCCATTACAAATATGGTAAGTTTGGGCTTAGCTAATAACTTCCGGAAGCCTGACTAAAATCAGAACCACTGTTTATTCCTGCCCACCAGAGAGTGTTGCTTACTGCAGTAGGTGTTCCAGAGGAAAACCCAAATGTACACATTTATGTGTCTGTCGTGTTCATTCCCGGCCCGATATGGTTCGCAAGAAATAAAGCTACGGCATTTGTTCTCGTATATATACCTAAATATAGTTTAACCCCCTCCCCCCCCCCTCCGACTCCATGAAATAATTGTACACGTAGACCAACCTCCTTTTTGGCTGGAGCTAATTTTATCAAAGTCTTATTGAATTTCATATGTGCAAATATCTAATTTCTCAGCAACTACATACTCCAGCAAAAGCAACAATCAAGCTTTGATAAGATAGTAGAATATTTACAGTCAACGATTTGATTGACAAGGAGACAGCCATTGTTGTTTGATTTATCAAGAGTTTGCACTTGGCCGATGTCACTTTATTATACGGATTTTGGAGACATGAATAATTAAATGCAATTTCCGTGTAATGTTCCATTACCGATATGATGGTTACCAATTACAGTGTACTAAAATGCTGGTTATATAGTCACCAAGGACGAATAAATTGAATTGTATGGAATGTATGAACCATAGCTGTCAGACGCGACCTTGATGTTGATGACACAGTCCTGGAAAAGAGCAAATATGAATGATTATTCAAAGTATAGAGTGTTAACGTGGTTTTTAAGGAGATGTGTATTGTCAAGGGACGGAGACAAGACACATCTTTTCGTCGACCTTCGATAAATGGAGAACGAGTAGAAAGAATACATTTTTATAAGTCCTCGTAAAATGTTAGATTTCATTCTAAGTTTTATCGTCCAAGTGGATTTTGATCTAGAAAGGTACAGAAAAGATTCCGGAAATTCAGAAGTTTTGAAGCCACTAATGTAATTATAGCTTCCGTTTGTCGTTTACTTATTGAAGAGTATGACTGATCGTTAGCTCAATTCAAACAAATGCAACTCTCTGAATCCTGCCACCAATCACGCAAAGAAAGATAAGCATAAGACCAGAGTGTCACTTCTAATCAGTTGTATATAGTGTGTTTGGTTTTTTCTTTATCTTCTGTGTGAGTGTGTGAGTTTAGAATTGGTTCGTAAGAATGTGTTGGAAAAGTAAAATACCGCTTTTTATGTTTCATTACTGGAAAATAAAGTTCCCACATTGATGGTAATAGTTAGATGAGTCATCTTCTCCAAAGATCGTATGGCAGTTAAACATTCCGAAGTGTTAACTTGTGCATCTCCTTATAAACAACAACAACAACAACAACAACAAAACAGCCAAACAGCCAGTCAACCAAACGAACGAACAAACAAACAAACAAACAAACAAACAAACAAACACACAAGACAAACAAACGAAACAGGATTATGTCAATGTTTACAAATATATGCGCTGCTTAAAAAAGAGGGCACCTCATAGACTAATTTTCAAACCATTTTCACCTCTATTTCAAAACTTGGTAGAGTCATCCCCGTTTTTATTGAGTTTAACTGACAATGGACTAGTTTTCTAGATGAAGTAATAATATTTCGGCAAAGGTTTAAAATAATTTATCAGTGCATACAGCGTTAAATATTGCGAGATATATATTCAAGAACTTCCGGGACATTAGTCTTTACAAGGCATGTCATCCACAAAGAGTTTTTCAATATAGAGTTCAAAGTATTATTTTGCTGTACTGGCATTTATAATGATTACATTCGAGTGATGAATGTTTTGAACATGGCAGTATCTGGATCTAAATTATTCATTAACCCGTCTCTTGCATGTATGAATCGTCAAAGCCCTAATTATGGCAATTCGAAATAAGTTAATGTCTACCGTTAACTATTATGTATGAAGAATGAGAGTATAATATTAGTAAATTGTGTGTATAAAGTGAAGTTGTTCGATCAATGTGATTTTAGAATGATAATAGATATTCAAAATTATCAAGGAAAAGCCCTTTTAATACAAAGTACAATATTGAATGAGCAGTGAAGTCTCCCAAAGGATGTAAAATTAACTATCGCACTTCAACTAACATCAAGTGCAATTACATTCTGATAGAAACTGATGAACATCGGTGTGCAACATTCAGCAAAAGGGTAAAGGTCTTTGCAATACTGTAGTAAACCAAAGCCTTGCGTGACAAAACCATGTGAAAGCCTGACACACATTTTGCGACTTCGATGTCATATACAAATATATATATTGAAGGTGAACTTTCACACAAATTTATCACAATTATCGTATACACAATTTGTTACATGTAAGGGACGATCTCACAATGTCACACAAGTTCAATAAGCGAGCTTTGTTCGTTTAGGAGGTAGATGGTACGTCAATGCAATTTCTGAACTTCATTTTCGCACTTCTAACCAAATTTCGAAAACTTTCACGCCTTTAATGACAACAGCTTCTGTATTTACTATTAAGATGTTGATACGTTGATAAAAAATTATTTCTAATATCATAGTAAGATAAAGTGCAGAGTTTCCGGTAGTATTTTTATGTGTTTTGCCATCATCTGGAACTTCAAGTTTACCATCATATTTTTTTTTTCATTTTATCGATCATAGTGGTGTGACCAATATATTTTTCATCATGGTTTACATCATATATAAAAGTGTGATGTCGCACTATGATGACGGAAAATGTGAACACCTTTTGCAAACACTAATTTGTATCAATTATCAAAGAAAAAATGACACAGTACTATACACTTTGAATAGTTGTACCGCCTACAGACTCATCGGAGGATTCAGGGATGCCAAGAAAGCACAAATTACAATGAACTTCAAAAATCGTAAGTATGCATATGTTTAACAGGAACATATCAGAAAACAGAGCTCCATTGCAATTGGTCCCATACGAGTGATTGATACATGATAACAGCTACTACTCTTACCAGCACTGATACAAGTGTAATGTGAAAATCAAAGGTTTTCACATGTAAAATATCATGGAGTAATTTACTGACGCGGATGTAACTAAAAATATCGCTCAATAGGAGTACACTCGTCTGACAGTTCCCTTGTAGAAACACATTGCAACAGCGTAAGGTATTCAGAGAATGACTTATCAGTTATTGTCAAAGAGACTATTTGGATCAACAGACTGCGAACTTTGAACCCTTGAGGCCGAACTAGCGTCTTTAACTTTCGAATACCCTAACTACCGATTTTCCTGTTTACATTTCCACAGCTTTTCACATCTTCCATTTGTACCAAGGTTATTCTACCACAGGCGTCCATTTCTGCTATTCTCACATTTGGAGATGCTCTGTTAGCTGGAACCCTGTTTTGTTACGAGTTTTGTTAAGGCAATCCA
The DNA here is from genome assembly GCF_964340395.1 of Glandiceps talaboti. Lineage (NCBI taxonomy): Eukaryota > Metazoa > Hemichordata > Enteropneusta > Spengelidae > Glandiceps > Glandiceps talaboti. The sequence continues at coordinate 23,471,227 of NC_135552.1, forward strand.
GTGTATGTATGTATGTATGTATGTATGTATGTATGTATGTATGTATGTATGTATGTGTGTGTGTGTGTGTGTGTGTGCGTGCGTGCGTGTGTGCGTGTGTGTGTATGTGTATGTACAATTTAAACATAAAATTTAAGTATTCAGGTCAAATGGGGAGGATTCTATGACTGTCTGTAGTATACATTCAAATCTAAATTAAACTGTATATTTTAGGTGCAAACGACTTTCCAATGGTTGTACAATCGACCTCGATCAATACTCGTGCTTCTTTATTCAGCTTGAGATTGCTTAGGAATAAACGAAATGCCGATTCATCACAGAACTTTAGATTGGGCATTTCTCATGAGATTGTCCAACTGTAATTGATCATTAGCAAGGGGATTCATGATGAAACAATTTCAGTGGTAAGGCGCAACTCACATTAATACGCCTGTCTCAACCGGCTCTTTAACATTTTAGCATCAGGAGATACAGGAAAAATTCTGTTCGTTGGTCACCTGCCTCTATTTCACCCACAGCATTCTATGTTATTATACGGTCAAGGAATTCTCTTATCCTTCATTCCGAATCAAGAGCGAACAAAAGGAAGCAGTTTGATTGACTGCTTTCAACGTTCGTAAAAGAACAGAAAAAATAAACATAAGATATTTTGATTCATTATTTGCTTGTACTTAAATGGCTATGTGACGAGAAATCTGGTTGACTATCCATCATTATTCAATGAATCATATCAATATTCCTTTAAGGAAATAAATGTTATTTTTTTGATCTACCTCCCTCATTAACCTATGGATGACGTAGTGTGACTCGGAGAATCACTCTCCACATGAAGATAAATTGATACTCGCAAAAAGATGAGAACACTGTATTATCCCAGTTGTTAAAGCTAGCTTGATAGTATTTCTATCATATGAAATGTCACTTGCTCGCAAGAATGTGTTCAGGAAATCATTTCTACCAAGCGCAATACGCATTCTTAATTAAGGTTCACAGTCCACTGGTATTTTAGAATTAACGTATCAGTGTCTTATTTTAACATATCAACGTCTTATTGTGCTGAATCTCAATGTCATTTACATTCTGTTCTTAGTTTTTGTATGTATATCAGTGTTTGCAAGTAGTTTTCAGTTGTCTATATTTGGTGTGTAAATTATATTTTTGTCTCTTTGTGGTGAAGCTAAAGAGAAAGTTATATTAAATTGAATTGAATATTCTTGGTACGTTGACTGGTATTGTACAAGATTTTAAAATGAGCGGTAGTCTTAAAATTAAATTTCCGGAGAAAATGATTCCAATCAAAGGATAAGTAAAACCTCTAATCTCGTCCTTGCCAGCCAAAAGGGTATTTCCGGTAATAGTTATTTTCTTGGTTAAGAAGGATGAGATGTCAGAAATAAAGGACATATGGATCGACTAAAGTGCGCATCAAAGGGTTGAATTATATGAATGGAGTCCTGCCCACATCGGGTTCACCATCTGTCTCGTTAAATCAATCTGGGAGACATCATCCAAATGTATTTAACGACGGTTCACGCTGAATTCGGAACCGGTTTTCAGTGACTAGGGTCAAGGTTGTGGCCTTTATGACATTGACAGTGTACTTGCTGTCCATTAATTACGTTAATAGTCTCTCTGGTTTGTTAATGAGATGACGTATGTTAAGTTGGCATTGACGTGGACGTGGAACGCTATGGTAGTGTTTGTAAGCATATTACAATGTTTTAGAAGAAAATTCAGCAACGTAATTAAGGTATTAGACATATTGAGAAAAAGACGCCTATGTTTCTCTAAACTTCAGATTAAATCCTTCTAGTATATTAACAATGCGACAATTAATAAAATCTTGACACTTTAAACGAACGTGTACTAGATTCTTACATCCGGGTACTTATCCATCATATTAGATAAATTAAAAAAAAAATACGAATTGAATCAACAAATGAAGTGCTTTTGGTGTGATGTATTTAATTAGTTTCAATGTTGAAGTAATATAATATATGCTCTCTGCTATTGATCAGTTGTATTACGCCATTACCATCAACTCCTTATGATTGATAAATTATTACATGTAATACAGAAGTAGGAAGTGAATGTAAACTCATCAAGAACAACAACAAAAAATCCTAAACAGCGGTGTCATTATTTGTGTGAAAACTATCATATCCACGTTTTGTTACAGCAAATGAACATTGAAATTAATGATGTATATGTGTAAGTAATGGATCACAGAGCGTCAGTACAGTAGAGGAAATGAAAAGTCCTATTGGGTGTGATTAGTTACTGTAACAATTCATACATACTATTACTTCACGTATTGGGTGGTTTTCCTTGCTATTTGATGAATTGTAAACGCGATTGTATGGAGAACACGGACAAGTGAAGGGTACGAATAACAATTTTGCAGTAGTCATTTTGTGGTGCTGAAAGTATTACCTTGATAGTGTTTTGATCTTTGTCAAAACATTTCGTGATGAGATTTTTTCATAGATATTTCCAAAACATATATATGTGCCCTTAGCGAAATAAAATCCCCTAACTCAACTATTTTTGATTGCCCAGTTACAAGTATGGCCATTAACCACGCCAATCTAGGTCGATTTCTGACATCGATCAGCAGATTTCATTGAGACATCGACAAGATCTTAAAATGTCCACACACATCTCTGCAATTTTTATGAGAACAACACCAGCCGTTGACAATGATAACGAACAAGCCATTAGGCCGAAGCTTTAAATCGACTCGGCACTATCGTATCACGTTTCGTTGGCTTCAGGACCGGAAATTATCTAACACATTTGCGCTCGAGTAGAGCGAATTGCGTTTTTTGGTCTAATTAACAACGGTCTCATTTACCTTCAAGCTGAATTATAGAATAGCACTGTGACAGTCTTGGCAAGATTACCACGATATACATTCACTGTAAACTACGAACGAGGACCAGTATTTAGTGTTTTCAGGCTTGTAAATCTATTATTGAGACCAACAAAATTATATAACTATGGAATATATATCTGTCTGTGTGTCTGTCAGCGTATGTATGTATGTATGTCTGTCTGTCTGTCTGTCTGTCTGTCTGTCTGTCTGTATGTATGTATGTATGTATGTATGTATGTATGTATGTATGCATACATATGAGTTGTGGATGGGTAGGTACGTAGGTAAGTAGATGTAGGTCTGCCTGTCTAGTGATCCAAATCGCCCAAAAGTTTAATAGATAGGTACGTTTACACGTTTCATTATTTGATTCATTAGCGACTGTTAACATTAGTAGTACTCTTAACTTTAACAACAACATCAAATGAGTGTTCTTTCCCCATCTTCCATCTTTCACTACTTAGGGAGCCTTCAGTATTTACAAGGGGGAGTAGGAATCGGGGGGGGGGTCACATTTTCCAAATCTGTTCTTGGGGGAGGGTCATATTTTGCATTACAATGTTTGGGGAGGGTCACATTTTACAATCCGTATTTTTTGTGACAAAATTGAAGATTCAATTATTGTAAATTGGTTTTGTGTGTTTTGAGATGTAAAAGTGAGATCAGCACTCAACATGTTTTTTACGAGTACTTTACATGCCAAAATACAAAAATAAAAATATATGTATTGTAAGAAAATTGTTTTATAAAAACATTTTGTTGGATGTACCATCTCACCTTATCACTCACACTGTACGTGAATGTTGTTGTTAATATATGATGGTGATGATGGTGATGGTGATATCGATGATGATGATGATGATGATGATGATCTAGTTTTGAATGTCATAGAGAACACGGACAGTGATACATGTACTGACTCAGGTAGTACCAGTCAGTCAGATTAGAGTGACACTGATAATGACAATACTGAAGGTGAAGGTGATGATGATGATAATGATATCAGGGAACTTTTACAAGTGACCAGATCAGGCAGAGTATGCACAACATGGAAAACACGTTTTAGATACTAACTAGAATGTGTATGATTACACGAGAAATGAAACTAGCCAGTCGTTCACTGTTTGTCACTTTATATGTACAAATATTGCTTTCTAATACAGAGTCAAAATGATTTAATTTGTATGTATACATACATAAAGGGAATATTGATTAACGTTCAGTATATGCAATTGTCATGGGGAGGGTCATGTTTTACAAAATGGGGCAAAGGGGAGGGTCACTTTTTACAAATAGAGAATGGGGGGAGGGTCATGTTTTATTTAACAGACCATGTGTGATTTCCTCCGGCCATCCCCCTTTTAAATACTGAAGGCTCCCTTAAATACTTTCTCTCTTTTTACGTAACGGTTTTCATTACTCCCTTGGAGAAATTACCTTAGCAATAAAGCTGTCTCTAAAAATTTGTGACAGGATTATAGTAAGACCATTTGGAGTAGCAATGGCTGCTATGGAAACTACTGCCATTTAAAACGTGCTCTGTAATCACCTTGGGCAATGATATTTGAGATCCTAAGTCGACAAAATGTCATATCTTGTTAAAGGTCGCTTCATATGGCCTAAAATATAGCTACCTCAGAGTAAGTGAACCACATCTTACCCTGTAAATTCGAATAAAACCCAAGTGAATACAATACACATTGATGTTTACTTTCACAAGAAACATTCTCTACGTTTAGTGATGAATAGTTCCTACTCTAGCCATACGTCATGATTAGTAAAAATAATTCTGTAAACATTTGGTTTAGTTTCGGTCGTAAAATTCACTTGTGAATACAATATACAGCTTGTGTATATTAGAGTTGGAATGATGATGTGTTTATAGGTGATAGGACAAACGGAATGCGAAATAACTTTTGATACCATACATACATACATACATACATACATACATACATACATGCACACATACACACACGCGCGCGCGCGCGCACACACATATTCATTATTACCGGATAAGTGTTCAACTTGATTGTACTTTGTATGTATGTATGTATGTATGTATGTATGTATGTATGTATGTATGTATGTATGTGTGTATGTGTGTATGTATATGTATGTATGTATGTATGTATGTATGTATGTATGTATGTATGTATGTATGTATGTATGTATGTATGTATGTATGTAGACTGACAATGGAAGGACACTCAGTTCTCTAACCTATCTCGTTTCGTACAGGTTAAAAACCCTGGCGTTTCAATCGGAGATCGATCAACGTATGACATGTGCAAATATATATATATAATTTATAACACCATACTGCAGGTGAACTCATTTATATGTTAGTGGAACAATCTTTTATTTTGTGTAATTGCCCTCTTTTCTTACACTTAATCTGTCTCTCATAAACTTGTGAAATGGTTTTTCCCCATTTGGTATAAATTCCTCCAGGTCCAATTATATTATGAAAGCCAAGTTGAGTGCCTTCCGTTACAGGAAATGTGTAAAGTGGGACGTGTGGAGCGTCGGTCATTCTTCCATGTCGTTAACCCTTCCACAAATGTATTTGTTCCGTGATTGTCAGTTGCATAGTGTGTCTCAATGGACGTCAGTAATGTATATATGAGTAGGTAATGTAAGCTGACAATGTTTCATACTACCTTATCTTTTCGTACTATATCAACGAAAACATTGAAGCCGTCGTTGCCGGTGATCGAGTTCACAGAGCTATTTCAATAGATAACGGAGAAATCATAAGTTATGTCTGATGTATGCCAGAACGACAAATCACGTTGTCAACCTTTGCGTCTGAATACGTACTGTACCACAGGAGCAGTACTATACATAATTCTGCAAAGATTGGTTGAAATGATAAATGAATGTGTTTCCGTAGACTCAGCCATACATACATACATACATGCATACATACATACATACATACATACATACATACATACATACATACATACATACATACATACATGAGCAAGTGATGGACATATTGTTACCTTAACGATTGACCTTTTGAAAGGTTAAGTTTGAAATAATGTACATACAAACACTGAACCATAGAGTGTATGGAAAGCTCCAACAATTAACATTAATAGCGCAAATGGAGAGATCTGATTGGTCTAGACATCACATTAACTTCTATAATATATAGTAACATATGCACAGTTGAGATGTTTACAATTGTGATGTTTACAATAGTAATTGTTGTTCACTTTGTCGTCTGCCCTGACGTCATAATTGGGAATTGTCGGAGGAAGATTTTGTAAATGAGACAGAGCAGTTCAATGAACATAATGATGGGAATTTCGAAGGTACCTGAGTTATCGTACAAATCATTGCCTTAAGGACAAAGGCGGTTCTCGACTCGGTTGGAGTGGAAATTTATACGTATCCAGCCATAAAATTGAAGCAAGTGAAAGATCTTACACTGACAAATCAAAGTAAAATAAAATGTCTAGGATCCTGTCCCACAGTATCGGTTGTCAGTCCGAGTGGGAAATCTACAGGTTGAATGATATAACTCTCAGTGATACATGAAATCAACCTGCCGCCAAGTCTATGTCCTCACTCCTACGAATCATGAAGCGAAGTATATCTTGTACCAACCATTTCAAGTAATATGTTGGGTCAAACAGGCAGTTTGTTTCATACCTGTACTTCTAATGGGCCGATCAATGTACAGATTATCCCTACAAAATGAGTACCAGTTAAAATAAATCCAGCTACTACACATGTTTGTCTAGACGACACATGGTGTTCATTCACAGTTGATTCCCTTCAGATCAGCCATCAAAGTAGTTCTATTGTTATGTCAATTATTCATATTTCAAGGGCCAATTTCTTTATTTTTTCCGATTTTTCAATATGCTGGTATAATATAATAGCGATAACCTGGGGCTGATATTACAGTCTGACATGACCAGTGAACTCAGTATCGCTCGTGCATATATATCGTTCACTGGTCAAAGCCAACTGCTATAGCATCCCTAGAGGGTACTTTATTGTTTAGTATTTTTCGTCTATAGAATGCTTCTTGATACAGTTATACACCCGTTATATAAGAACTGTCAAAGAATCGTTTTGATAACATGGACACACGCACTTCAAAGATTAGTACCGATCCAATCCAATGAAAGTACTAACAATGAATTCTAATATGCCTTCTTTTTCTCTATGTGGTTTTGAATCTACCTTCCTGTCATATTTTGATGGCGAAATATAATGGCATGCATCATGGGCCGATAGCCTTGAATTTCAAATAACGCGAAATAACTGTAGATAACACATAGTCCATTCATGAATGGTCTTTATGTAATGTACATTACTCAACTGAAAGCATGATGTTGTTGGAGTAACAAGCGCCTCCAAGTTGCGCAAATCAATAGGGTTAATCAAGTATTTGACATTCCAATAAAGTTTAGACAAGACTAGCTCTAGCTAGATGATTCGATAAGTGATGATTGTAGATAATGTTTACAGTTAGTTAGTCGGACATGATGTGACTACTTGTGAAACCTTCCCTGACATATACAGCCCGTTACAAGTTACCGTTCAGCGACTCTGCTTGAAACCAATGAGAAACTGCATATGCTACACTTTAAGACAGCAAGATTGAATGAATACAGTTTCTTGCAACATGTGTCTGAATGAAATGGGCTGACATGCCACCATACAGACATCAAATGCAGACATCAAAACACTGGCGCCCACGTGTCTGTGTTCAATTGCAATACGTTTGAATGGTTTATTTCATTTAGACATTTAGACAAAATGTAGCAAAAAATTGTGATCTTGATATTATAGTGTAGAACATACAGTTTCTTATTGGTTTCTCCATGGTTGTATCAAACAGATCCAGAGAGCGGTAACCTGAAGTAGGTTGTACAGCTCATACTGTGTAAGACATTTTTACTAATGTGTTATGTGCTAACAATGAATATCACTATTTCGTCTAAAAGAGCAGTGTTCAAAACGTATGTAACAACTGAACCAATGTTCCTTTAACTGTGCTTATATGCTATAACTTAGATGAAGTGTCATTGAAAATATCTCTAGCAATGTGTCAATAACAAGTTCATTTGGTACAGACAAAATTTATCAATGTAACATTTCCAGACGTTTTTTTTGCGGAAAAAAATGTTTTGAATAATGTCACTCACATTGTATTGGTTGTTTCACTCATTATACAAAATATTTTCGGTGTTGAAAATGTTAACATTGTGTCAAGTGACACCTTGCTTCATTATCACTTCAGTGAAACAATATTGCAATTCAAATCATGTAATTGCTACATTTACAACGGATGTTGAGGATACTGTGCGTTCGACAAAACAGGAATCTTGGTTAAATAAATAAATAGCTCTATAAAAAAGTTCAATTCCAAGTATTTTTTTCTGAATTGCACAGTAGAGCAATAGAGCAACAAACCAATTTAATTTCAAGAAGTACATGAATGTCATTTTATAGTCAAGTCATGATAATAAATTTTCCAACTTGCAGAAGGGCAATTGTTTAACTACGGTACGTGTACTTGAAAATCAAATTTCCTCTCATAAGTAAAGACATACATTAATCTTGACATGTTCTGATATTATAAAGGCCTGAGGGGGCATACACGGTATAACCGACCAAAATGTCATTTCTGAACTCTCGATGCATTTACGTTAACACCACCTCTAAACTTGCAATTGAACACTGGAACACCGTGATTTACAAATATGATTGGACAGCAAATAAGAGCGTTTTGTACATTTTAGACAGGGTCACAAAACGAAAGATTATCCTAGCAATGCTATCCTCCCTTTGTCCTATTCGACTTATATCGTTGTTATTCGTTCTCTTGCTCACCCCCCCCCCCCATCCCCTCCCATTTTTCTTGTCATATACGATGTATTCAGACACAAATAGACACATGATTGCAAAAGCATAAGACAAGGTTCCTGTATCAAACATTTTCATTCCAGGAATTTTTGCCTCCCAAAATATTACCCCCTCCCGTCCGTTGTTATATACGATGTATACTAGACCATGTATTCATTTTCACGATATAAAATGAACTAACTCCTTGTTATATTACACAAAGTTAAACCCTGACAATGCAAATAATAGGAAGGTGAGGCATATTGATCTGTATGCACTTTAGAGGTCAAGGAACCGAGCAGTAAGGTAACACTGCTTTCGTAGCTATGTACTGCAAATGTGGTTTATTACGTGTGCGTACCCTAGAGGCGTCAGGAATGATTTTCAAAAGAAGGCCGATCTCTCTGATTTACCGATCTTATCATTTCATAGACAAAGCAAACTTGTGTACGATAACATGCCTATCCTTTACGTAAGATGACATAATGACAATAAGCGAAGAAAAGACACCAAATTAATGACATGCGTTTGAAATTAACTTAAAGACTTACTTTTCACAAACTGATTTTATGTATGAGCGCCACCTTTAGACCGAGTTTGAATAGCCCTGTTTTAATACCGCGGGGGAATCTTTGCCCGTATCGTGAAATACGGATCAAACTCTGCAGCGATAAGCGCCTTTGTTGGTTCGTTATCAGCGCAATTCATTTTCGACAGATTTAGTGAACTACGAGCTAGGATTGATGAAATGTGATATTGCTGGCGTGCTGTAGTTTTCAGTGGTTGTTTACACCGATCACCAGGTTGAAAAAATAGTATATGTGTTGATGGTGTATCATGTTGCAGTATTGTGGTGTGCTCAAAATAGTAAATATTGGACCGTACCATTTTTGTACTTTATCCCATATTTGTTTATCTTTAAAGAGCATATACTCAATAACACAGATGTTCCTGGGTGATTATTTTTTCTGTTGCAATTAGAATTTATACCGTTCGCTTCACTGGGACAAAGACAGACAGACAGGCAGACAGACAGACAGACAGACAGACAGACAGACAGACAGACAGACAGACAGACAGACAGAATGAAAGTTAAATATATAACTTAGTCTCTGTATTCAAAATGCACACCACACAATATTTCGTTCCACTGCGTTAAACCATCTTGTAACCCCGAGAAGTCTAGCACATGTACTTAAGAATATCACTTAAACTCTGCCAATTTCAGAACGCGCAGCATTAAGACGCGAGGGTGACAATATAGAGCGGTTCCCATGGAAACAACTCAGGTTGACTAAAGTGTATTGGTATGAAGCTGCCAATGAGAAACAGTTGCAAGTGAGGTATTTCTCTAAAGCAGACTAGGGTGTCTGGTCTCTTCGATATTTTAGTATCACTATCGAGAAAGAGGTGAGAGAAGTTACACTGTCACAAATCAGCGGAGGCTTAACTTTACAGACGGCCGGAAAGACAGCTGAACTCGTACGTGGAATTTCGGATGCTTCCGAGTTTTTTTTTATATTGCCTATCTATTCAATAACCACCGATGTCTGTAGCCTCGCACGTTGCACCGTGTCAGCAGAGACTTTCTATGTACGTGAATTGAAGAAAAAGTATTAGTAACTACCGCAGTGGGTATATGCAGCAAGACATATCATCGCGACGGACGTACATACGAGACGGCCTTCAAAATTTGCGTATACTTGAATGAGTTTACCGGTGTTTTTTTGGTGAAACATTACAGTGGCTGTACGCGAGCGGATGACGCATTGATGACAGGAAGTTATCTACGCAAATGTCTTCGTGTTTACGCCTCACCAAACTTTGTTAATATTAATATTACTGAGCAACATTAGCTCGATAACATTTCTGACATGATAGGTAAAGTTTCCGCCTCAGTTTCATACCCCCCTAATCTCCTGTCACAGATGACGCACTGATAGCTACCTATTAGATGCGTGTTTTAACAACACATCACATGTAGCATGAGTGATCGCTACATCGTCACTTGCAGTCATGGATAGTAGCATCCTTTCAGCGACTTTCAATGAAACGTCGAACATCTCAACCGGTGGATACGACTATTCCTCGGAGATTTACGTTGAAACTTGGTTAGTTCCTACGATATTTGTCCTCATTTGCCTTATCGGAGTTACAGGGAATTCTCTGGTCATCGTGGTTATCGTTAGGCATAAACAGATGAAGACAACCACCAATTTCTATATACTAAGCGTTGCACTTGTGGATTTGGCCTTTCTCTTATGCTGTGCACCTTTTACTGCCTTCGCTCATCTAACGGAATGGTTTTTTGGAAACTTCATGTGCAAGTTTTCCTTTTATCTAATATTTGTAAGTATAACATCATTACTTTCCTTTACTCTTTGGTTTAACACTTTGAAAATGTGAATTTGTCCAAAATTTTGTCTTCGGTTTCTTCTTTCCTGCAACTTTCAGTTGCGTTCTTTTGTCGAAAGTTCATCGTTCGTATGTCTGTATTTATGACTCTGTCCATCTTTTGGATGCCATCTGATTCCCCGTCTCTTTTTGTCGCTCCTCCCCTCCGCTAAATCTCCCTGCTGGCTCCACCGTCTGTTATCTCTTCACCATCCCTATTTCTGCCTGTATGTCTCTATGTTTTTGCGTCAGTCTCTCAATCGCGACCTGTCTTATGATCTGTTTTCGTTTCAGTTGTGTTCTTTTTCTCAGTTCTCCACGCTCTATCGTTGGCATTTAATAAGGTCATTTCCGTGAACCGCAATCGGTATACATACTCATCTCTATAAAAAATCATTTGATGGCAAATAAAAGATTTACAGGCTATCCCGTTGTTTCGCTATATGCCATCAATATAAAACGAGAAATTACGGATCTCGCTTTTTTAAACTATATTAGCCGTGTCGTATTTGAAACTGAAATGCATTATCAACATCATCAAAGTAATTTTCTTGTTTTAAATTTGTATCACGCATAGGGGGTTATTTTTTATTTTTTTACATACCAGTATATATATCATTATCAGCCGAAGACAATGATAGAAAACAAACACAGATTTTCTCTAACAGTTGAACTGGAGACCTCATCCAATTCTATCAATTCATATGCATTGCCTGGAGTTTACGTGCTACCGCATTTGTAATCAGGGTATCCTGTACCACTTACGTACAAATCCGTCTGATATCGGCAAACCGAATAACGACACTCAAAAAACCTCTAATTGCTTGTATTTGCCGACAGGTTGTTGTACAAGTAGGAGATTTACCCAAGGGTGTCGTTTTGTTCTGAACGAATACATCATAATATATTGGTTGAAAAACTTATATTTCTTCAATTATTCATGTGAACGTTGCAATTAATATATATATATATATATATATATATATATATATATATATATATATATATATATATATATATATATATATATATATATATATATATATATATATATATATATATATATATATATATATATATATGCATGGTCACAGTTTAAGAAATGTGCACACGTTCATAGTTTGACACTGGTTATAGTATAAAATATGTATTTTATAGCATTTTAATGAAAGGGCGTTTTCTATTTTATGGCATGGGACACATTACTGAATATATGTATAACTTCAACGATAGCACGTTATTCATACAATATTAAATGTCAGTAACACATGTGCCTAGAATAAATTATTTTTTCTGGGGCGATTTTTCTCTCAACATAATCTGTTTGAGTGTACAAAGTAAATAGACACACTCACGGTATAACACACTTCATAAAAAAAAAGCTGTGAATGGAACATCTATATAGCAGTCCTCAACAACTACAGCAACGTTTTCTAGGTGATTTTGACCTACGTTTCCACTGCGCGTTCAACAACTCAGACATGTGTCCTTTGTATATCGACAAATCCACAACAGGAACGCAAGAAGTTAGACCTAACACGGGGGACAAGTTTACACTCAAAGGAATCTCCAAGGACAAATTAAAGCATCGAACAATCCAATTTTTCATCAAAACACCATGTTAGATTAAGTATGGTCACCCAAGGGGGGAATTAGGAGGTGTGACTAGGGCAACAAAATAAATGAAACTACATTTAATGATGCTTAGGAGCGACTTGTAATGGTTGATATCTTTTGCACTATATGTTGACTTAACGTTTATGGCTTCCCAGAACCGAATGTAAAGTTCATGCTATGTTTTTTATCTTGAGAGAAAATATTCTTACGGTTATTTGAACTGCTGTACTTTCGTTCATTAGAATTTCAGTAGTTGCGCGTCTCCAAACCAACCCCAAACATGATAGACAGGCTCTTGTACGTAACTCAATACACCAAAGTACTTGACTATTGAAGTCTACACGATACAGTCCTGGAGCACTTGATCGACTCACTATTTTCAAGTTGATTCTATCATAATGTGCAGGCAGTCGTCCTAGAGATCGTCTCACATTACCTGCATCGAATTTCCTTTTTTTTAGACAATAGTATATCGATTTCCCATGACATCAGTCTACGTTTCTATAGAGACATTAACTATGGCCACATGCGGATGAAGGTAACACGAACATATAGAGTAATGAAACGTCATAAGTTGTTAATGTCCGGGTCAGCATGAATACTCAATTAGCAGGCGACAAATTAAGAAATTGAAAGCGCGGGAATATTTTGTTTCATGAAACAAAATCTCTGCAACGGAATCAATTTATTTTGGGTTCTAAGCAAAAACAAATTACATTCATTCCTCTGTCTTTATTTCATTTTACAGGTAACAGTCCAGGCAAACTGTTTTACATTAACCGCAATGACTGTTGACCGATACTTTGCCATCGTCCACCCTATGGCTTCCATTAGCCGACGATCACCTAAAGTGGTTCTGACAATCAGCATAGTAGTATGGCTAGGTAAGGAACATAAATTACAGTGTCGTTATTGATGCAAGTAACTTTGCCATTTTGTCGCTTGGAGAACAGCAGAATCCAGACAGGAGACTCACAAAACACTTTGCAGTCACTTTACAAGTGCGATTGGGAAGTTGATGATATCAAAAATACTTAGGCGCACAGAATTATCGAAATCCGACGGCGTCAGCTTGCTCCATTGCCATCGCGGCCATGCTTTTAGTGAATTTAAGCGACTGATTTCAAGCGATTGACAAATTATTATGTAAGATAAATTCAAACATTTCAGGAAAGTGCCATTTGAAATTATATGCAGATTTTGTATCAGAAAATGAAAATGACGGTTTTGAGAATGAAAGGTAGAATAAAATGAGTCTGTCTGCTTTCGAAGAATATTAACATTTGTATTAATATGTGGCATGTACTCCCCCCGCCTGCTTTGGGCAGACATTTTGTTTTAATTTTTGAACGCCGCGAGCAGAATATGTTTGCTCTGTACACTACAGTATTACATGGGTAAAATATAATTCGCAATTTTTAATCCGGTACGTTAGGAAAATTACATACAGATATTTGCATAAACAGTTTCACTGTCTTTTGACGGTAGACGTGTCTAGTTTTGTATTCGACAGTTTATTCATCTAAGTTCTTTTGTTTTTTGAGAGTTTTTTTTGCCAACGGAAGTGATTCATTATCACCCAGTGACAACACAAAGGAATATAAAACATGTAGGAAAAATAAAAACCCAACTAGAAACGCTCCAAATATTATAGCGCTATATGAAATAACACGATAAGAATCAAAATATAGATTTGCATTCCAACAATGTTCGGTACATTTTTATTGAAGACAACATTTTACTGTAGACGTTATTGTACGCTGCGGAAGAACGTACAATTTTCTATGGATGATATGTTTCGACAAATTGCACATGGAAGTAATATAAAGCAAGTGTTCTGTGTAGCACTGAATAGGCACTCTAATGAACACTCCCAGTATGAGTTTTCGTGAGGAAATTTCCTGTCTTGATGAGACAGTGGTAAGTGTAAAGTAATATAAAGAAAAACTAACAAACCAGAACTTCCTATTAGTGTGGAGTGTTCAAAAGACGACAACTTTCTTTCAGTCTCAAATAGAGACCATAGTTATAAAAAAAGTGTGGTATCAAATGTCAACACATAGCAGTTCTAGAGACAGGGGGAAAGTGAACTGAACTTTAATTAGCCGTTTTCTAATTGTAACGGTGTCTGTGTACAATAGAAATTGCTGGAACTACGTTTTGATCAAATTTAAAGACACCTGGAAAGAGACTAAATTTGAATTGATTTGTTGAATCCTACCGAGAAAACCGGTTTCAACAAATGCTGAGCGCTGTCAGATATTATTCTTGCTCACGGTAGACTTTAGATTTTGGATCATAGCGAGGTGAGATAATGGTCAGGCTCACGGCAGAATCTCCCTTTACTTGTGTTAAACAGTCTTCGTGATCATTGTGAAAAAAAAATAAACGGGGTCGAAAGGTAAACTATACCCCGGATATGTGGAAGTCGTTAAAGACCTTCCATACACACTAATATCAAGTAACTCCAAATGACAGGATTATCAGAGCGATACATCCTATCTCGTTAATACAACGTATCAGATTTAATATCTTGTGTTTAAACATTCTGTACACAGTTACAGCTGATCGATAACAAATCTGACAAAAGCTTCAAGAGATGGCGTCAAATGTTGATTGACATAGAGAGAGAGACAGGCAGACAGACAGACAGACAGACAGACAGACAGACAGACAGACAGACAGACAGACAGACAGACAAACAGACAGACAGACAGACAGAGGAGAGAGACGGAAAAATAAGCAGCAAATTGTTAACCATGAAGCGTTCTGTGTTAATAGAAATGTATCCGTAAAAAGATTTGTTGTCACATAAACCTATGGCAATCACTCAAATTTAAGGAAATTGATTTCCCACGCCATTGCCGACAAAAGAGAGACCCATATAGCCAGCCACTCAAATAAAGAAATGAGGAAATGCTGACAAGTACGACCTTTAAATAGAATTTATATTGTCATCGGAAGGCTAATTACCAAACGTCAACCAAATAGCAGAGGCGTCTATTTGAACAGATCTAACACATTTTGGATATTTGTTATTCAAAACTATATTTGACATATCTGTACCAAATCGACCAACGCAAGACATCTATATTTGTATGTGAAACAGTCCAGGGATTAAAATTGAACAAGTCGGTGTCCGAGATACATTGAAACCCGATATCTAGCATTCACATTCCACCAAACATTGTTCCCAAGCACGATAACATTCAACAAATAAAACTACTAGCTTAACCTACTATCTACTTGACCTACACTTTACCTGCAGGCTCTTCATTTGCTCTGACTACCTAATCTCAAGTTCAGTGTTATTTAGTTTTCATTCACATATGGTGAACTTGCACACGCTCTCATAAACACTCTGAGTCAATGTTTCACACCTCTAAAGTTCCCTCCTGAGTCTATTACATGTATATGCAATGATAATTTCCCTGTTTTATGACTGTTTACCAACTGTTATTTATTTATAGTTGATATGTCAAACTTGTGGTATTCACTCCAGACATGCTGCTAATCTCTCACACCTCCCATTTCCTTTGGTTACCTTTCTTGTTAATAAAACATCACTGCCAGAAAATCTAAATTTTGTACTCCATTTATCATACCCCATATTTTCCTGTGTCGTTGCAAAGACTTATTTTCTTACTGGTTACTGATAGGTCAGTGACAGTGCCAATCAAATTGGGTGGATACTAAAATATATATTAGCCCAAGACTACAATTCAATGGATTCCATTTTTGAATTGATATTCAGTTGATCTTATCATGAGCTTTGTCTGATTGCATGTGGAGTAGTAGTATTGTCGCGAACAGACAACCTAATATATATTCAATTGTTAAAAAAGCAATAATAATACTTTGTGTACATGTTAATCAGAAGTCTATGCTAACCATAAGTAGTACAGTAACAAATACAAGCAGTTGGTAACAGTCATGAAACTGGGATAATTGTCATTGCATACATATATAATAAGTCGGGAGTGAACTTTAGAGGTGTGGAATATTTGAAAGAAAACTAAATATCCTGTCCTCTTTGAGTTTGGCTTTTCATAATAATCAGTGACCTGTGTATTTCGCTTTGTTGTGTGAACATGAAATGGCTGCTATTAAAGTAGAATGACTGGTATTAACTTAGAATGCGTCTCGGGAACATTTTTGTCTGAAAATATCAAAAGTGCTTATAATCTCTCCATAGTTTGTAATATGAAAGCTTGTTTCTAGTCGTTTTGAAGTAATATAAGAAATTAGGATTTCGTCTTATTTTTTCAAGGAAATCGACTATTACAATCCGTCTATTTGCTGAAAGAGTTAAAACAGTACTTGACGTTCATATACGATACTCCGAGTCAAATAAACTAATTCTGACATCATTTTGACCTCTTTTCAACAATTTATACGGAGAGTCTGTGACCTAATTTCCTGATTTTAACTGCGAATTAAGTTTAATTTTCTCGCATCAAAGGTTTGTGATTGTTGTGTCCGAGCTGCATACTATGTAAATTACTTTTTTTAAACCAGAAGACCCACACTGCTATTTTCAGTTTGATTACCATCGTATATCATTCAGATTAAAATGCATTTTGTTGTATAATCTAGAATGAACAGAATTGCGACCTTTTAAAATTCAAAAGATGTTTAACGAAATATAATAACTTTCAGACATCATGTTTTCATACTTACCGGATATCACATTCTATGATAAATTTGATAACCAAATATACTCTTTTGTGAACGGCGGCTTGATGTTACCTTTTTTTCAGTATAACTATGGAGATGTGTGAATAACTTCAAAACAGATATGAAAGGACGCCCTATCATAACTAGTGAATCATTTGTAAATCATTGATGCCATATATCGTATTTTAAGAAATGAAACGTATGATCTTTCTATATGTAATCAATCTTAAACCTTCACTTCCGTGTGAATCTTTTGTCATGTTTTCTATATCACAAGGGAAGTCCTAGTACCATCATTAAATTTGATTGAACGTTTACGCGCAATACATGTCAGAACTACGTCATCTTTGTAGACCTGTAACTGTATATAACTGGACTTTAAAAAAATTATTCAAAGGTCAGAAAGTAATTGAAATTTTAATATTTCATCATTTTAATTTCATTACAAGGAACGAACAAGGCTTACGGATCGAGGTGTTACATTATTCACCCTAAGCTTAAAAGCATACAATGAAGGAAATTGAGAGAGAAAAAAGAATTCTCAATTTTCGTCACGTCGGTATGTTTGAAGACATGTCCGACGTTCCGTAAATACTGATTTTTAATGGATTTTTCTCGGGCGCTGTGAAATCACGTTAAAACTTTCAGTCCCATTACAAAGAGATCTAAATGAAATACAGCATACTACTGTCTGTTGACGATGGCATGCAAAGAAAGACATCGGTCCCTCAAAGAAATGCGGCGATTAGAAATTCGATAAGTCGAAACGTGTTTCTAACTCTAGGATTTGAAATTTATTGCGATTATTTAAAACCGTGGATCGGATAACATAAACTACCCCTCACTGATACATAAGAGAAACGTCCAAAAAAACCACCCCCACCCAAATTCATTATCTATCCTAAACCGTTAAGAAAAAGTCACAGAAAGGACACCCGTCGACAGGGTCAAAGTCGTGTTTTTGTGCAATTTATCTTGAAATTTGACAGTTGTAAAATATAGTTATTTGGAACGATAAATTGTGTGATCAGGGTCCATAGACTCATAGTAAACGGACCGAAACGTCGCAATCGTTTCCAATTTACCATGCCAACATAACCATATTTTACTGTCCTATTGATTCTTGAAGCCATGAATATAGTCTCCCAATCCGTTATTTTGAAATTGCTCACGGCTATATCTTCTTCCCTGGATCATTTCACGGTTATTTTTGTATTCCATTCTAGATAGCCGTATATCTAAATTCCTCGTCGTTAGCTTATTGTACATTGTTTGTTCGCCTATATGAATACCCTAGGCTGTATTTTCCGTACGGGGATGAGAGGAAAGCCCCTTATCTGGTTCAACATTCGCGACGGTTTCTCTTAACCCATAGTTTTTATAACCTTTAAGAATTTATGACGCTACTTACTGAATAATGAACGAATAATTCAAAATAAAGAATTTAAGCACTTTCAAATAAAAGATCTTTTGACGATTTATAGGAAACGTTATTGTGTCGCTTTTATTTCATCGCAGAACCCTTGAGGAGTGATCATTATGGTCTCTATAGCGACAGACATTGTGACCACAAAGTTTGAGCTCATGCACAATGCTACTATGTATGGTCATGATCATCATGGAAGCATTAAGATTCATAATGAGAAACAGGCATGTTTCGAACAAAGCTATGCTATTTTTAAAATGCCACAATCCCCAGTAGCGACCATATACAGGTTGTTGTAAAACTATAGAGTTGAAAAGTATTACAATAAGTGTTAGGGATACGTATTGGGGAAATTAATGATGCGCAATGTCGACTAGACGTGTCCGGTAAGTCCTATATAATTTACAACCATTAGAATTGAGCTTGACATTCGCAACATTGTCTCTATATATTTCAATACAACTTCATCGCTTACAAAAGTATTAAAAAAATCAAAATGTTTACCTCTCAGAGTGTTGTGGAACAATTTTATCATGTATTCCTACCTCTTTACCGAATGCCACGAGATAAAAACAAAAAAAAATAAAGCCAAGTAGGAAATAGAGAAATGATCGCATCCAAAACAGCATCTTTAGATACAATCGTGATAAGAAATGTATAGATACCTCCTGTCTCGGACAACACTAAATCACCAGACAGCGATTAATAGAGTTCGAAGGTGTCGAAGTATGTGCGTCATCACACATTTTAAAGGCAGTTTTAACAGACACAAAATGACGGCGCCGTTTTCAAATAAAGAAAGTGACAAGAATCACCATAAGAGAAAAGATGATTATCTGAGGTGGTAAGTGGTATGCAGGTACAAGTATGTCAGTGTTAATTGCTACAGCTGTGAGGGTCAACTACTTCTTTCCAAAAACAGTAAGGTAGGTTACACACGTCCTTCAACACAATAGATTTAATACGCGATTATCGTCTCTTGATTAAATGTTCTGAGGACTGTTCAAGAGTAATGGTGGGTTTTGAAAAGATAGGCGTGGTAAGCAAGGCTTTTAAGACGCCGTCAGTCATACAGTGTCCAAAAAAGTCAGTTTCCGTTCACTTTGCCCACCTCTGGTATTCTGTGGTGTGACGGGAATGTTTAACGTTCCTTACATTCACTGAATATAAAATCCGTGTCAGCGCCTATGAGCATTTCACTTTATAGTTGGTCACACGATACCTAATGCTGGCTACCGAGTACATATTATGAAAACAATATGCATTACTTAAGTAAACATTCGTATCGATCAAAATGGAAACCGAGAAAGATACACTGTTACAGTAATATCGTTCACCAGGTTTGAAGTAACTGGTAATTCATAAGTACATTTTGTAGCCTACTATGAATAATTCTATACAGTACTACACCGCAAAATCAATCACATTTATCGCGAAAACCGATCTTAACCTGTACCCCTTAATGCAGTTTTAAAAATCTAATTGTACATATGAAAGATTCCGCCAGGCGTCACACGTAGTATTCGAAGACGGCACTGTGATCGTTCATTCTCTCGCACTTTGCTTGATATATGTATACAGATTAACAGAGTTGGTTGAAGTACGTTAACATTTGACATATTGACTATTAAAATGAAGTAGCCGAGAAGGATATTTATATGTACGCGACAAGTCTGTAAAGTGCCATGTTCAGGTTAGGATAAAATCACAGCACTTAATGCCTATATTATGTGGGTATGTTCATGCATATAAATTCTAACCAAGGTGAATATAACATTGAACACAATGTATTCGTACGTAATATTCAAACATCACTGGAAAGAACACGTAGGGGTTTGCGATGAAGTTCACTTTTGAGAATAAGTGAAGTCGTCGTTGTCCACGCAATGTTAATGCTTTAATCATATGCACTTTGATTACAATGAACTGTATGCACCCAGGGTATTTGAGCGAGTGTAGAGGGCTATCGTCCCACTATGAGTACCCGTGCACGTGGTAATAATTGTAAAGTACTTTGAGCACTGTGGGGAAGTGCTATGTAAAAACTAACATTGTTGTTGTTGTTGTTATTATTTTCGTCGTCATAGTCATCGTTGTTGTTGTTGTTGTTGTTGTTGTTGTTGTTGTTGTTGTTGACATGAAAACCAAACCAAAAATTTAACTCGGCAATGTATGTTTTGTAATAGCGTCAGTAGCTTGTAAATATATAGCGAGAAATATGACTAAATTTCTAAGGGTTCTCATCGATCATGAGCTGAGATGTTATTACAATGTTGGTCATAGCAGAAGTTCTTACAGACAATTCCGTGATAATTCGCGTCCACCCCTCCATAATGATATAGCGTAGAGTGTAGCAGTTAAAAGGTACTATAATTAGCTTTGAATTTAAACTTTATTAAAAATGGTTGACACACATATAATTCTGTAATTTCATTAACAGGCAAAAACAGTAACTTTTTAGAACCGAATCCCATCCAAACCACCAAAGTGAACACATGGTCACCCATAGCGTCTACACATTCTGTAAATACAACTCAACTGCAATGTTCAGAAATCACCACCTCAGTCACCCATCACTTTCAGCAATGTTGTAGTGTGTGTCTAGGATATAAAAATCTTAACATTTTGAGGTTACCTTGCTCAAGAAACCCCAACCACATTCTCACTTTAAAAAAAAGGGGGTCGCCTTACAAATTTTTTAAATAGAGGTCAAAATTAAATGAAAATTAAGCCATTTTAGAATCCAATATGACCAAGGAAGAATAACTCTATGGGAAGATATAAGGATGTCTTGAACACAAGACAGTGGACACTTTTTATTACTGGAACAAGATTTCACATGGGAATGTTTGGAGTGATTTAGGAAGTGTGATTACGTGATTTACTCAGATGAATACTACATACTGATAAAAGATTACAACAACATCTCTGGTATGACTGCAGATTTAAATCAAATAGGCCAACGTCATCTCATGTATTATATAATTGACGGAATAAATCATTGAGTATTTGAAAGTTTTTGATTCACTTATTACACATGAAATAGACTTAAACAGACTGTTATTTATTGACACCCGATATTATGATTGTATTTTTTTTTTAAATATCATTCCATGACTAACTATTCAAGCTTTCTAAAATATCTTGATAGACAACCATGCCTGCAATCATTTGAAATATCGCGACTACAAGTGCAATATTCATATCTCTTTTAGAAATTTGAAAATTAGAACAAACTTAAGAAGGATACTGTATAGTTCACCATCACATATCAAAATATCCTTAAATCACATTAGTTTATCGAATTAATACATGAACTGATATTATCTGTGACACCTACTCGCTTTGAAAAGAATATTTGGTTTAAAATATGGTATAATTATGTAGATGTAATTTATTTAATAATATTTACCAGTGTTATGGTAGACTAACTAAATGTGATATTTAAGATTAATTCAATGTGGTAGCATTACGCCTGTTCGAGAATATAATAAAAGGCTCCTTCCCACTGCCGATCTATACAACTGTATTTTGGTTTGTGATTGTGTGATTGTTTGCTATGTTCAATAAAAAATAACAGAAAATATCTCTTCATTACATTTTGCACATGAGAAAGTGCCTACGTAATCTTTCTTTTGACAATTCATTGATTATTAAACACTCAGCTAATCTCCAGTTATAGAATATCATCAATGGCATGTAAAGTTAATGATCCATAGGGCTTTGTGATTGTGTATGGTTTGAGGGACAAATTTATCAAAGGAACAAATCAGTTTTCTGTAGGGTAATGACAGTTACGCGAAATACATTTGAAGTAGTTTAGAATTATCTTTCACAATACATGTATAACCCACAACCGACCCCCTGTGGTGTAGTGGTTACGGCTTAGGATTAGCAGCCGGAAGGTCATGGTTCAAATCCCACTGGAAAGAGTGGATTTTTCTGTGATCGACCCAGACCCAGGCTGAGTATTCTACAGACCCAATGGGTAGGCTGTATCACTCTCAAGACAGGGAGACTAACTTGAACAGTCGGGGGCAATTACACAAATGGAGCCTGCAGGTGCTATATTGCCTGTTCGGGACTCCAGGATATCATGTGGACTGATTGGGAAAACGTTGACACTTTCGCAGTCACTGTAACATGATATAGACTTAGCCCTGTGTAGTCACGTTAATGTTGTTCCAAACCCAAACCTGATTTCTGTAGAAACGTATGTTTATGTGTGTCTTTATTTATCAAATTTATACATAGTATATAAAATCGCTGGGATTCCAAATATATCTAAAATTTACTACGCCATATATGGATAAAATATATCAACTGTACTCTGTTTCACCGAGTTTTGTAACCGAGGGAATTTTTTTGTGAAATGTAAAATGAAAGACTGAAATCGACTGTTGTCCTAATATGCCTCCACAGTTTGCTATCTACAACTGAAATGTACATAGTGACAGCTTCGCAGATCTGACAGGCTTAGAGATCTAAGCTGAGATTGGCATATACGTGTGCGTGTGCGTGTGTGTGTGTGTGTGTGTGTGTGTGTGTGTGTGTGATCAACCTAATTGTAGTTTGAAGATCACTGACAAGCTATGTTTAGAACTTTCCATCGCCGTAGACTACGTGGTCTGGTTACACACGTGGGAATGCATGGAATCTATTGATGTCACTTTCAAGATCAAAGTCAATCAGTATCTGTTACAGGGATGTTGAGATTAAACCTGAACTGATAAACACAGTTGTGTTCACACATTTCAGATTACTATGGTGATAATGTGAAATCAAGTTAACGAGTAAATGTATGGGCAAGGTCTTTGACGATCTTTGACTTGATAATGGATATTTTATTTTTAAACCAAGCATACGCTAGGTTGATCGTTCATGTTCGTTCGCCTCACCTTTACAATTCTGTTATTACCAACGCTAGTACTGTGTAATGCTATCCCGTTTATGAAGTAAAGTATTCGAACAAATGTGCTGTAAATGAACGCAATATCACGTGTTCGAACAAATAATATGTGATTTAAACTTTGAACGTTGTACGTCACCGGTTCTGCAGTGTGAGCAAAATATAAATAAAAAAGTTCGAGTAGTTATCCCCTCTTTTATCATTAGTTTTATATATTAGTTACTTGTAGTTTCCTTATACAAACAAGGAAAAATAGTGTGAAATTATATTTTTAAATACCACTTTTGTATGTAAAATAGGCAAATAGGCAAGATACGGTTTGCAAATGATTCAAATTGAGATATGCACAAACCTTTGACTAACGTCCAACTAATTATCTGATTCAATGAGACTTATAGATAAAGGCTTTTTAAATTATGCAAACCTCGTATGCGTATCCTTTATACGTCTTAGAAATATTCCAAATGGCGACCTAGAGGAGAACAAAATGCGACAAAATGTTAAAGTCTGTATTGAAACAAAAGGTTTGAAACACTGATATACGATAAGCAAAAAACGTGTCTCACAAATAGAAAGATTAAATTTCGATTGATTTGACCTGCTGTCTCTATTTACATTAGTACTAAAGATAACTGTAAAAGTAACCCATGCCCAGACTTGTTTTGATTTGTTCTAATCCCTTGTCTAGAGTATCACTGAACGAATATGTATAGCGCTATGATAGACAGTTTGCAACCATTAGCACAATGAAATCAGTCTATATAAAAGTACCCACCTCTACCATCATCACTTCCACCAAAACCTACATCACCGCCACTGCCACCACCACCACCACCACCACTACTACTGTACTACCATCACCATATCATTACCACCACAACAACCACACCATAATATCACGTGATGAGAGTAATATTTATCGAATTTGCATACATCTAACGCTCTACAGTCTTGCACATTTTTTGTGTATTATCAGAAATGATTTCAGTATAACGTTCTACATAGAGGTTGCACATGCATATTAAGTGACTACCTCTTACTTATGGCGAGATACAACCAGTGCAGATTTCGATCGGCAATTCAATCAAATTAATGTTTCGCCACAAACACTGATGAAAGCGATTAAGTAGATGGGGTGATTTCAGTATATTAGTAGGAGTTTGATTGTAATCGAAAGTGTTAATTGAAATGACATACGATTAATTATCGCTTTTGACAAGGGTTATGCATAATAACATATACAATTCAGTAATATTTTAATTCGGGGATCGGGGAAAGGGATTGCAGTTTTGAGCATTTCGACTCATATATCCAACGCAACAAAACCTGGATGATGTAGACACGTGTTGTCATGACATAGACGTGCGTTGTCATGAAGTAATGATATATTCCATCGAAAAGAGTAAGGTCTTGAGATGTGAAGTGATTGGTATTTTTTGCCATAAGCTTATTTGGTGTAACTAGCAATAAGGGTAGTCTTTTCGAGGATCGTTTTTCTCTCTGCATTTTGCAGACATTTAAATTTAGCACCAGAATTCACTTTTATATCGGTAGCAAAAGTTGAAGCAATACTAACAAGCAACGCTGGTGTCAAAGCTATTCTAATGTTAGAATAGCCTCACGATATAGTTACAATTTGTAGTTTGTCTGTTTACGTCAATATAGAGCTTGGAATAACAGCCCCAAAGCTTTTGTTCACAATACAAATCCAGACGTATTCAGAATTATTAGCAGTGTAATTCACCTTTGTAGTTCTGATTTATCGATTTTCACTTTCTTGCGTACGCCACACACGCATTATTCACTTTAATCAGAGTCTGAGTATTTAGTTGTTAAGATAGACCATATCGGTGTTGTGTATTCTTCTATGGACTAAAAGTTAATGATAAATAGCCAGGGATGTAGATAAAGGCCAGTAGCCGGCGAAATCAACCGCCTACTCTGCAATGTTTTGCCGGCTACTATATTTAGGGATTTGTTTAAAGATTCCTTGTTTCCACCACTGGTGGGCAGATTCATGGGCCCCATTCATAGATATTACCGCTTACTGTTCTCATTTAACTGACTAGTTTTTAATTAGTTGCATCCCTGATTGCCGCATGTTATAGATACTTTCAAAGGGATATATTGAAATTAATGTAGTTTGAAAGCGTCGCTTGGCCATCAACCGCGACAACGAATCGAAAACCATAATAATGTTCCTTCGACGTTTCATAATATGCCAAGTTGAACATAAAAATAACAGTTCCCTGAAGTAAGACTTATTTAGTATGCGTGTCTGCGGGAGGGTATGTTGGTGGGGTCTACAAACAAATAGTATAATTAGTGTGACATACAGACGTCCATAGTACGAATCAAGACATGCCCTATGTAAAGAAGATGGACTTTACACATGTATTGTTACTATTAACGCTGTTAACCCCTTCCAAAATTACACTACACGCATCGGAATTTTTTGTTGAAAGAGAGTCTTGTGAATTGAAAACAAGCTTAATAAGACAATTTATTTTCGGGGGAAGAGGGCAAGTCCTCTGTGGCTAGAGAAGTGTCTTTTTCTGACTAAAATCAATATCGACTCAGTAATTTGTCGAGTAGATAGACGATTTAAACTGCAAATCCCGGACCCTTTGAGGTGACATAAAAGCTAATTTAAGTTGTCAAAATATATCTTACTTGATTGCGTATCGACACTACGGTTGTCGGAAATGTAAAACCTGCTCTAACCCTTCAAATGCATCTAGGGACCACAACACATTGTTGATTTTATTGGAAGTGGATGATAACGTACCAAGCGTGAACATTTAACAGCATATCTTGATGAAAATTTATGTGTGTACCCACGCAATCAATAAACAGCCATATTGCTAAGGAAATCTTACTGGATTTGTTGAAAAGCTAGCTCGTCAGCTCCTTGTCGCTTTAATGGATTCCTTATTGAATTTGATGCATCTTGCACTCATTCATTGATGTGCCCACATTTAATTTTGTTCCTCTTTGTTCACTTGCGTTTCTATCTTCTTCTTCTCGGTCCTCTCTTTATATCACCTTGCCAATTGGGACTCGTTTTTTTCCTATTTATTGCACTATTAGCTAGAATGTAACATCCAAGGCTAAAAATAGTGTCATCATGTTCGTCGTTTGCTTTTTTAAAAATTATATTGCCTATTTTAGAATGGCCCAGCCCAGATTAGGATTGACTCTTAGCTGTAAGAAACAACTGACCAACAGAGTCATATATTGGTCTAGAAAAAAAAAGAGAGTAATCCTTATATGGTACTCACTGGTGAGATAACACAAGCAAGAACCTTGGATTGAAACGATGGCCTTTGATGGCGTTGCATTCAAGTATTCCACATAATTCGCATATCACTGTACAAACTGCATTGCCTAAATCTTGTTTTGCGTGTAATTCAAGCAAATATAGTACCCAAATCTTAAACAGAGTGTCGGGGTGCCTTTTAAGTAATCAACTCTGATAGGACAATATACACATGCTATAGTGCAACATTAGGGATGTCATGTGTCGGTCTAAATAGTGTACATGTCACCTTGCTTGCATTCAAAAGCCCGATGATTTCATTAAATTAGTAACGACGGAAGGAAATCCCTCTCAAGTAATAAAAGCTTATAGGTCGTAAAATGAAAGAACAAAGTTATTGGTGATTAACATCGACTAGTCGCTTCTAAAGACAATCGACTGCATACGTACACTGAATTGCAAAATATTTTAGTTTAAACTTAGAGTTAACTTTCAAGTAACAGAGCTAGAGACGACAACTCGAACTAAAATGAGTACTTCTGACTCACGCCAGAGTTCACTACTTGCACAAAGTCTTGTCATTCAATTTTGCCAAATGGAAGTCAAATGGTAGATTGCATTAGTGGGTTACGTGGGAGGGTAGATGTAATGTATATGCAAATCTCAGAGCGTGGGTGAACAGGCTGTACTCAGCAGAATATTCATCTAACCCATTAGGGGTGAGTGGTTACACTTACTTAATATGTAGACATTGCCTAATAATGAACTATCGCACAATATTGTCTATCATTGCTATTTCTCAGTCATCTTTATTGATCTTAATAGAGTATAACATTTTTTTAAAAGAAAACAATCTTTTTGAAGATTTATATTATTGTATTCACATAATCAATTAGACTATGGGATTTCGCGTTCGGAGGGTTGGGGTTCGATTTTTAAAGGTACAGAAATCGGTAAAACAGCAGAGGAAGTATATATCTAATCTGCAATACTGTCTGGTGGTACACGGACTTTACGCATAAAGCTACAGTATATTTAGAGTGAATTTGCTACAAACTGCTTCGTCTTGACAATCTAAAATGATTTACTTATATAAACATACAGAGTACAGTACAGTACAGTAGAGTAGAGTAGAGTAGAGTAGAGTAGAGTAGAGTAGAGTAGAGTAGAGTAATGCCAGTTGATATAATGGGTATAGCCATGACTCTTTGCATCTCCACACAATCGACATGTCCTTGTACATAAAAGAAAATAATTCTTGTGTTTCAACTAGCATTAGAATAAATGATAGGCCAGATTCAAGCCCGTGAACATGTCTGTCCCAAAAGTGTCCTTTGGGTGAGGATCCGCTATGAATGGAAAATGTCCCATTACGTCACACTAATTGAGAAAACAATGATTTACGAGAGGTGTTAAAATACAACTTTTTAAGAGTTTTTGCTTAAAAGTTCATTCAAAATTCTTTCCTGAATTTGAATTTATTGTTTATCGTAAATTATACTGCTTTAAGTTTGTTCCTTTAGGCGGATATCGTTTACTGCTGTGTCGTTTTAATGTATACTTTTAGCGAAATCATTTGCGCAAGGCAAAGCACATAACGCACGTCTTATGAGAGAACCGTGAAATGTCACAGTCGTGAAAAATATGTAGGCACACTTTACAAAAGACGAGCGAAAGATAAACCAAAACAGACTATAATAACTCCTAGCCAGCACGTAGGCACAGCAGCATATATAATCTTTTTTTTAAACGCGATAAGTGCACATTTTCTGTTTTATACTTCAGTCCATTTTCTCATGGCGAGTTTAATGTATCTTAGCTCAGGTCGATTTTCTTTCAATCCTCGTATATCATAAATGCTAGTATAAAAGCTAACATATTTTCGATGCGTTTTGAAAAGCGTGCATTGTGTGTAAATATTCCTTCATGTATCATGACAAGTTTTCAGATATGAATGAAAGCGTAGCTGAACAGTTAAAATTGTGCTATAATACTACCACTGTAGAATACTTAAATGGAAGGTTATCACCACACTTATCGAATAGCTAAGAACATACCTTCACGTTCACTAAAGATACTCAAGTTAACACGCTGTTTGAATTTTAATAGCTATACCGATTATCATTTATCTGGACTAGAATAGCGAAGCTTTATTTCGACCTCACATACCGTCTCGATATTGTCAGAGAAAGTGAGAGCAAGTACTTAAAAATTCAACTCATGGTAGTTTTTTATTCATAGGCATCTCTTTTATCTGAAGCAAAGTGTAGAATCCATAACCTAGTCAAGACGACAGAGTTATCGCAAAAGATAAATACGACTGGACGCTGATAAAGTATCTATCAAACAAGAAGGTTTTCAAGCTTGCTTAAAGACAGGAAGAAGTAGCAAATATTGACAGAATGCATTTGTACTAATAGCTACTCTGTATACTGTATCTGAAGTTTTGCCGCTGACTGACATGTCAATTTAGCTGATGTCGACTTTTGTGACCATTTGGGACTCTAAGCACTCAAAGATTACGGTCTCTCACCCAGCAAAGGTAGCTTTTTCCAAATGTTGAAAGATTTGTTAAACATGAACTGTTTGTTTGTCAATCTTGTGGCTTGCAATCAGTCTTCCATGATTGATAAAATCTATTTGTCTCAGCAATATAAAGTCTGACATCGGCGGGTAATTGTTTGGTCACATGCCAAGTTCAGATCTATGAATTTTAGGGATTGGAAGCAATTCTTATGGATGTCTGGACGGAAAGTAACTGTGGGTAAATGACGGTCACTGTTCAAGTTCAAAGTAATGAAATTGAAAGAGTCTGAGTAAGTTGTCTTGTAAAAGAGTTTGATGTTAGAAGAAAGGATTTGTGAGCCATGAAAGAACGATTACACCACGCGAACTTCAAGTATAATTATGTTAATCTTATGATTGTTTTTCACTGCATAATATCTACAACCCTGTGACCCTTGCCCCTTGCATCTCTTACTTCCAGTTTGCTTCTATCTGGGTAATAATTTACAAGTGGTTGACCTTTGAAATATCAGTCATGTTTCAAAAAGAAGGTGACTTATGATGCTCCTTAAAAAGTTCTGATTTTAGATACAGCTTGTTTCAAGTTACCGTTCAAGTTACAGCCTTAGACAAACCAGTAAGAAACTGAATGATCTACACTAAGATAGCAAGAACGCAATTTCTTGTTACATTTTGTTCAAATGAAATAAATCATTTAAACGCATTGTAACTAGAAACAGACACGCCGGCGCCAATTTTTTGATGTCTGCATTTTATTTTGTCCCCATAGTGGCTGTTAGTTCATTTCATTTACACAAAATGTCGCCAGAAACTATTCATCCAATGTTGTTAAATAAAGTGCACCATGTGCAGGCTTCTACCTAGTTGTACCAAACAAAGCCGCTTAACGGTAGCTTGAAATGGGCTGTCCTTGGTATGATTGACATTAACATTTTTAGTATACTGGTTATTCATCACAACATAGTACAAGAATATTTTAAAGGCCCACCACTGGTTAATAGTTGGTTATAAAGAAGCAAATGGAGGTAAGATCTGCAGTGGTTATATGGGAGCCTTTAGTAACTACATTATATACCTCACTGTGTTATACTTACATGTATTCACTACCCTGATTCTAGCAGCCATATTGCATGAAGTTTGCCTAGGATATATGCATAGACCCTAACCCTAAGCTTTAGGCTCTTCATTACCATGATTACAATGATGCTATGGTAAAGGTACTATTAAGTGAAACCTGTTTTGAGCAGCTTATCAATAGGTAATAACAATGACAAGAATAGTGTCCACAATTAAAATGATATTAATTTTTAATTTGAGGCTCACTCAGTGTGTGGCGATAGGCTCTATGCGTTAACATAGGGAAAGGGAATTAATTTCAGCTTAATTACTAAATTTGTTATTTGTGCTCCAATAATTTATATACCTCACTGTGTTATTACACAAAGCCCATTCAAGGTAGCATAATGCCCGTTCAACTTTACATAGGGCCCAATGGACCCTGATCGATTTGGCAGCAGTGGGGTGTAGAACTGGTGGCTGTGATAGGATTCCTAAATTATGGCCCTCCCCATAAAACGATATCCCCCCCCCCAGTCCCCACTAATTCCCATCCCCTTGTAATTACTGAAAAGTCCCTAATGAATAAGCTTCAAATTGTTATCGTTTTTGAAAATATTTTCTTTTCTGATCTAGTTTCAGGAACTGCAAATATACCTGTAGCCCTTTACAGACAAGTGCAATATATCAACTGGTACGGCATCAAACCAGAGCCATACTGCATGGAACAATGGCCAGACAACAACTTACAACTGATATTTTTTATTTATGGATTCGTGGCGGCATATTGCATTCCGTTAATCGTCATTATCATCTGTAATTGTTTGGTAGTGCGTCACATGTGGAAATCCTCCAAGATGGACTTTGGAAATTCCGAAGCCAGTGGTAGGGAGCGGCTGTGGCATCAACGACGTGCCCGCACAACCAAAATGATAAGTGTTGTTGCTATTCTGTTTGGTGTATGTTGGCTTCCAGTCCACATCATGGCTATCGCGGGAAGAATTTACCCAAGACATTTTGAGGGCAATGAGGCTGTATACATCTCCAATCTCATCGCCAATTGTTTAGCCTATTCAAATTCATGCATGAATCCGTTTGTGTACAATTTCATGGGATCAAACTTCAGAAAATGTTTTAAGGAAGTCTTTTCTAATATCGTCAGGAGGCAACGTTATATGAACAATACCCTGGTGTTATTTTCAGAAGGGCCAGATTCTGGCCTCAACGATGATGGCGTGCCAATGACCTATTACCGAAAAAGCACGAGGAAATTGCGTTACAAGGAGTCTATACCATCCCATCGTAAGAAATATTAGTCATTGTAACCTTAGAAACGTAGTCTACAATTATTCACCGTCTGGACTTTTTGGTAAAACATTTCACTGACTTCCTTTTATATGGCCAGTCGTTTAACTACTCAACGGTCACAGGGAAACTTTATTGAGGAATGGTGCATTGATTTCTCGGATAAATTCTTTTTAATCGGAGTTGTTCTTTTTTGCAAGCAGTCTGGTGCTTTCCTAGCCAATTCAACCGTGATGATGTTAATGTTCGTAAATTGAATCCACTAAACCTAAAATAGTAGGCAAAAGTAAATTCTTGTAAGAGATTTGGATCGTTACCATGGCATTATTGTTGAACGAACAGGTATCCTTACTTAAGCCAGTCGACGACAATCACCAAGACCCCAACAGCAAAGTTGTATAACCTTGAACATCAAGTTAACTTTGAAATATAAGAATTGCATACGGAAATATTTCATTGACAATTTCATGGTTTTTGATTGTACAGAAAGATTGGCTAATTTTTTATCGAACAGAAGAAAAGAAATGCCTTAGTTTTCATTTCATGGATATTAATTCTGGGTTTGTCATTTAGTTTGGTTTCCGAAGCGTTCTTGTAGGCGTGATGGGTCGTTTGACGTCTTGCTCCTTTCCCAACTCAGTGCTTCGCCAGATGTTATTAGATAAGCAAAACGCTCTTCTGCTTTTCGTTCTATTATTTAGTTTCGGTTACAAAACGTTCTGTTACGAGCAGCTAGACGTCTTGGCCCCCCATCACGCCTTCACAGAAATAATGTGTCACTTAGATGTACATGTTCCACTTGTTTGTTCACGGCTTCCATTCAAATTTTCGTGCGCCTTGCTTAGAAACATTAATTGAGTCATCCATTTGAAACGGGCAAACAGAAGGAAAACATATGACAGCCATCAAACATTAATGAACGCTTAGTGCAAGACTTGTGTGGCTAATTGTGATGATTCTTTAGGAACATTCCTTAAGTGCGGTCTTTTCAGGCATTTTGCCTTTGACCGAGGAAGTCCATGGATTATGCCGTTTATGACATGACACACTCGCGTGTGTAGGTCCATCACCAACAGCTGTTGTGAATGACTAGTTCGTATAGTTTGAACATTGGGACTTCCAGAATGCTGTCAACATCAAACGAAACGTCAACAGAATTTTGAAAAATGATGACGATTGAAACTTTAAAGTTAGATATTGTAGGACAGCACGATGAGTAATTAAAATTATTGGGTCATAATTTGATTAACCTTTCTTTATTAGATTTCGAAACATAATTTAAATTTCACTATAATCGAAGCTGTTCAAATTTATTTTAGCTGAGGCTGGGTTAGATTTTTCCTGAACAAAGTAACAGCAACAGTTTCAATAGATTATTTCTAAATCACATTTCACGTTAAAAGTAGTAGATTATGTATATATGTTGTTCTAGGGAGCAATTACTAGTAAATCTTGTGATACTATAGGGTTAATCAATTTTAAATCCATTTTTTTTGTTTCTGTATTCAAAGCATTTTTCGCTCTCAGTCATTAAATGGATTGACACAGAAAGTCGATGTGAACTAATTGTAGACGATGAGAATCGATGTGTGACTTGTGCTGTTCAAAGTTATATATATGTTTGATTATTTTGCACTACATGAATACACCTAGTACTTCATCGAATTGATCTCCTACAACTGGTTAGATTGTTTTCAACACTGTGGTACAACCAAAATGTTAGCTGTTGGAAAGTACAGTCTACGCAACATCGTTATAATTGAAGCAAAAATCTATTTTTTTTCCGTTTGAAAACGCCGCTAAGTGAGGATCTGTGTGCCTCCTATAAAAAGTCGGTTGTAATTGCATGTATGCATGCATGCATGCATGCGTGTAACTGTAACATTAACACAACATCATACCCTATGGGACATACCAAAAACGGTTATGTTACAGATGTATCCCTGAAGGCAACACTATCTCTGAAACATTATTCAATAGTATCTTCACCAAATAAACCATGTCTGTGATTCTGGAATTAGCAACTGTCTGTCTGTAACTACTACAGTTAGCATTAATACACGGTACATATAATTTTAAGACGCTTCCACTCAACGACAGAGTCAAAAATGACGATGATTTCAATAATATTGATGTTGTGTAGACTTTACTTTCCACACAGCTTTGATCTTGGTTGTATCATCTTAGCAGTAAGCCAGTCTCTATGTTTCTGTAGTTGATTAAAAACAACAAATTGAATTTTCGACTACTTTGGCATTTTTCGAGAAAACTGTAAATTCGAACATTCAAATATCATTATCAATTTTACTTATATTACTAATGAGTTATAGTCTAAGAACATGTTGTATCTCAGTGGTCGGTATGAGAAAATGTGCTTAATTCATTCTAAAAAGATGCGAAATTTGGTTTGCAAAAATATTTCACAACTCGAAAAAGACATGCTGTGAAAAACAACACAGACAGTAACGAAACCTCACGAATAATGTAGTGTAATCTCAGTACGTGACTCTAGCTATTACCACTTCAAACCGTACTATGATATGGATACATTTTCTTCGTCTTGTCTGAGATCCGTTCGCCCTTTGCCCTTTTCTTCTGTTTAAAATAAACCATTGCTTAAAAACAAGATTTTAAATGAATATTACATAATATGTACAAAGGCGGTTACAGCAATTGTGGATAGCTTCCACGGCTATACACTTTGTCGTCACATGAATATATTATTGGCGTTAATACAACGTGTGACTGATTGCTTATACTAATGGATGCCCTATTTGTATTACCCGTTTTTTTATTCTAGATAATGTTGTCTTTCATTAAAGGATCAACGTCACGAGTACAGCTGATTATTTCCTGGATAATATGCACAATCTTCATCAGAATAGTTTGCATTAACTGTACACATTGTCAAATTTACCCCATCGCTTTGGCTATGTATATGTCCTTTAAACGATAGATGGATTTCTTACAAAACATGTACTATGCCTGTGGTTGTATAAGATAAACCGACACTTTGCACATGTTATACGTTGATCGGTCTCCTATTGAAACGCCAGGGTTTTTAACCTGTACGAAACGAGATAAGTTAGAGAACTGAGTGTCATTCCATTGTCAGTCTACATACATACATACATACATACATACATACATACATACATACATACATACATACATACATATATACCCTTAAGACATAGCAGAAACTGTCCATTTGGTATTTGCGTCTCGTTTCACTATCCACACAATGTAAAATATATAATCTGCCTATCATGATAGGATTTCAAAGTTGATTAATCTGTCAGAGTGACGTTATCTTCCACCCAGGCTGCATCCTTTTTAGAGCCTCAGGTAAAATACTTAATTCAAAGGGACACATTTCGTCAACTTACAACCTGGACATGATTTTGATTAATTCCGGCTTCGAACTATTAGGCAAATAAATAAGACCATTATGATGCTATCAAATAATTGTCATCTCTAGCTAAGCTGTTTGAGAAGACTTTCTCTCTTCAATTATCACCTAGTTGGTTCTTCGGAAATTCTAGTTTGTCGTACGCAGTTACCTGCATAACTGACAACATTTTATAATGTAGCCTTTCACTGACAATGTTAGGTCGTGTGAAAAAATTGTAATTGTGACACAAATTCTCGCTATCTTCGATGCAGTAACTGAGCTTCGACTCGTTTAGCAACTTAGTGGACTTTTTCAAGACGGTCATTTTTGTATCAAACTTTCCATACAAAGACATAAGGCCTAAAAGAATTGTTTGGTTCCAGTTACCCGACCCCGTCTAGTTTTTCACTGCCGACCCTAAACTATAAAAAAATAATAAAATCGCGAAGTCTCGCGAGAAATAGCGGATGTGGAAACTGACATCATCTTAAAAAGACAATATAAAACTGTTTTTCCAATCGGTAATGGCTGTACATCTGATGGGAAGACCCCAATAACACAGAGATCATATGGAAAATAACGGAAAACATAACTTGACACGCACACGTGAAAGTATATATATGTACATAAAATAAATGTGTGGTTCCGATTACGCTCAATTTTAGAATTTGTTTTTGTTAGGCCTAAGCAATGTTACAGCGGTTTTTACCTTCCGTAAGGAAGGTGATAATATACTGATGAAGTCTGTGCGCGTGTGTGTGTGTGTATGTGTGTGTGTATGTATCACCATTTTCGAAAAAACGGCTGCATCAATTCAAACGAAATTTCATAGACATGTTCCTTAGGGTAATAATGGCCAGAACTGATTAGGTTTTGGTAATAATCCGATGAATATTAATGACCAATTTGAGTAATTAATCGATCGAACGAGTATAAAGTTGGCGTCAGATTCAGATTCAGATTCAGGTAGCGTTATCTTATCAATGTTATATTGAGCATCAGATGGCCTCAGATCTGAATCTGAATCTGATGCCAACTTTATACTCGTACTCTACACTACTGAGAAAGACTCAACTTTTTTTGTGTTTCCCTTGGATCTGCACTCTGCATTGGTTGCACAAACACGAGAAAAAAGAAGAGCGAGGCAGGGTATGTAAGTGATTCAAACTCACCAGAAAACATTTTTTCCTTGGCCTTAAAATAGGTTTACAATGAGCGTGGAGTTCACAAACAGATGAAATATTTATCATCGTTTCAATTTCGTCAAATATGGACTTATCATTTTTAAATTTCACACACTGATGTGCAGATGAATAAAGAGAAATCGTGTTTTTTTTAGATTTTCGATTAGAAGTTTAGGAAGTACAGTAGTTCGGATATGCGGTCAGTTTGGATATGCGATCTGCATGGAGATGGGACGGGCAGGTCAAAATGTCGCACTCAAACAGAATGTAGGTACACATACGCTGCATATTACACTTACACATGTTACATGCACTCTCAGACAAATGAAACGTACCATACTACACAGAAACCTTTTTAATGAACAGTACTTATTTAATACTAAAACTAAACAAAGAGTTGAATATAATAGGAAAACGACATTGTGAATTGAATATGTGTAAAAAAAAGTATTTACAAGAAAGACGACGACATGGTGGACAGCTGATAAGAACGCACTGTTGTCATAGTTGCATCCATAAATAGTGTTCACTGACATGTAAATGTAATCAAATTGTATCAATATGTACAAACGATGTGTCCGCAATTTAGCCACTCAATGAGAAAAAAAAAGTTGAAACAGGAAAACGAAGTAAGGGGTTTCTGTTTCATTGCACGGCTGTCTGCTGCTTTTCTGTCTAAATTACGGAGCAAACAACTGGGTAGGTTCACAATCAGGCTGCGCCTCTAGCCATAACAAACACCGCGAAAACATAGCTGCCGCTTCGCCGTGCGATGATACCGGTTCACACGGGACATCGTTTTCTTTATCTTCAGTTTCACTATCAATTTCAGTGTCAATCTTAGCATCGTGTAATATCTCTTCATCATCAAAAGTTTGGTACCCGGGGTCTGCTTCATTCGTAGTACAAGTCAGTCCGAAATTTCCTGTCTGTCAGTGGGAGCGATCTGGTCAATCACACCAGCATGTTTTCGTTGTCGACGTCATCTGATACTGTTTCACCACTAGTTGTTACGATCGGTTCTGTAACTGCTCCATCAGGGATGTTCAACTTGAGTTTGTGCCATGCATTACGGAGAGTGTCTGCTGTCAATGCATTCCAGGATTCCGAAGCTGAAAAAGTTTTACACCTTTGAAAATCTTTATTGGAAAAAGAAACGAAACTCCTTTCACTTCTGACCAACAATCATCTTTTCGGTATCACAATCAATGGTCAACAATGCCGCAACAGATATAGAGCTAAATTTCTTTCATAAATACTTACGGAAGGCATTCAGTTTAAATCCGGTTATCAAAAGGGGTTGAAAGAGGTCATTTTGAGAAACACCATAATTCTTTTGTTGAGATTCATACGCTATTTACTCGGAAAAAACACGGTTAGCTGATTGTAAAAAAGAATGGATGATTGAAGAATCTCGGGTTTTCTTTCTCAAATTGGCGTAGGAGTTAACGAAATTTTCCAGTTTAAGCCAACGTGAAATATTCACTTGTCTACTGCATATACATGAACGTAGAATTCAGTACACTTTAACCTAAGATCTGAGTTGGTGCTGCAGTGCACGTACCGCCACAAGTGTACATGTATTCGCTCTATTGCTCAATGCAATGTCGTGGAGATACCCACATCTCCCGTCATCGCCTGAATGAAATAGTCTCCAATGTTTATAAATTGCCCAATTTGTAAAATTAAGGAAAACCACCAAAGATTGAAACGAGAAACTACTAAATAAAGCAGTAACTTTTGTTCACGATGTGAAACGTTGAATACTCTCTATGTAGTGCTATATGTAGTAGTTACATGCCGCTCTACGCCTGAATGCTTTGAATAATTCCATTACGGATCAATGGATGACGCCCAGTTTGCCCTCGAGTTATTCTGCGGCTTATCGAGCTTCTTTTTTTGGCTTTGCAATGCAATTTGGAACCATTAGAGGTAGCAAGCAACACCAACGATGAATC